>NW_027116813.1:6000000-6429691 GCF_024137725.1 Prorops nasuta | reverse complement strand
TGAATATTTCAGAATAATGTGTATTTCGATTGGGCATAGGTGCATTTCGTAGTTCAACCAGTGTTTGTAACATATTATGCGCCAGAAACCGGAAATAATAATGGATAAAGGAAGTATGAAAAAATCAATAAAAGGATACTAATTGATTTGTAAACAAATATCTTACTTGCAAATGTCTCACTGGGTCAGTGACCATAGTTTTATTGTAAGCCACACTGGCGCTAAATAGAGGTAGCGTTGTAGGGAGCTAAGCAATTGTTGCTGAGTCTTTTCCTGTTGCAATTCTTAAAATAAAAGTACTTATTCCATTCTTACAGAAGCTGAACCACCACCGAATGCTTCGTGTAACGAGTAATATGACAATAAAGTTCTTAATGACGTTTCGTTAAGCTATGGAATAAATCGAATATGATTAATGGTTTAAATTTTTTCTATTTATTAAAAGGCTATTTAGTTACCTTTTATCCACTTTTTCATTTCGCCGTTCTTTGAACTTTTGCTTCGAAATCTAATTTTTCTGCTGCAAGAATTTCATGTAAATTTGGTTGTTCTCTAGGCCTATAAGTAGGTTCATCATTAGTCATTGCTTCATCGTCTAAAAAGTAAAATAAAGTATTATGTGCTTTTATAGAAAGTTAGTGGAGAACATAATAAAATGATATAAGACCTGCATTGTGAGACATTGTTAGCATCGTTATCAGTGCTTGTGCTGTTGTTGCAAAGCTGCCTCAAAACATCATCTGCTTGTTCAAGCCATGTATAGTTGATATCTGAACTGTTCGCTGTCAACCTCAAATCCAGTTGATAATGTTGACAATTCTTCCATGAGATTTTTTAAACAGGCTATAAATTACAGCTGTTGTGTCATGATATCCAGTTGTCCTATTACCTTCTTTAGCTTCTCCTAAAATAAGAATATAAGAATAATTGATTAGAATAATATACCTGCTTGTTAATTAACTTAACGAAAAAAATACAAAAATACCTTCATCTCCAATATATTTAATGCTTCCACCAATTTCTCCTCTATCCATCTTCATTGTTAAAGGAGGACTTCCAAGATCGGGATCTTCACTATTAACTGGATCATCGTCCTAGTTTAATACTAGCTTATCTTCTTTCTTTTTACCACACTCAATAGCAAGTGTGCTCCAATCTATTCATTGCCATGAATCTACATAGAATGCAGAATAATGCTTATAAAAATAACAGATTGACATAAGTTTTGTGAGTGAGGATCTTGTTAACATTATTATGACTTCCTTCGACAGTAGTTTCTGTAATGCTTATATCCTAATCTATTATTCCAGTATTAATTTGAGAACCCTGTACCTTGATCTTACTGGGGACATTAAGAATGCCTGTTATTGAATATTAAAATAGATTAATAATATAAGAGTAACACATTATAACAGCAGCATTAAGTAGGAAAGATACAAATTCAAACTGTCCTCTCTATTAGCATCCATTACTTTATTAGGCAATTTTGATAAGAATTCAAATGCTAGAGCAGGATAACCAGCTTTGAAGAGGGTATGTGCAGTGGTAAAGTATAATTGTTGCACCAGTGGCATAATACTACCTTCCAACATTCACTATTTATCTGGCCTAAGCTTCTGTTTTCAATACCATAAGTAAAGTTAAAAATTACTACAGAATGACCCTCCCTTTTATCTTGTGTTGTTGAGGTTAATTTATTATCTGAGTAGCACTGAGTGCATATGTAAAGATACATAAAATTTGAAAACGTTTGGATTTGCTGAATCAATGTGAAAACAAAATATTAGTCAAGATATAATATAAAAAAAATTTTAGGAAAGTGATTTAAGAGATACACCGTTGCTTACCTATTCTGTCATAAGGCTTTTTAGATTCATCGTTGTATTGTAGATACATCATACCAATGTTGGTTAAAAACAGTGTATTCAGAGAAACAGAATGATTTTTTAAAATCCAAAGCACCGTACTATGCAGGGCAGATCTGTATGGGCCTTGGCATATCCTGATTTTCTCTTTCTTTCTCACATCCTAGTATTCCCTCGTACAACACTTTTCTTAAATTTAAAGATGCTATATTATCCTTGTAAAGCCTCATCAGCACCATTGCAACTTGTAGGTTATTTAACTTATTCACACAACTTCAATGGCATTTGTCAATGCCCCTGCTAATAAGGAAAATGTTTCTGCATACTCAAATCTTTGCTTCCCAAGCAAAGCAACGTTATTCTTTAAAGCTGTTTGTCTCCAGTGGTTCTTAGCAAAATTGTTAGCAAAGAATTCTGTCATTCTTTTGACTCTCTAATTCCTAAAAAGACCCCGAGTAAGATTTTTCTTCTTCATGCCTAAATGATAAATTGCTGTGTCCAATGGATCTTGCTTACGTTGGAAAGCTGCTTATGGCTATTTTTTCTATATATCTTCTAACAAATATGTTACTCCTAATCCACCATCCAACGTTTAGTTCCTTCTGCACAAATCATTTTGATTCATTCTTGAACTAAAATATATATATGTCATTAGGTCTGTTCTCGTTGGCCTACACTTTTAACACTTTCTACACTTTCCGTATTTCTGTCTTTGTCCATTGTATAAGTTGACACCCTAAAAAGTGCACAAAGTGTAAAAAGTGTAGGCAACGAGAACAGACCTATTATGTGTTATATGATATCTATCAACATTCAAGATGGCGGCCCAGCAATTTATCCCTTTATCCCCTCCATCTTGGCTTCACTTTCGCAAGCATATATAGTCACTCGCAGTCGCTCGTATTTTTAAGGAGCCCATATCTGATTCTTAACAGTGATTTATTTTTATGAACCAATTGCTTCGGCCACAAAATATTATATAATATATCGAAAACTTATTATAAATTTCGAAAATCTGTTAATTCTTTGATAAAGTAGATTCGGTCTTACGAAAGAATGAATGAACCTTTCTGCATCTCTAATATTCAAGCTACACTAAATGCATCAATTGCATATACTCCTTATATAGCTTTAACATTCCTGTTCGTTGTTAATAAGAAAAATTGAATCAAGAAGTATTATCCTTTCTCATTTCACTAATAGCGATAATGGAGCGTCTACTATTACCAGCTTCATGGGTGAGCAAGATCGCCTTTTATAAAAAGCAATCGCACAACTGCACTTGCGAACCGTCAAATTACTTTTCACCGATTTTCGATTATTTTAACATACTAAATAATCTTTATAACATTTTTAAATCATGCAGGTTTATAGCCCATAAAATTATGAAAATAACGATATAATAATCATAAAAGTTCGTGACGTCTATTTTTTTAACGAAAAAGGGTACTTGCACCGTAAAATTGAAACCTAACCGTTTTGGAAGTTTGAAAAGCATTTTTAAGATAGCTTAGAACATACATTTTCTTGTGACACAATAAATTGCAAAATTAACATTATAATATTTATAAGGGTTTGTGTCAATTTTTCTTGTAGTAACGAGGAAATGCTTCATGCATACCAATCCGGTGAATGCCCTAGGAAGGCAAAACTTCGAGAAGATCTTTATGAGGCTTCAATATTTTTGTCTTATATTTTTAATATTGCTCTTTTAAGGGTAAACACGAGATAGGTAGCATTTCCTCATTAATTAAAAAAGAAATAATAAGGGTGTCACGATCACTCATGAATATTATTACGCGCAGCTTTCACTATTTAATGGTGTAGAAGATAGTATGGTTGAAATAAATGAAATAAATTTTCTGTCATCCTGAAATTGGTGCCGAAATTTTGAGAATGTTACAAAACCTACTTTTCTTATGCAAGTTCCCTTCATTGTTTAAAAAAAGGACGTTAAGGTTGTCACGAACTTACAGCATTTTTTCCTTATTGTTGTTACTTTTAATAATAAAAAATGTATATTTAAATCGCCGCGCCGTGTGATAGGTATGGCATGGCAATATTCACACCGCGCGATACTCCACACCCCACACGCCGTGTAATGGCACCTTATTACTCTCTCCTTTGTTTTTTTTTTTTTTTTTTTTTTACATGGGAAAAATCCTCCTAGGACACCCTGGGATGGATATAACACCCCTCAAGTTAGTTCTAGGTTAGGCAACTTACGAACCAGCCCGACGGGTGTTCCACCTCAGGGTAGTGTTGGACTCACTATTTTTAAACAGTGCCTACCAACTAAAAAACCCATGCTATTTGCTTACAATAGCGATTGAACGTGGTTGACTCCTTGACGATGCTACAACTACGAGCCATTCCTCCTTCCATAATTATTCCAAGGTATCCATTATCCATGGAGTTTTAAATGAAATAAGAAGATTTATTAGTTGATACATTTTCATGTCTTCACACGTTTCACCGGGGTTGATGGAACGTTAACTCTTTATACTTGAGGTACGTAAAAGATGGTCGTTATGTCTACGAAATGAATAAAAAAAAATTAACGATAATAAGGAGGGGAATTAGAGATTTATCTTATTCAAGCGCGAGATTTAGGCAACTATTGCGTGGTGATAATTATTGGATTAGGTAAAGCGTGGTGAATGTTATGCATTATTTATTTAATGGGAAAACACTCCTATAATGCTATTGCTCAAGTTGCTTGATAACCTATGCCATTCATTGCAATAAAAAATGCTATCATTCATAAGTATCACACTTGTAAGATTCATTCATATTCACTGTCATTTATTGCCCGCACCTGTTGAACCAGAAACGAATGCATGGATATTTTGGCGATATTCATGATCCGATTTACGAATCTCTGGTCACAAGGGTGGCTAATGAAAAGTGAATCCCATTCGTATATTCCATGGCCCAAAATCCATTTCCCGATGGATTGTGAACCATTTAGCCTCCGGTACCTCCAGATACGAAGAGTAGGTACCATAGCGCGATGAGTCAACGCTATGAGGCCTAACCCCGCATATTACTGGATCGGAGCAACTGTGGAGGTGGAATATTTCATTCAGACACGCTACTCAATCGTTTCGAAATATCGAAGAGTTAGCTTTTTCACATTATACACAGCAATCAGTAATCAATGCATTTCAGGAGGAATTTCCGAAGAAACAAATTTTTATTGAGAAATTGGAAGGGCATTCACCGAAAATGTGAACTGAGTATTTAAAGAAATTTCTATTAAGATAGATTGAAAACAAATAAAAGGTTTATTAATGTGTCGGAATGACTTTAAAGATAGATAAATGTTTCAAAGGAACAGCGGAATTTTGAATAAAGCAATGAGGCCTAGGCTTGACAATTCATAAAGAAATAGGATGTTAACAAAGGAGAAATACGAAACATAAATGAACTGTAGACAGAAGGGTTGACTTACAGTTACTATCGTTCTGGCATGCGAACGGTTCGAAACTTAGCAGAATGGTTCGGATGTAAAAATAGTGAATCGGGGTAGGGTCTGTTCTTCGACATATATATATATATATATATATATATATATATATTTAAATTTATTACCTTTTTTGCAAAACGTCGAAAGAAGAAATTGAGAAAAGCATAAAAGCAATTCGGAGCGTCTAATATTATTAGTATATTGCAGTATCTTCTGATAACATTGGTTTTCGATTCAAAAATAAAGTACCATAATGGACTAAAAGAATAGAAGAAGACAGTCTTGCAAACCATTGCAATTAATTAATGTTTTTCTCGGAAAAGACAGTTAAATACTAATCCAAGTCATTTATGTACAATAATAATCCCACAGTTCATGTGTTTGTAAAATCAAGGGCGAGACAAGTTTTTCAAAACATTAATTTTTCGCTTTACCCATCTGTTGGCATACTTTTCTAGAAGCTGCTGACGCTTCTTCGTCATGTTTTAATTTTCTATTACGTTTATTACATTCCTTTTGTATCAAAATTACACATAATTTATGTAATAATTGTTCTTTCAATAATATTTCATGGTTCTTACAGATGAACCATTCGTCAAAAGAAAATTCTTCAAGAATGAATGTTTTCAAACGCAAATAGACAAATATGTCATGTAATGAAATTCTTCGGTTTATTATAATTATTCCAGCTTCTATAATATCATTCAACTTATTGCCACGTAATAAACAAGCCTTACAAGCAGGACATGCTTTCTTTTGAAAGTACCTCATAATTTGTGCTTTAATATCGTGTAATAGTTGATAGTCGTATACAGTAAGTGGTAGAACATTGTTCTCAAACCTTCTGCTACTGGGGCCTTCGTCATATGTGATATTAACTGTTGGATCATCGACACTGCTAGAAATTTTTAGACAATAAATAATGAGGATAAGCCTTCCTTTTAACGGACAAACAAATGATCATGCTTCAAATTGTTGTGGAAATACAGTTTGCTGAGAAGCTCATTGAGAATGAAAATAGTAATATTGATAAGAGGAGCAATAGATATAACCGCGTTAACGATTTATAACATTACATTCTTAATTGTAAATGTTTTAAAAGAGCACGTACATAGCGAAGGTCTGTACCAAACTTTCTTATCTAATTCACATAATACTAAAAATACATTGACGTGCAAATATTTCAGCTTCAACTAATTGTTATGAATAGTTTTCATAGAGAGAAAAAAGTTGTTCCGCAGGAATAGGACCAAAAGGAATATAATTTATTAATTTCTTCATTCTCTTCGAGCATTACTTATTTATAATGGTAAATCTTTCTACAGGAAATTTTGGATGCTACTTTATCTGAGGTTTAATTAATAAACATTCATGGATGATATGTGTATTGTTTTTTATAACTGCAACATTGAGAACTTTTGATTGTAATATAAATTGGCTTAGTATCCGATAAAAGTAAATTATGTTTTTACTATTAATTACTTATATATCATTACTTCCAAGTATGTATAAGCTTCGATTAATGGAAATTATAATTAAAAATTTTCTACGACTTTAATAGACGTCATGAGCAGTTAGCGTGTCACAACGTTTATTCTCTACATTTACATAATTTTAAGCGGAGTAAGTCTATATTGGGTAAACAGTCTAAAAAGAAGCACCAGTAATAGAGCCTTCTAGGTCAGGTGTAACCCTTTTGAATTTTTTTATAATTTGTTGTTTTAAATATAGTACATTATGCAAAACAAACAAATTCAAACATTAGAAACTTGTCGTTGCCCACCACTCTAACTTTTTCTTTAACCGTACCTGGATTTCGGTCAATTGTCTCGCGGTCGCCTTACAATGCGTCACGGGTACAAGAGTGACAGAGATATTTTAACAACGCTCTCGGAAACCAAGCTGAAATGTGCAGAAAATTCAGAGCCTTCTTCATTATAATATAATAAAATGTAAACTGTAAGGTACCACTAATATATAAATAATCGTCCGGTTATCCTCGTGATTGGGCATATTTTCACCTTAAAATTACGCTTAATCTATTGATATTACTTTTACAAATGTTTAATTAATATTATAAAAATTAAAATTTTTGATTGGGCATTGGATGACTGGTTTATAAGGGTGCTACAATTTCGATCGGTTCATTGCCATTGGATTATACCACGGGACTCCATGCTACAACTGCTACATAACATAACGAGACATGGAAAAGTGATATGTAATAGCTAATTAGGGACCTTTAAATTATATTATGACCGATTACATTTCCCAGAGTATACTTCGTAAAAACAATATTGTGGTATTTAAAGAAATGAAGAAATACAATTTTGTATACATTCGAAAGTATTGGTTTCAAAATTTTGGTTTAAAACATGGTGTAACTTCAATGATGTATAATATTTTAAAGACACATTCTTGAGGATGACGGAAGAGCATCTGAGCTAAATCCTAAATAAGAGAATAAAAGAATATTCAGAACCAATATACTGATTATTTACTAAGAATATTAGAGTACTGGACTTTTAGTCCCAGTTTGGCCTGAAGAATGTGTCTTTGAAATATTAAGCATCATTGCTGTAACACCGTGTATAGTCTCTAAATCCTTTTAGAAAAACTCGAGCATCATGTAGATGACAGAATTCTGAAAAATTCTTAATAATGTAGAAAGTTATTGTATTCTTCAATTCTTGTGTCTATAGCATATACTGTGATTCAATGTACTACATTGTTGTAATTAAACATTCAACAAATTTGTATAAATTGATAAAACAAGTTTATATTTACTTTTCTATTTCTTGCGATGTATCTAAACCAAGAATATCTCGCAAAGAATCATCTAAATCATCTTCATCGATATGTAATTGCGGATAATCTACCTGGATTTCATGTTCAACGCCAGCAGCAGGAATATCCTGTGCAAACTGGTCATTGAAAAAATCTCGCTTGCCTAACAAGTCATCGCAGCCTACTAATTGATCCATGCCATCTACTTCGCAATTAGTTCCATCGATTCTTAAATTTGAATATCTTGTGAGTAAAACGGTTCGCCACGCAAATTCAAAATGGGCAACGGTAAGATGGTTATTGTCGCCTTGCTCGCTTTTCAAAAGACCAAACAAATTTTCTAAAGGATCTTGATTTAAGTAACGAAGGTTCAATTCCTGAAAACCCAATCTTTGCAAATCTATCCATAAATCATGAAAAACGAATAAATTGCTTAGCAAGACTTTAGGTGTTGGCGTATTTACAGCACTTCCGTCATAATGATAAAATTTTAAAGTTTCTGCTTTTAATCTATAGCTTGTCCATTTACGAATATGATCGGACGTCGCAGAAATTGGAGCTCTGGTCGAATTAGATTTTTTATCATTACTACTACTACCAAGAATAGAGTCAAACATTTCGTCTATCTCGTCAAATATTTCTGCTGTAATTTTTGCCGTGAAATTGTTTTCAGGATCGTTACTCCACATTTCTCTTAAACTTTCTGCTATTGACTTGCTGACTATCTGAGCAGATTTATTTACCTTCATCTTACTCCTTGAGGAAGGAAATAAATGGTCTTCTGTTAATTTCGTCATATTACCCTGACAATATGTATAAAATAACTTTACAACATCAGACCAATACCCAATCTTCCCACCCCAGTGTATCGTATTGCCAGGATATTGAGATTTAATGTTAATACCCTGAGTAGAAGAAGGGTGCTCTTTCAACCATTTTTCATATCTCCCCCTTAAAGATGTGACAAAAGTTTTAATAATGTGTGGAACATCTGCAATTATATATATTTTATGGTCGTAATTTGGGATTGTAAAGAAATTCCCTGATTGATGAACGTTTGTCTTCCGCGCAAGGTTAGCTAAGGCCTTTCTGTTCGGACCTCCTTGATCGGATACAACAGCAACAATGGTTAAGCCCATATCTATTAAATCTTTTATGGTAATTAACAATAAAGTTTCCAGCTCTGCGCCACTCATAGCCGATTTTGAATAATAATACGACAGAGGCTGTTTCCTTGGGGTATTTATACTTTGAATCATAAATACGAGAACATGATCCACCAAATCACTTTTACCACTAATAAAGCCGGATACGGAGGCCATCCCCTCTGTGTAAATCAACCTTCTTTTCAAGCATGTCTCGTCCATTGTAAGTACAAAAACTTTATCTAAACTACTTAGCCTAGCTACATTCTCTTTAATAGCATTGTATAAAATATCATTTTTACCTGGTTTTATAGGAAAACGTTTAATTGTTCGAGAAATGGTCTTTCTATCGGGCAATATCATGGTATTACCTAAAAATGTGTAGCACTTATTACTACGACGCTGAATATCAACAGCTAGCATTTTCTCGCCTTCTCCGTAACGACGTCCATGAATGTTTCGATTTTGGTTATGAATGTTCATTGACACTATTTCTCGAAGAGCTTTAGAATTTATATTACCATAGGAAGGTTGGTCTTGCAATTTCTTTTTCAATTCTTCGCATTCCTTCATTTTGTCAAAATACTTTTGTTGCATTACACAAAAATCATTATACGAATTTCGTAATTTCGTTAGCAGTATTTTAGTTTTCGGAGAGGGTGGCGTATCTAACGAAATGCCCGCGTCTTGTGCCACCTTTTTTATTGTCAATCGTTCAGTTGAATCTATATAAATTGAAAGTAATTATTATTAATAACAGCAGAATTCTTCTTAAATAATACCAAACAAATAAAGCGAAATATAATTCACATACTTGAAGGTCGCCTCTTTCTCTTGGTATTCGTATTTTCAATCATATTACTCTCAACTTTCTGCAGAATACGGTTATTAATAATTTCATAAATGTATATGTCTCGAGAAGGTCGAGTTAAAATTAATAGTATGTGACGCATTTGCATTATTGAAATAAATGGAGATTATATTATGAAGTATCACTTCCTTTTTATTATATAAGATTAAAAATTAACGCCTGCGTTCATATTTACATATTAGTGAAAACCCATACAGCATCCACATGACTAAATGATATCTTTACTATGTATCACATGACAGTTACTATAGAAGCCTCTCGCGTTAAGGTCGAAATTTGGCACCATAATTTATGAATCATTCGACTATGAGCGCTAACGTGGAGATTAATTTAGAAAGCGCCAAGAAGGAAAGATTGTAAGAGTGACGGAAGCGAGTGTCGTGTGCTGACAAGGAAACAATTACTATTATATAAGTGATCAGGACAGGTTAATCGGGGATTTGGAGAACAAATTTTGAAAATTTGTATAAAAATTACGCGAAATTTTTTTTCAATAGACAAACTGAAATCGGGCGAGTGGCTTTGTTTGGCAGGGGCTTATAGCAAGTCACCAGGATGGTTATAAGCTAACAGGTCGGTTAATCTATACAGATTGGACTTTGGGCGATTTTTATGGAGTGTACAAACAGCGAACAAGAAAGTAAAGATAGATTAAGCAATTCGGAGTGTTTTATGACAGGAATTTTGGCTGATACTGAAGAAAATGACGTTAGGACTATTTTGAAACCAACGCATTGTAAAAGAAAGATAATAAGCGTCGATTTAAAATTTTAATTTTAATAATTGCTAGGTTTTAAGATGGCTTAATGTATGTTTTTCCAAATTATATTGTCGAGAAAAGCCACGGCTCTTTCAGCCGTGTCTATAGAATATTTGTACCTTTAGAATTTGTAATGTTGATTTTTCTTTATTATAAAAAGTAATTTGTAGTTTTCAGTATTTTGTTTTAAAAGACTACATCCCTTGGAAAAATGAAGCGTTAAAAACGATTAGTTTGTAAGTGCTGTATGTGTATGAGAATAAATAAAAATATAATACGCATGCATGTATACCTCCGATGCAAAGGTACACAGTGATATAAAAAACCATTTGTTAATTACCTCAGGATATGTAATAACCGGCTCGTGATTGTCATTCAAATTATAATTTATGAATGATGTGGAAGGTTCATTATGCAAAATTCGACTTGCACACAAAGGAGCTTCGTCAGTATTTACAGGTGTATTTACAAGTGGTATCTCAGCAGCTTTAAGAATGCGCAAAGAAATTGTTTACTTGAAATAGTTAAATAGAAATAACGTAAAGATTAAGAGAAGGCAAAGACAGGACAAAATTGTATTATTAATGTTCGCGTTCAGTTATTTGACATAAGTTTGTACAGTCAATTTAATTTTCTGTTCATCCGAAATGAGCTATTACGATAAATTTATTTAACATTTGATGTACAAAGCGATAAAAAAATTGTATGATTCAGCAGATTTAATTACGTCAGTAAACCAATTGAATATTAATGTTACATTCGCGACTATCATACTTCTTGTTTACCCTAATGAGTTTACATTATTAACGTTTTCAAAATTATCTAGTTACCTTCATTAACAACATTTGAATTAATTGTTATGAACTCTGCTACTTGTTCGTCACTTAAAGATTGTGCCCCGTGTACAATCGGATATGCTGTGCTCACAAGTCGTTTTCCAGCTTGCGTACATTTATAATCAGTAACATTAAAGTGACAGCTGCAAACAAAGCGGCTTCTTGAAAGGAAACTGATGGGTAAGCAAATTAGGTCTTCATTGCCAACAATTTGTATCCATCTTTTGCATCTGTTTTTAAAAATTTAGTAATCATAATGAATTTTTTTAAAGTACAAACACTAATATTGCATGCAGAAAACAATTAAATATTGACAAAGTGACTAATATTATAGTGTCATTGATTAAAATTTCTAAAAAAACTATATATACTAAAATCTTAGTTAACTCTATTCTGTGAACTCTGCATGTGCTGCTTGAAGTTAGTCTCTTTTCATGCTTTAACCACTATCTCTCTCAGCCCTGGAGGAACAGACTTTTCTATTTCATTGCGTATTCTTATTTCTAAATATTATTAAAACCGCATTATTATTTTTTCAAATTTCTTTCAGAACTTTATGTGACCTATTAATTTAAAATTGTACGTATATAGGTCTATAATATGCACGTACACTCTGGGAAATTGAATCGTTCCGAAATGTCAAACGAAATTAAATAGGCCTAAGTTAGCTGGTGGACAAGATTTTTCCTCGTTGCACAGCTTACCTGCTACACCACTGAGTCCCAAGCAATAAACAGAGGGCAATAAACCGACCGAAAATGACTAACCCTTATATACCTGCACTCGAATGATCAATCAAAAATTCTAATTTTAATATTATTAATTAAACATTCTTAAAACTGGTATCAAAACATTGCTTTTATTTTTAAGATGAGAATGAGCCCAAACACGAGGCTAATCGTACGATTATTTCTGTATTAGGTGTATCCTATATATATATATATATATAATTCATATTTTATTAAATTCTAATGAAACTCTGTTTTATTTTGTATTTGTGTTACTTAGTAAATTAAAATATATATAAAACAAAATAGCAGAAAGGATCGACTAACAATTATCGGAGTTAATACGATGTCAATGAAAATAGGAATTTTTCAACCTTCAAGAAAGGGCGAAATATAAATTATGTACAAAAATATTATTAAATAATGGATAAACATTTATTTCATTTAAATATATATGTAATTAAAAGATATGCGTAAATACTTTAAAGTCCTATCTAAATTTCTCAAAAAAAAAGTTTTATTAGATTTAATTAATTCGAGAACTGCAAGATAAATCTAATACAGAAATAATCGTCCAATTAGCCTCGTGTTTAGGCTCATTCTCATCTTAAAAATAAAAGCAATGTATTGATAACAGTTTTAAAAATGTTTAATTAATAATATTAAAATTAGAATTTTTGATTGATCATTCGAGTGTAGGTATATAAGGGTTAGTCATTTTCGGTCGGTTTATTGCCCTCTGTTTATTGCTTGGGATTCGGTGGTATAGCAGGTAAGCTATGCAACGAGGAAAAATCTTGTCCATCAGCTAACTTAGGCCTATTTAATTTCGTTTGACATTTCGGAACGATTCAATTTCCCAGAGTGTATATGCGTAACGAGCAGGCATGCTATGTCGCTCAAAGCTACAGCTGCATGCAATTTCAATTTGAAATATATAGTAAACTACTGAATGCAATTAAAAAATAATAGAAGG
Source organism: Prorops nasuta (assembly GCF_024137725.1). Taxonomy (NCBI): domain Eukaryota; kingdom Metazoa; phylum Arthropoda; class Insecta; order Hymenoptera; family Bethylidae; genus Prorops; species Prorops nasuta. The sequence continues at coordinate 6,416,254 of NW_027116813.1, read as the reverse complement.
GTTTACGAAAGGTCTTGAGATATGGTACAGGAATGTGTGATATAGGCTAGCGATGTCCATTTAAAAAGGAAAAAAAAGGAATAACTACATTTAGATCTTTCTATAATTCAAATAATTAATGGCAAAAAATAAAAAGAAAGTCACATTAAAGGGACACATTTAGAACTGTGAACATAGAGATAACGTTTTCAATTGATGGAATCATTGAACAGATTTTTTCACAAAAACCTATATTATGGCTTCCCCTCTGTACACAGGGACTGTCAAATAAAGTGATCTAGTGTCCGAAAGCGAAAGAGTCGCGATGAAAATCAATAGGCGTATCATTGATTGATGATACATAAAGAAGTGAACAAGCGGCTCGTTACGTTTCTTCTTCACTAATACAGCTTCGCGGAATAAGCAACATGTTTTTATCAATGTAATAATCGGTGAAATTAGAGTAAGAGAAAGATAGTGTGCAATTATTTCTCTCTCTTTCTTTCCCTCCCTCTCTCTTATTCACATGTACATACAGAAACCTTCAAATATTAACTGTGTTATATTCAACAAAGGTAAAAATAAACCTACTACTGTGTGTATATGTTTGAAATTCAAAAAAAGGCTAGAAAAAAGAGTACCCTAATTCCTTTTCACTCTGAGTCCATCAATTGTTAGAATAGCAATTGAAAATATTTCATTGCGTGTGGAAGTAGGAATGATAGAGGGAAGAACAAGTTAGTTATGCATTTCTCTGTCTATCATTAATGAATCGTGCGCCAATATCCGCCATTAGGAATTATACGCTTTGAAAAGCTGGATAATTTTTTCTACATAATTTTAGGTCATGCTATATATATATATATATATTAATCCCCTAACCTTTGAAGATCACGTGGAAAACGGAAGAAAGTGCAATTCTCTTTTCCCTGCTTATGACCGCATAATGTAATACAGCACACTGATCGAGTCATGCTGTCCAAATTTCTGAAGTAATTGGTTGATAAATGATAAGAATCCTTTCCTGTGTTAGCCTGTTCAGTTGAAAAATCCTGTATTTAATAATTCTGAAATTATTCTAGAAGTGTAGCCTAATAGTATTGAAAAAATTAATAAAAACCAATTTGTAAACACTTTATGACGCATGTTTATTACATATTAAGGCGATTCATAATAAAATGAATGAAGCAATTCCATCCACAGAAAATTTCATGTATCATAGCATCTTATTAATTTTAATAGTCTCATTGGCTCTTGATAATAAATATATTATTCTCAGCAAAAGCCTGTAGGGATGATGAGTTTCAAAGGTTTTTGTTTTTACTGATAGATATGTAATGAATTTTCAATCGGATAAACACGTGAACAGAGAAAATGACAAGCAATTTGCAATTTTAATTCCAGTACCGAATAACGAGGATGTAATTAGAATTTTGTGGACACTTGTTTTAAAAAAACTATTTCTAACATATACTAAAAACTCATTTCATACTACAAGTTCTGTTCCCTCTATACCCATACAGGACCAAATGACTTAAAGATATCTTTTAAACATAATTTAGTCAATTGGATGACTAAAATAAGATTATAAGAGAACTTTTAGTCAAGTGTGCTGTAGAGGTATTATTAATGGGATATATCACCAAAATAAACCAAATAAATCTGATAAGTTTAACCAGTTAAAATGAAAAGTTTTACCAACTTAATTTGCACTACAAGGATATCAGCTATACTATACTACCAAAATATTTTTACAAGTTTGTCCAGAATATAAAATAGCTCTTTCAGTAAATATATGAACAATGTATAAGATAAAATATGTTACTGCATTCGAATAAAAATTCTGAGTTATTCCACAAGTTCACTATATGTGGGTAATTGCAATGGGTATGAAATGTCCTTTCGTAATAAGAATGCCTTTGGCACCACAAGTTCTGTCAACTGTATTATGTCATTGGGAGAATACGCATGTTTCACCAAAAAGATTTGACAAGTTGAAAATGCTAATATGATACTTTTACCAATTTAATTTACTTTTTAAAAATATCAGATATATATTAGTAAAAATTCTGTAAAAGTTGGACTCCAATATAATACATTACTTTGTGCAAATGTATGAACAATGTATAAGATAAAAATAAATGTTACTTCATTCGAATAAAAATTCTGAGTTATTCCACAAGTTCACTATATGTGGGTAATTGCAATGGGTATGAAATGTCCTTTCGTAATAAGAATGCCTTTGGCACCACAAGTTCTGGCCACTATATTATGTCATTGGGAGAATACGCATGTTTCACCAAAAAGATTTGACAAGTTTAAAATGCTAATATGATACTTTTACCAATTTAATTTACTTTTTAAAAATATCAGATATATATTAGTAAAAATTCTGTAAAAGTTGGACTCCAATATAATACATTACTTTGTGCAAATGTATGAACAATGTATAAGATAAAAATAAATGTTACTTCATTCGAATAAAAATTCTGAGTTATTCCACAAGTTCACTATATGTGGGTAATTGCAATGGGTATGAAATATCCTTTCGTAATAAGAATGCCTTTGGCACCACAAGTTCTGGCCACTATATTATGTCATTGGGAGAATACGCATGTTTCACCAAAAAGATTTGACAAGTTTAAAATGCTAATATGATACTTTTACCAATTTAATTTACTTTTTAAAAATATCAGATATATATTAGTAAAAATTCTGTAAAAGTTGGACTCCAATATAATACATTACTTTGTGCAAATGTATGAACAATGTATAAGATAAAAATAAATGTTACTTCATTCGAATAAAAATTCTGAGTTATTCCACAAGTTCACTATATGTGGGTAATTGCAATGGGTATGAAATATCCTTTCGTAATAAGAATGCCTTTGGCACCACAAGTTCTGGCCACTATATTATGTCATTGGGAGAATACGCATGTTTCACCAAAAAGATTTGACAAGTTTAAAATGCTAATATGATACTTTTACCAATTTAATTTACTTTTTAAAAATATCAGATATATATTAGTAAAAATTCTGTAAAAGTTGGACTCCAATATAATACATTACTTTGTGCAAATGTATGAACAATGTATAAGATAAAAATAAATGTTACTTCATTCGAATAAAAATTCTGAGTTATTCCACAAGTTCACTATATGTGGGTAATTGCAATGGGTATGAAATATCCTTTCGTAATAAGAATGCCTTTGGCACCACAAGTTCTGGCCACTATATTATGTCATTGGGAGAATACGCATGTTTCACCAAAAAGATTTGACAAGTTTAAAATGCTAATATGATACTTTTACCAATTTAATTTACTTTTTAAAAATATCAGATATATATTAGTAAAAATTCTGTAAAAGTTGGACTCCAATATAATACATTACTTTGTGCAAATGTATGAACAATGTATAAGATAAAAATAAATGTTACTTCATTCGAATAAAAATTCTGAGTTATTCCACAAGTTCACTATATGTGGGTAATTGCAATGGGTATGAAATATCCTTTCGTAATAAGAATGCCTTTGGCACCACAAGTTCTGGCCACTATATTATGTCATTGGGAGAATACGCATGTTTCACCAAAAAGATTTGACAAGTTTAAAATGCTAATATGATACTTTTACCAATTTAATTTACTTTTTAAAAATATCAGATATATATTAGTAAAAATTCTGTAAAAGTTGGACTCCAATATAATACATTACTTTGTGCAAATGTATGAACAATGTATAAGATAAAAATAAATGTTACTTCATTCGAATAAAAATTCTGAGTTATTCCACAAGTTCACTATATGTGGGTAATTGCAATGGGTATGAAATATCCTTTCGTAATAAGAATGCCTTTGGCACCACAAGTTCTGGCCACTATATTATGTCATTGGGAGAATACGCATGTTTCACCAAAAAGATTTGACAAGTTTAAAATGCTAATATGATACTTTTACCAATTTAATTTACTTTTTAAAAATATCAGATATATATTAGTAAAAATTCTGTAAAAGTTGGACTCCAATATAATACATTACTTTGTGCAAATGTATGAACAATGTATAAGATAAAAATAAATGTTACTTCATTCGAATAAAAATTCTGAGTTATTCCACAAGTTCACTATATGTGGGTAATTGCAATGGGTATGAAATATCCTTTCGTAATAAGAATGCCTTTGGCACCACAAGTTCTGGCCACTATATTATGTCATTGGGAGAATACGCATGTTTCACCAAAAAGATTTGACAAGTTTAAAATGCTAATATGATACTTTTACCAATTTAATTTACTTTTTAAAAATATCAGATATATATTAGTAAAAATTCTGTAAAAGTTGGACTCCAATATAATACATTACTTTGTGCAAATGTATGAACAATGTATAAGATAAAAATAAATGTTACTTCATTCGAATAAAAATTCTGAGTTATTCCACAAGTTCACTATATGTGGGTAATTGCAATGGGTATGAAATGTCCTTTCGTAATAAGAATGCCTTTGGCACCACAAGTTCTGGCCACTATATTATGTCATTGGGAGAATACGCATGTTTCACCAAAAAGATTTGACAAGTTGAAAATACTAATATGATACTTTTACCAATTTAATTTACTTTTTAAAAATATCAGGTATATATTAGTAAAAATTCTGTAAAAGTTGGACTCCAATATAATACATTACTTTGTGCAAATGTATGAACAATGTATAAGATAAAAATAAATGTTACTTCATTCGAATAAAAATTCTGAGTTATTCCACAAGTTCACTATATGTGGGTAATTGCAATGGGTATGAAATGTCCTTTCGTAATAAGAATGCCTTTGGCACCACAAGTTCTGTCAACTGTATTATGTCATTGGGAGAATACGCATGTTTCACCAAAAAGATTTGACAAGTTGAAAATACTAATATGAAACTTTTACCAATTTAATTGCCTTTTTAAAAATATCAGGTATATATTAGTAAAAATTCTGTAAAAGTTGGACTCCAATATAATACATTACTTTGTGCAAATGTATGAACAATATATAAGATAAAAATAAATGTTACTGCATTCGAATAAAAATTCTGACTTAACCAATATTTAAATAGAAAGAATATAAAATTTCTGACCTTCTTTTACCAATCAATTGAATATTTTTAATATTCCTCCTGGCTGCTGAACGAAAACTGGTGATGGCAATAAATAACTTCTTCACAGAATATAACTTAACTGGAACAAACTGTAGTCGTTACACAGATTTCCCGCCAATTTCGTACACTTCCACAAATTTTCAAATTTCTAAGGTAAACTTAATCTGATGTAAACATCAGCAAATCAGGCAGTATGCTGTCGGTCCAGTAGAACGATTAAAACATTTAGAGCCATCAAAATCTGTATGCTTGCGCCATCTGCTATAAATCGAACAAACTATAGTAAGCAAAACGCACTTTACTCTGTAACCAATTTTAAAGATATACTATCACGCCACCTATGAAGTGCTGCCAATTATCAGCCTTAATATTAGTTAAATTCTTAGGTTGGCTAAAGATTGCCTTCGAGCTCTGAGGGACAGATAAGAAAGGGTGGGGGTAGCTGAGTGTCCTACCCCTGACCAGGGGTAGGACACTCAGCTACCCCCACCCTTTCTTATTTGTCACCCTAGGCTCGAAGGCAATCTTTAGCCAACATAAAATCCTGAGCAATATAATTGGCAGCACTGCGTAGATGGCGTTATTGCGCTTCTTTAGAATTTGATGCCCATTTGAATAATATTTTTGTTTACTCTTGCTTTTTCAGGCATCCTTTGATATATTTTTTTACTATAGTATCAAATCATTAAATAATTTGATTAACCCCTATTTGATTAATTCTTATTAATTACGATCAATTTAGGTAAAGTTTTAAAATAATCTATCAGTCTTATCGGACCCAGTCTTCTAATTATTTATATATATACATTAAAAATTAATGTTACAGAAAATTTAAACAATTATATTAAATGTAAAAAAATCAAATAGAATACATTTTTTAAATTTATAACAATTTATGAGAAAAAATATTTTAGTTCTTATATTTATCATTTATTGGCTAGCAGCTATATATAATTTTTGCTATATGTTTGACGTTCAACACGCAAAATTAGTGAAAATATCGCCGTCGAAGGGTGAAAAATAGACAAAAATTAACTTGCAGGGAGAGTGGGGCAAAATGATCCCCCTTAGAAAAAATCCTTCCCAGTGACGCTATTATCGATTTTAACATAGCAAAAACTTTATGTAACGAAGATCACATATTCCTTTATATTTCTACGTGGTTGCGACAATTAAATTGTTAAAGATGTTTTATAGTAATCAATTTAAAGTAAATCTTACAAGAGGATCATTTTACCCTCATCCGTGGGGTAAAATGATCCCATGCCGAATAATATAAAATAATGAATTTATATTTATAGATACGGTAGACAAAAGCTATAATACTTTCTATAAAAAAGTAGAAAAGCATATTTTAGTGCTAACATTCTGAATTTTATGAAAAGAAAACGCGTTATTCAAGTATAATCGCTTAAAGCGTAAAAAGCGTGAAAAAAGTACACTGGATCCAATCTTCGCTCAATAAGTTTCGTTTTTAAACTGTTTGTTGTATGAAAAATACATTCGTTGTCATCATCGTTATTACTTTTTGAGCACCGGCTGCTTCTTACAAATGAATCCACTATAGCTCAAATTTATAAACGAAACTTAAGCTTAGCACGGTCTTAGCTAAGATCAATTTTCTCACTTTAACCTTCAATACAGTGCTAAGCTGAGATTTGAGCTTAGTTTGGTTTATAAATTCGAGCTTATGGGATCGTTTTGCCCAAAATGCGCTGCGCATCTTTCATCGAATCTTAAAATTTTACCATAGCCGATTTTAAATTAATTTTAAGAGGAAATAAAAGTTCATACTTATTATGATTTATCCAATTTTGCGATTTGAAAAGTATCCCCACATTTATTTCCTATATGATTCAAAAATCGCTTATCTTACAGAAAAATGATGAAAAACACATAAATCCCGCTAACAATTTTTTACGTATTAAAAATAGACATTACAATATTTTATTATTGTGTATTTAGAAGTTTATATTTTAATATTGATTAATGTTTAAACGAATAGTATTAATAGTTTCCATAAAACCCTCAGGGATCATTTTACCCCGAGTGATCATTTTACCCCACTCTCCCCTAAATATTTCGAAAGCTAACGGAAAAGCATAATACCAATTCGAAGTATAAAATAAATATTTCAGGCACAATATAGCGTCAGGAAGTACTTACCATCTTCGAGTCAATATACAGGGTGTATCAGCAATGATGCTTTTAATTTTAATCATATATTCTTGAGCATAAACTAAGTCGAAAAGGCCTGTACTATAAGGTCCGGAAAAGCATCATTGCTAAGATAAATCAATTTTAAACCGATAAATCAGGGATTTGATTCAACGGAAAAATTACTTTCATTTCACTTTCGTTGACAGTTCCCCTTCAAAAAAAAGAAATTTGTACTTCTCCGCCGATCCGTATTGTCGTACACGCATATATACATACGCACGCAACTACGCCGATTATTAATATTATCTCCTAATGTTTTACATTCCTGATCCTGATGCTGATGAAATTCATTTTCTGCCTATTTTTGAACTGATCCTCGATAGCACCCATTTGGTTGAAAAATCTGGAGAATAATACGGCGTTAATCGTAGATTAATTTTCAAGTCGCTTTATCTTTTCGGTGGCGTGGCATATGAACTGCTCTAAGGTAGTCAAAACATAAGTATTTTATCATAAAAGCTATTATAAGAAATTGTATGTTTTTCTGTTTTTGGAGGTCTCAATGTTTTATCAGATAGAACAGTTTGCTGCATCATTGGAAGATCAAAATTACTCGAAAACGGATTCTCAAGTAAGGCCATAGTCCACAAGAAATTTCAATCTAAGAGAGTGGAGAACTTGAGAGATCCCTTTAAGAATTAATTAGCCATTTTTTCATTTTATGAAGGGATAAGCCACAAAATTAAAAATAATTTTTTCTTTATGTCGTAGATTGTCCATAGTTTTTGCCTTTTTGCATAGTGTCTGCCTAAATGGACTAACCAGTAAAATTAGCCAATTGCTAGGTCAGATTCTAGTTTATAGTGACTATAAGTTGATATGGTCACCAAAAAGAAATATTTTACAATTCACCAAGCAAATCGTAATAAAGTGAAGAGAAAAAAGCTTTTACTAATTTATCTTTGAAATCTTTTCGTACCTAAGAGCATGCAAAGACTGAATAATAATCTACAGCAATAACAAAAAATTATTTTTAATTTTTTGGCTTGTCCCTTCAGGAAATGAAAAAAGGCTTATTTATTCTTAAAGTGATCCCTAAACCTCTCCATTTAGATTGAAATTTCCAGAGAAGACTATGGCCTTACTTGAAAATCTATTTCCGAGCCATTTTGATCTTCCAATGATGCACACAGCAAACTGCTCTATCTGATAAAACTGTAAGATTTTTAAAAAGAGAAAAAAACAAAATTTCTTATAATAGCTTTTTTAATATAATACTTATTTGTTGACTACCTTAGAACAGTTCATATGTCTGTCACCGCAAAGATAAAACGCCTTGAAATTAATCCACAAATAACGCCGTATTATTCTTTAGACTTTTCACTTATGTAAATGGATGCTGTCGAGGATCCTTTTAAAAATAGGCAGAAAACGAATTTCATCAACAACAGGATCAGAAATGTAGGACATTAGGAGGTAATATTAATAATCGGCGTAGTTGCTTGCGTGTGTGTATACGGATCGGCAGAGAAGTACAAACTTCTTTTGTTTTTTAAAGGGGAACTGTCAACGAAAGTGAAATAAAAGTAATTTTTCCGTTGAATCAAATCCCTAATTTATCGGTTTAAAATTGATTTATCTCAGCAACGATGCTTTTCTAGACCTTATGGTATAGGACTTTTCGTCTTAGTTTAGTTCCAAGAATACGTTGTTAAAATTAAATGCATCATTGCTGATACACCCTGTATAATATACTAATGATTGAAAGGATGCATCGAGTGGCAAAAATGTATTTCGAACAAATTTTCTATAAATGGAGGAATATAAATTTTCATAAGAACCAAATTACCTCTGCTTTTAATCTACTTAAAGTACGTAAAGGCATATTTTTCCGATTTAAAAAAAAAGTTGAATATAAATAATTATTTTGTATTCCTATCAATAATTACAAAAAAGGGAGCCTATATTGCACTTTGGCAGAATTCACTGATTGGTTTTTTGTTAGAAAGAAACAAACGTTCTTAGAATTGTATATAAAAGATTATTTTTACAAAACTTTAATAGTAAAACGAAGACATATTTGAAATTTGACTTAGTCGCGCTATTACAATTATTCCAAGGAATCTTCTAAAATTTTAAGAATATCTACTTCTTTCTAGAGTAAAATTGCTCAGTGAATTCTTTCAAAGTGCGATAAAGTTTCTGTTCGATCTTTACATGGTAACAGATCGAATCCCGGCTTTTTTTCAGGTAATCGATATTAGTGGCGTAGTAACCGATAACAAATCATTGGCAAGTTTGGTTTTTGTTACACTACAAGAGTCAATTCCCTGAAACATATGCCGAAAGCAGACATCTTCTTGGTAATAGCCCTTCAATCAAGACGAGCCCGAGCACCTTAACCCGATTGAAAAGACGCATTACCTAACGATAATTGAAATATCGAAGTAATAAGCGAGCTCGGTTCCCCTTGAAGCTTTAAACTTTTGATCATACCACAGCGCGGTTTTTTGTAAAGTTATAAGGCCCGGTCTTAAACGAATGGGAATGAAACAGCAGAGCCCGGCTGCTTGTTAGAAATATAAGGCCCAGTTCTAAACGAACACGAGTGATTCAGCACAACCTGGCTGCTCGCAAAAGACATAAGGCCCGATTCTAAACGAATACGAATGGTTCGACAGCTCGGCTGTTTGGAAAAACGACGTGACTCGTGTTAAACGATATTATGTACGAAATGTGGAATGATTCGCCAATTGAATGCGAAAGTGCATAACAAACATTATAACCGGCATACGGCTTAATTCATTGTACGATCGTATATCATTTGTAATCGTGATTAGTTTAAAAGGTGTATAAAACAATAAAAAGAGTTTTTTGTGCTTTCGGACTTTTTTTTTAATTTGTATACATTTTATTTATTTAAAAACTAAGCAGTTCCTTCATGCGGAGTTGCCCCTCAAGCATAGCCTTCTATGCTATTGAACAGTCTCTATTTTTTTAAATTATAGATGGGTAATAAAATACATATAATTACACAGAACAACAAAATTAGGGGTTTTAAAAGTTGTTTAAGACTTCAAAGTATAATTTTATGTAAATTTTCTCGCTGAATCCAAATTTGGTTCTAAAAGTATTACATCGTCTGCACTTTTCAAGATATTAAAATTTTCAAATGTAAAAAAAATGTGTTTGGGTATTTTGATTAATCTACAATGTTACCAGCATTAATTATGCTGCGCAACTCTATATTTTTCCAAATAGTACTAGATCAAACGTTTAAAAAAATATTGTGTTCATAGCAATGTCTGTTTTACATACTTAGATATATCAATCAAAATTGCTATGATATAAACACGATTCTTAATGCCAATGCGACTATGGAACAATTTTAGGATCTTTTGTTATGCTTAAAATGAAGAAGAAAGTATCATATATCTTTTAATTACAAATCATCACCCTATAAAAAATATATTTTCTTCTTATTTTGACGTAAACAAAAAAACCGAAGATTGTTCCATGATTATATTGGCCTTAAAAATTGTTTTTTATCTGAGAATTTAAAAAAAAAATGAAAAATGATGTTCACTTTGAAAAACTAAAAATTTTACTTTGATTCGATGCAAAATAAATAGATAATAGGGAAAATTTTATTTCATATTTTTTTAAAATAAAATTCAATTCAAGATGTGGAAAATGGCATGCAGAACATTGATATATCATACTTCTTCTTTTAAATATAAACATTTAAAACCTCGGAATCGTTAAAGCGTTGTATTTTCAACAATTCACAAGTTTTTTTAGGATTAATGAAAAATTCTACAAATTTACACGGAAGTTTATATCAAAAAGTTCTAGACAGTAAACAATTTTCAAGAATATAAAAAGTAGTTTGTTTCGGAGCTCCGTGATTTGATGAGGAGAATGCCCCATGTTTCAATTAGAACGTTTAATCGGAGTAATAAAATTATAGGACAACCTTTAAAATATTGTATATAATCTTTTATTGTAATCATTTAAATAAATTTATGATATGTAGAATAGTTAGTTGCAATTTATTTAAACGATTTTCGGTTCTTATAATATTTTGGTATTCAATTTTCATTAAAGCTGGCTGCTTTCACCATATTATCGCATCAAACTAAAAGCATTGGATTTTTAATTATTTTGTTACTTTAATTATATTTTTTACTGTTCATTGTAGATACCATTTTGTCTCAAATAATTTCATTCATTACGTTTAATACAATTAAATTAAACGAAATTTGGTAATATTCCTATAGTGAATTATGCTATAGTCAAGTAACAAGATGTCGTCCTTTCTACCCTAACGTGACCATATTTTTCACCCAACGCATCAAGCACTGCTACCAACTTAAATACTGTATTTTCCTCAATTTTAACTTTTTTTAGTTGGCTAAGAATTGCCTTCGGTACAAATATTTCGAGCCTTCGAGGCTTGAGTGTCCAGCCCCTGGTGCTCACAGTGGCGTTCAGTGGCGTTCGCCGTTCACTCACGTTCACCACTGGTGTTCGTTTACCTAGTATCTTCGGTATTTTTATATTCACCGTTTTCATAGTGTTAATTACCTCAGATTAATCATTATGATAACAAATTTACTACAACAAATTCAACAATACCCAATGTTTATTAAACAATGCTGCCAGCGCACCAGCTGCTCTATTCGTTATTCAGTCAACTCAGTGATTAACGGGAAGGTCTACACCGACATTACAGAGCGGTTCCACCTCAAATCTTAGTTTTCAAATAACAGCGTTGTTTATGGACCGATTTTCAAATTTGCGGTAGTTTTGTATCCGGTAAAATAGCAGCTTTGGGATAAAATAAAGAAATATTGAAAAATAAAAATATATGAAGACTAATTAATAGATATTAAAATTTAATTAAACAATAATTTAAAGATTTCGCTGTTTTATCCCAAAGGCGTTACTTTGCTGATTCCAAAATGCCCGCAAAATCGAAAATCGGTTCACAAATAACGCTGTAGTTTGAAAACTAGTAATTTATATTAAAATTTGTCCAAAGACGCGTAATGTCGGTAAAACAGAACATTTTTTCCAATATTATTTTTACCCAAAAGAGGGCACTGAAAATTCACAATTTTGTAAAGAAACGCATTCAAAACAAAATACGGCTTCCTAGAATTATTATTACATACACTATTTAAGAATGCTGAAACTGATGCTTCACAAGGAGAGCGATGCCTCGTTCATTACACATTGAGCTAAAACCACAACAAAGACGCTCGGACTAATAATTTAGATGCAAAAAGTGGATGAATCTATCAGAGCGACGTTTGGAAAAGGATAAACGTACTGATTTCTGCTTCCTATTTTTCTAGCAAAAAAACTCAAATACATTCAACGATATAAGAAAATATAATGATAAAGATCAAAGTATAGAATCTCTTGTATAGATATTAACCTATAACAATTTTTACGAGTTTTCAATGCTCAACTGAAGACAGAAAGAGTACACCGCATGCCATATTAAGTCTGCCCTTCTGCAGTCAACGCTCTTTTGGATTAAAACATTTTTTGCAGCAAAACTATTAGTCCAATCGAGATCACCTTTATTTTAGCTGAAAGTATGGTTATCTGGGAACCTCTCATATTTTTTCCATATTTTTCTCATCAAAAATGAGCCGGTACTATCGAAATTAGAGCAACGTTTTTTTTGCTCCACCCCGCTTTCCCCTCCTACAAGCGTATACGGACAGCGTGAAGTTGAGCTTCTTGGCTATTGCGCGGTATGAGGTAAGGGGAATGCTCCGTTCGCTACCGGGCGAGACGGATGGAGACGCGAGGGGAATTCAAGTTTTGGATTAAAACATTTTTTGCAGCCAAACTATTGATCGGATCGAAAAAACCTTTTTTTTATCCCATAGTCCCTCTAAAGAGGAACATGTCTAATTTTTTCAGATTTTTTCCTTTAAAAATAAGCCCGTAGCACAAAAATTCGTTTTCCGAAACTTGCATTCCCCTCGCGTCTCCATCCGTCTCGTCCGGTAGCGAACGGAGCATTCCCCTTACCTCATACCGCGCAATAGCCTAGAAGCTCAGCTTCACGCTGTCCGTATACGCTTGTAGGAGGGGAAAGCGGGGTAGGACAAAAAAACGTCGCTCTAATTTCGATAGTACCGGCTCATTTTTGATGAGAAAAATATGGAAAAAATATGAGAGGTTCCCAGATAACCATACTTTCAGCTAAAATAAAGGTGATCTCGATTGGACTAATAGTTTTGCTGCAAAAAATGTTTTAATCCAAAAGAGCGTTGACTGCAGAAGGGCAGACTTAATATGGCATGCGGTGTACTCTTTCTGTCTTCAGTTGAGCATTGAAAACTCGCAAAAAATGTTATAGGTTAATATCTATACAAGAGCATCTATACTTTGATCTTTATCATTATATTTTCTTATATCGTTGAATGTATTTGAGTTTTTTTGCTAGAAAAATAGGAAGCAGAAATCAGTACGTTTATCCTTTTCCAAACGTCGCTCTGATAGATTCATCCACTTTTTGTATCTAAATTATTAGTCCGAGCGTCTTTGTTGTGGTTTTAGCTCAATGTGTAATGAACGAGGCATCGCTCTCCTTGTGAAGCATCAGTTTCAGCATTCTTAAACAGTGTATGTAATAATAATTCTAGGAAGCCGTATTTTGTTTTGAATGCTTTTCTTTACAAAATTGTGAATTTTCAGTGCCCTCTTTTGGGTAAAAATAATATTGGAAAAAGTGTTCTGTTTTACCGACATTACGCGTCTTTGGACAAATTTTAATCTAAATTACTAGTTTTCAAACTACAGCGTTATTTGTGAACCGATTTTCGATTTTGCGGGCATTTTGGAATCAGCAAAGTAACGCCTTTGGGATAAAACAGCGAAATCTTTAAATTATTGTTTAATTAAATTTTAATATCTATTAATTAGTCTTCATATATTTTTATTTTTCAATATTTCTTTATTTTATCCCAAAGCTGCTATTTTACCGGATGCAAAACTACCGCAAATTTGAAAATTGGTCCATAAACAACGCTGTTATTTGAAAACTAATATTTGAGGTGGAACCGCTCTATAATGCCGGTGTAGACCTTCCCGTTAAAGATTGTGGGAATTTAGGAGCCCTACTTTGATTCCTTTGCGCTTTTATCGATATAGGAACTGATGGTCATGGTGGGGGTTCCAAAATCCCACAATCTTTCATAATTTTCATATCACTACTGTTGTGCCCTACACCTCTACTCCCCCGCCAGCTAATTAACTCAACCCTACCCAGAGATGTTAACCCGTGGGAGTTTAGTATCCCCATTCCCCAATTCTCTACCACGCTGCTACTAGCTAGCACGCACACAGTGCCAGCAGTACATCGGTGAGCCAACCCCACTACTGTCGCCGCTCTCTGGTCACGCACACAGCTACGTAAATACTATTAAATGAGGTTAAAAAAATATATGTATGAAGGATTTTTCTACATACGAATTCCATCAGACAAATATTCAGAATAATTAGCTTTATCCATTTTTCTAGCAATATAAAATAAAAGAGAGTCCAAATCTTCTTTGATAATTTTAACCAATATGTAAGCAAAACTCCATTACCTTATTCCAATCTTTTATCCAATCATTAAAGACAGCTTTAAGTTGTCATAAACTATACAAATAACAGATGTTCGTTCCTAATTATTTTTTAACCTTATCCTAACTAACTTTTACTCAATTTAACGTAAACATCCTATATCTCTCATCTCTCTACATTCCATTATTCTTTACACTCATCAAAGTTATATGTATAATTACTAACACACTTATTCATCCATACCCGCGTTTTCTACCTTATTTCCTGAAGCTGCTCCGTTACAATATAATATACATATAGGACATTCTTTGCCAAATCGGCCACCCCCCTTGCCTATTTCAATTTTTGAGATAAAGTAGTTTTCAGCATATGAAAATTTTCGTTGAAATGTCTATTTTTTAATGCCGTTAGACGTTTTAGAACTTTCAAAATGGCCGACCCAGAATCAATGCTGAAATAGAAAGATGCGTAATATTTTTTTTAATATTATGCAACAACTTTTGCATTTGGATTACGAAATGCCTCTAGATAAGCTTTTTTATTTTTTTTTACCTGCCGAATCCAAATCCATTGCAAAAAGTCAGCTAGCATGTCAAAATTGATTTTTTTTATTAATTTTTTCTTGAAAACTAAAGGCTTAAATAAAAGTTGCAGTAGAATAAAAATGTCTTAGAATTTTTTGAATAATACTCTTAAATTTTTAAAGAATTTTTGGAGACTTTCTTTGAACACTTTAATTTTGCGATGTTTCAGAAATAAAAATTTATCTCTCAAAATTTTGAGAGTATTCTTCATAAAAATCTAAGATATTTTGCTTCTACAGCATTTTTTATTTAAACCTTTAGTTTTAAAGAAAGAATTAATAAAGAAAGAAATTTTTTTTAACCAATTCTGACGTGCTAGCTGACTTTTCGCAATTGATTTGGATTCGGCAGGTAAAGAAACATAAAAAAGCTTATCTAGATGCTTTTCGTAATCCAGATGCAAAAGTTGTTGCATAATATTAGAAAAAATATTACGCATCCTTCTATTTCAGTTTTGATTCCCGGGTCGGCCATTTTGGAAGTTCAGAAACGCCTAACGTCATTAAAAAATAGACATTTCAACGAAAATTTTCATATGCTGAAAATTACTTTATCTTTAAAATTGAAGTGGGCCGAGGGTGTGGCCCATTTTTCAAGGTATGCCCTATATATATATATATATAATAGTCCGCGCGTCTCAAATTTTCTTTTTTTTATTTTCCATCCCACTTGCTTAATTTGTTACTTTTATCTTCAAAATGATTTCCCTGAAACATAGGGCTTATACGATTTTTTTTAGAGGTCGCGCAATGACTATTTTGTTTTTTCATAAGATTAACACAGAATTTTTGTTTAAATAGGTTTTCGTATACCAAACAATTTTCTACACCATATATTCTTTTGTAAGTTGGTAAATAGTTTAATTACCATTTGTTTAGAATATCTTAATTATTACTTATTTTATTCATTTTCAGCAAAAAGCAGTAGAGTATATTAAATGTAGTGATTTTATATGATTTTCAAAGCTTAAATCACTATACAGGGTCTTTTCCTAACAGCGGAGCATAGGAGATTCGTGTTAGTTGACTATAGCACTCGGAATGATCGAATCTGAGAGCGCTGATTGGTCAATATTACGTAGTACCAACAGATAATAAGCCGTTACCAATAGTTGGATACAAAAAATGAGATTCATCCGCCATATTGCTGTGGAGAATGTTTACATGCTGATCGTAGCAGAAAGAGGTGTAAAATGGAAAAATGTCAAATGTTGTCGTTACTAAAGTAAAAATTGAATACTTTGAATGAAAATGAAGAATATTCGTACTTTCCATTCATTATTTTCTATTTTTACTTTAGTAACCTCACTATTTGACATTTTTCCTTTTCACACCTCTTTCTGCTACAACTAGCATGTAAACACTTCTCCACTCCAAAATGGCGGATGGGTCTCATTTTTCTTATTCATCTATTGGTAACGGACCATTTCATGTTGGCACTACATGATATTGACCAATCAGCGTTTTCAGAAACCATCATCCTGAGCGCTATAGTCAACTAACACGAATCTCCTATATGCCGCCGTTAGAGAACCTCCCTGTACATATATATATATATATAAAGGGTGAGACAAAAATATAACCCAGTGTTTCAAAGTGTACGAATCGCAATGGCGGCAAAAGGAATACGATTTATTAAAGATAAGCAGAGAAATGAGTAAGTCACTTGCTCTTCTCTCTGTCATTCCTACCGGTACACCTAGTTATATAAATTTATTTGTCAATCTGAAAATTGATTAAATCACAGTGAGAAAAAATTAGCGCACTCTTTTCTCTCCTTTCATACACGTATACACAAACAGATTTGTCACATTATTTGTGTGTCGAGTAGAACACAGTTAATGTTTAAACGCTTGTATGTATATGTATATGAGGGGAGAGAGAGAGAGAAAGGGAGACGGAGAAATAATTATGCTAACTCTCTCTCACTCTGACTTAATCAATTCTTATACTGACAAATGAATTTAATTTATTGGGCCAATCAGTAGGAGTGACAGAAAAAAGTAACGAGTCATTTATTCATCTCGTTGTGTTTCATCAACTAATGAAATCCCAACTGTTATCCATCGTGACTTTTGCAATTTTTATATACTAGATCAATTTCGTTGACGGACCCTTTATATACAGGTGAACCCATATAATAGGTTTTTGGTTAAAAATCATTAAAACAACCCAATGAATTGAAATCTTTATCTCAATTTTTCCAGCTACACATGTGCCCTTTCACTTGAGATTGTTTTAATTTTCTAACAACAATTATTTGCAGTATGGAAGGCTCCAAATGTAGTTGTTATTATTTTATAATTTCATTCAGTAGTTTATGAGATATTGGATATTGAAAATGCATGTAGTTGTGGGCTTGCCTGGCATAATATGCGTTATCACTATGCATATACGCTCATATTATTCACTTATATTTACTTTTAAATCCAAATATCATATAAGCAACTAAATTAAATAGAAAAAAGGATAAAGTGGTTATCGACAGATCTTGAAATAAACTACAAGAAAACAATAAAAAATTGGGAGCTATATCAAAAAACAAAGAATCTTTGCCTGCCATGGTGAAAGATATGATGGTAAAAATATAAAAATAGACTCACATGAAAGAGCACATGGAGTGTACATGATTGAGTTAACAAAGATTTCAATTCATATAGTTATTTGAGAAGCTTTTAACTGTTACACTGTTCATATGAGCCACTCTGTGAATATTCAATTCATTGCTTCACGCAATATTAGTGATTTTTCATGAGAAAGAAAACCATTATAATTATGAATTTTCGAAATACAGATGCAAAAGATGGATACAGAATGTCGGCAATGAAGATCTGATTCACTTATCGATCAGTTTTCTTTCAAGAAGCCGCTTTGTTTGCAGTTGTCATTTTAGAACTACTGATTATAAATGCACACAAACTGGAAAACGACTTTTAAGCACAGCAGAGTCAATCATACTCGGGGTACAAGCTTTCAGCGATGAACAAGTAGCAGACTTCGTGGCAATAAATTCAAATGTTGTTTTTAATGAAGGTAACTACATTATTTTGTAAAAGTTAATATTCTAGATTTATTAGGATACTTAACAAGTTAAAGGTTTGCGAATGTAACATGAATATTCGGTATTTTTACTGACGTAACTAGATCTGCTAATTCCTACAATTGTTTCGAATTGTAAATTACAATTTAAACAAATTTATTAAACATAACTCATTTAAAGCAGCAGAAAATTGAATTGGATTGATTTTTCTGCCTATGCATAATCGTAATCTTTAAATTATTTGTATTTTACTGATTTAAGCAAACTATTTCTTGATGTATTTTTAAAGCTGCTGATACACGACTTGTAAATTTTAATGTAAATACTGACGAGGCTCCTATCTGTGCAAGTCAAATTGTGGAGAATGCACCTTCTACATCATTCGTAAATTCAAATTTTAATGCCAATACCGAACAGGTTATTACATCCCTTGAGGTAATTAAAGAAGGGATTTTTATTTCAATATACGCCTTTGCATCAGAGGTACATTTATGCGTAAACTTTGTTGTTTATTCCCATACAGCACTCACAAATACATCGTTTATAACGCTTGATTTTTCTAAAGGGATGTAAATGCTTTTCAAACAAAAATCATTAAAAAACTAAAAATCACTTTCTACAACAAACAAAACTTCATATTAAAAATTCTTAAAGCATAAATGTTCTATTTACATGGTTCAAAGAACTGCTGCATTCCTCAACAGCCTAACTCGGGAGCTCGTACATTAGACTGCCTTCAAACTGCGCAAACATTAAAATTAAAATTTTAACTTACGACGCTTATATTCTCCTATTTTTTTAACTCGCCAGTCTGAAAACACTCTGAGTTTCATTTAGGTTAATATTGGGCGTAACCCTTATCATGGGACACTCTTAATTGCCTAATTTCTTTCTAATTTGTTCAGAGATTTATATATTTCTTCCATCAAAGCCGCCCAAGTAACCAGCCGTACAGTTTAACCAACCTGTTAATTTGTAACCGCACTTTTTACTGGCTGTGAGTCCACGTCAGGCAGTGATACACACCCAGTCGAAGTTCGCATCGCAAAAATAAATTTCGCATACTTTTATATCAATTTTATAGGCACCCCATACAGCACACTTGACTAAAAGTTGTCTTATAGACATCTTTTAGTCATGCAATTAACTAAAAGACACCTAAAAGATGGCTTTAAGTCACTAGGTGCTCCATGGGACATATTGAGAGTCGTACCTCCAAATCTCGAATTTTCTACTCTCACAATTGCTCATAGATTCGTACTACTTTGCTTGTTAGCATGCAATATTCATTTCCATTACTCTAGCAATCTTTCATTTTTTACGCTTCCTAAATGGATCGGTCTTACTAAGGGTGCTTATGTTGTGTCTAAGGGGAAATCCCCGGAAAGAATAGGCACTAATCCCTCAAAACGACAACAAGGGGTATGGGCCGCTATCACCATTTAATTTTTTAAGAATTAACAAACTTTTTGATGTCTTGGAGCCCGTTGTTCCGTTCGGTTCTGCTCCCTTCCTTCTTCCGATCGTCCTTCGAATGGTCCATGACGAATTCCTTTTACTTTCCCATCCGAAGAGATATTAAGGTTACGGTGGTCCGCACACCTTAGATATGGATTAATCTAATTCGTCCATACTAAGCACCTTAGGGTTGCGGTGGTCCGCACTGCCTCGGGAAAATGGAGGATTAAAGAGTTTGCGGAGATCCGCACTGTCTCAATAATTTCCAATTGAGTTCTTCTAATTGGTTTATTTCTTCTTTATACTTTAAATTTAGGGTTATACAGCTTACTGAACTGAACTCCGTGTCTAACGGGTCCCCAGATAACCTAGGACAGGGCTCGGAACGGTTTGCAACTTTCGGCTGATTTCCAAGCTCTATCCCCTCCACCAAGTCACGTGGGCTCGCAGTCGTTGGTCGTAGCTGCGCGCGCAAGTCTAAGTCAGGTGCGACGCACGTAATTATTATGGTTCAGATAAAACATGTGGTACCAAATTAATGTTTATCAGCAATAGTAATATTGTTTATGCTGAAAAAATTCCATATGAATAAAAATGTTACATTAGTATAAATTATGTACCATTTATAGGCTTAACGTCATTTTAAATATAGTATAACAAAATAATATAAGTCGAAAGTGTTACACTAATGTAATTATTTGATTTTAATAAACATTAAATTTATTCGATCTATAAAAGAATAGTACTATGGCCCTGTGTATTGAATTTGTAACTATTAAAAGTACGCACAAATTGCAGTATTATTTTCCATATTGTAGTTCTGCTGCTAAAAATAAATATGCGTACAAATACAATAATATTTACCATTTTTTTTATATGAAAGATATACCTGTACTTATATACCTATCTACTTTAATGATGTAGACAGTTTCAATAATCGAATAACAGATTCTTAATAGATTTCCACATCACCCTGGAGGTACTTTTAATGATGCATCTTTTTTAAGTAGTATCCCCAGTAGGTTTAATCCACTGTAATTAACAACACGAGAAATTAAAAATTAATTTGGTTTATATGTTGTGATTGGAGGAACTATGAAAGAAGTATCTATCTCGCTGTGTTAGTCAAATATGTTTTCATAAGAGTTGTTGGGTAGATAGAAGTAAACATTTAGAAAACGTTAAGAGTCAAGCAGGATCGAGCAGGTCGAGGTAAGCCGCGACGCAATATTTCACGGGAAAATAGCGCCGAGCGCTTCCGTGGAATTGTCGACGGTTGAAAACCCCACCCCTATATAAGCGATGGGTTGGGGCGAGGCCTAGCTCAGTATTCAATTCGATTGCGTAACAGCGTTTGCCTATGCGAAACAAACAGCACTCGCCTAAGCGAAAGAAAATAAATCGCAAATTCAATTAATACGTACAATTATGCGTATAGTTATTTATAAGTGCGAAACAATTAATATTGTAAAAAATAATTGGAAAAGATACGAATAAACTAAACAATATGTACAACTACGTTTGGGATTGAATTATGTATTTCCCCCAAACGACATTACAAGAGTAGTCAAAGTGGAATCATTCATGGAAAATCGTAAATCATTTTTAATTTGTTTCAGTTTCGAAAGTAAACATATTCACGCAAATAAGTAGATTTAAACAGAAAAAATTTTGCGCCTAAAATTTCTGAAAAGACATAGAATTGCTTCTTAAAGTTGCAAGTATTTGGAGGTAGATTCTTGAAGTAAATATTTACAGGCAGCAATGTGAGGAATAGTATTAAATACTAAATCATGCCTAAACATACATTAAAATTTGCACCGAAGGAATTAATACGTCTGATCAACTGAGAAATAGACTGTTTTGACGTTTGCAATTAATAATTGACATTATGAAGGTGATTCGTTAAGCTATTGTTATTAAAGCTAATTCACAAGGAGAATGCATATTTTTTGTTCTATAAGAAATTTTGAAACTTTCGCTGGTTTTTAATGATAAATAAGACGCGATTTTATGAGAATGTGTACAACTGTACGCACACTACTTTAAGCAAATTCACACCTACATGTAATTTTAATTTGATATATCTAGTGAACTGCTAGAAGGAATGTTACTTTCATATAGTGTTTTGAAAAGCTCTTGAGATAAGCTAAATAATATGCAATAAAACATAGTAGGTTATTTAAAAAATTCAAGGTGACCTTCATGTTTTTCAAACACAATTTGAAAATCAATCTAATGATAACAGTTTATGTCCCCTTTTGATCCATAAAACTTTTGTATGAAACACTTTTTGAAAAATTATTGGATTTCGAAATAATCAACTGGAAACTTTTCTAACGAACACCCTGTGTTGTTATTATACTCAGGAGGTTGACTAGAAGATTTAAATATTTTAGTATCATTTTCAGTCTCCCAATGAACTTTTTCAGTATAACAACAATATTATTGACATTGCCAAATATCAGCAGTTGTTCGATAGATGATTATTGCCGTTTAAAGTGTCACAATAAACGGTCATTAGAACGGATTAGTCGATTAGGTCTCCGGTTGTGCGATTTTGTAATTTAGAGATCGAAATAAATCTTCTCTTCTTTCTTTTGTTCATCAAAATTTATTTCTTTTGATAGCAAGTGATATCGATTTCTTCCTTGATTTTGCTGGTTTTGTGTTGTGAATTCTCTAATTTATTGACAGTTAGAGTGATAAAATGAGTGGAAATCAAAAATATAATCAGCGTTTCAACAGTTGCTGAGAAGACAAATTCTTCGCTTATATATCCAACAAAACGGTAAGTCTGATTTGCCATTATGAGCCATCCATAGTTTCTAAATTTACTATAGAAAATCATTATTTTTCAATCACATGTCGAAATATAATCATTCAATTTATAAAGATGATGAAAGACGAAATTTAATAGAAGGATTGAAACTAGTTCTTAAACAATATTCTGATGAACCTCCAAATTTGGATATTGCTGCCCAAACATCCTCATTTGCTCGTAAAGCTTCCTACGATATTTCTTTGCTTATTGCTCAACGTGGTAAGCCTTTTGTTGATGGCGAATTTATTAAATCGTGTCTTCTTAAAGCAGTAAATGCATTTGGAGGATCTTTGACGGTTGATGATGTTCTTCAAATTCCATTGAGCGATAAAACGGTTGCTTCCAGAGTGCAAGTAATAGCTGGTTCTATTAAAGAAAAATTTAAATCTCTGCTACAGTCGTGTGTATATTTTTCATTGTACCTCGACGAAAGTACTGACAACCGTCATGTCAGTCAATTAAGTATATTTGTGCGCATTGTACAAGATGACTTTTCTTATACTGAAGAGTTATTAGATTTCATCCCGTTACATGGTACAACGACAGGTGCAGATATTTTTAGCGCGGTAGAAAATACTTTTGACAAATTTAATATTAATTTTTCCAAATGTTCATGTATCGTTACGGATGGTGCACCGTCTATGGTAGGAACTAGAAAAGGATTTGCTGGGCAGCTATTTCAAAGAAATATAAAATTTCCTTTAATCCATTGCATTATTCATCAAGAATAAGCATTATGTGGCAAAGCAATAAAGATTACTGCTGCAATGAAAATGGTCACAAAAATTATAAATTTCATTAAAGGAGGAAATAGATCATTAACTCACCGTCAATTTGAATTATTTTTAGCTGAGCATGATTCACTCTATAAGGATATACCTTTATATTCTGATGTTCGTTGGCTTAGTGCAGGGCAATGTTTAGAAAGGTTTTTCGCTTTAAAGAATGAAATAATGATGTTCTTGCAAATTATAGCAATGACATCAGCAATGTATAATGAGTTCAAATCATTTTTAGAAGATATAGATTCTCTTTGTGAGCTAGCATTAATAACAGATTTAACAAATCATCTTAACACCTTGAATTATAAATTGCAAACATCAAAACAATCTATTTCTCAATTAGTCAGTCATATCGATTCCTTCATAGCAAAATTAAATATGCTTATGCATGATTTAATTCATAATAGCTTTTATCACTTTCCCGCATGTAAATATTTACTGGAAGAATCTGCTCCAAATACTTGCGACTTTAAGAAACACTTCTATATCCTTCAATCGATTAATGAAGAATTCACTACTCGTTTTAAAGATTTGCAAGCTCTTAGAAAGGATTTAATTTTATATGAAAATGTCTTCTTTGTACCTATTGTAGAGCAAAATGTAATCTTACGGGAAGAACTTTGCGACTTACAAAATGATATTTCTTTGCATTATTTAAAAAATAAATTTCAAAACTCATTAGAAAATTTTAAAACCTTGCCAAAAGACAAATATCCTTTTCTAAGAAGTTTTGGGATCAGGATATTTTCTACGTTTGGATCCACCTATTTGTGTGAATGTTCGTTTTCTAAAATGAAACAAATCAAGAATGATTTACGGTCTTCCATGAATGATTCCACTTTGACTGCTCTTATGAGAACATATTTAACTAACATCGAAAAAGATACTTCTTCGTTAGTTCCTCCAGTCACAACATATAAACCAAATTAAGTTTTAACTTCTCTTGTTGTCAATTACAGTGGATTAGACCTATTGGGGATACCACTTACAAAAAAAATGCATCATTAATAGTACCTCCTGGGTGATGTGGAAATCTATTAAGAATCTGTCATTTGATCCTTGAAACAGTCTACAACATTAAAGCATATATATAAGTATATAATTACAAGTATAACTTTCGTGCGAAAGGAATGGTAAATAGTATTGTATTCGTACGTATATTTATTTTTAGCAGCAGAACTACAATAGGGAAAATAATACTGCAATTTGCGTACTTTTAATAGTTATAAATTCAACACGCAGGGCCATAGCACTATTCTTTTATAGATCGAATAAATTTAATGTTTATTAAAATCAACTAATTACATTAGTGTAACACACTTTCGACTTATTATTTGGTAATACTTTATTTAGAATAACGTTGAGCCAATAAATGGTAAATTTTTTATACTATTGCTGATAAACAGTAATTTGGTCCCATGTGTTTTATTTGTTCCAGAATTGCGTGTGCCGCCCCTGGCTATGTTTTACGCGCCCAGCTACACTGTTCAAAACTGAATCATGTACAGGTATAGTTTCTGCTTCCCTATACTATCTTGTAGTAAAAATGCTTCTCGCAAAATTGATTCATGTCCATCTCAACTCCTCTATACTATCTTATAGCAAAAATTTAAAGACAACAGCAGACGAAACGCGACATCGACAAATATGAAGATGACGTTTTGGACTTAGTAAAAGCATTATCCAAAAAGCATATTATTTATGTTGGAAACGTAGGGTTGTCGAAAAATAGAATGGAAAATATTGCAAATATGGTGCATATATATAATATTATTTATCAAGTATAAAAGGGAAGAGATCGGATGTAATTTTCAGCCTATAAAGAAGGAAAAGCATCAGATAAGTATCGGGAGCAGTAAATCAAAAGAAAGATTAAAGAATATTTTGCTTTGTTAAATTCATCTTTCTTCTGACTTACTGCTCCCAATACTTATCTGATGCTTTTTCCTCTTTATAGGCTGATAATTTCATCCAATCTCTTCCCTTTTATACTTGATAAATAATATTATATATATGCACCATATTTGCATTATTTTCCATTCCATTTTTCGACATCCCTACGTTTCCAACATAAATAATATGCTTTCTGGATAATACTTTTACTACGTCTAAAAAGTCATCTTCATATTTGTCGATGTCGCGTTTCGTCTACTGTTGTCTTTAAATTTTTGCTATAAGATAGTATAGAGGAGTTGAGATGGACATGAATCAATTTTGCGAGAAGCATTTTTGCTACAAGATAGTATAGGGAAGCAGAAACTATACCTGTACATGATTCAGTTTTGAACAGTGTATGCTTGAGCATCGCGTCCCAAGTAAAGCCTGGAAGCATATAATAGTGAGCGGGATCTAAACTATAATTTTTCATGCAGCTATCGCGAAAACTCTCGAAAACTCTCGAAAACATCGGTCTTTAAATAAAGATCGCTGTACTCCCCAAGTGTTGTCACAGAGAATTTGGTCCATACCTCTTTCTTTGGCATGATTATATGCTTCTTCCGTGATATCGCTATCGGACAGTCTATTGTAGAACAACTCTCGTGCGGGTAAAACCGTTTCTTCCAAACGAGTAATGTTCTAATGTTATCCACATAATCGTAAGGGAAAATACCTTTTCTCGTAAGCAGGCTGAACTGTTCAATACTTAATTCCGAAAATTGTGACTCTAAATTTTTCAGCTGAGATCTATTCAAATATGAACTCAATTTATCCAAACTGGATGCAATAAATTTGAACGAATCGATGAATCTTAGCTGTATATTATACTTTCGCAGATATTTACTAAATCAAGTATATTTTTCCTTATTTACAGGCAGCAGATATACCGATCCCTCAAGCGTATTCACGATCGCCTCAAAAATAAAATGTGAATCATAGTCAGATAAATTATGGAAAATTACGGGAATAACATGCGAGTCTTTAAAGTTTAAGTTGCAATTATTATGAGCCGGTCCTCTATATCTACCAGTTAGGTGATCATGATCGCGAATACGCACTTGATTTGGAAGAAACGGTTTTCCACAAATGTGGTAATTAGGTTCACTGTAGTGCCGCGAAATTTCAACATCACTAAGAGTATTCATCGGTATTACAGTCTTCAATTTTTTGCTGACGATGCGTGCAATGATCTCGAGCTCGCATACGAACCATTCGATGCAATTAGCACCTCGATGTGAATTATAAAATGAGAGTGACGCATCACGAGCACTTTTTAAATAATAACCTACACTAAAATGTACATGTTTCTGATAATCGTAACTATTTTTACTATTACTATTACTACTATGGTCAATTTTCTGTAGTAAACATTCAAAGTCTGCATAGACGACAAACGGCACTCTTTCACTGTTCTTCTGGTTCATAAAAGTGTAACGAAGTTCCCCGTTACGTATGCGAAATACCGAATAAAATGTATAAAAGCTACCGAACAGTGGATATTATTAATCCCTACGTTACCGACTCGTGAGATAGGCTCACGAGTGGATTATAGCTAATGTCAAGGATAGACCCCGTTGACAGGCAGAGGCCCGGATGAAAAGACCGGCGCTCCAGTAAACGATGTCCAGGTTGTCCTGAGAAGTAAGGCAGGGCCATGCCAAACAACCCAGGCAACCTGAGATAAGGAAAAGCGGCCTCGGGGAGTCCTAAAAAGAATGACTATGTCTATAAGTCCCCACGAGGAGGGGAGATAGAACATCGAGTCTGGCTTGAACGCTAGTTACGCGCTTCAAGCAGGCTGCGCGAATGTCGTGCGCAGACTGCCATAGCAGGCAGTCGGAACGCGACCATGGGACTGTGCTGATGTGTCCGTGCGTGCTGGTGAGCGCGTGACGTGGCACTCAGACAGCCATGGGTCCGTTGGCGTACGTGAGGCGTGTGCTATAGGCCAGCCTGCACGTACGTCATGACTGAATACTGGCCAATGCATAGTGGGTTGTGCAGGGGCGTAGTTAGCCCGTTGGAGTGTGTCCCGGTGCCCTCCGTAATTCCATAGGCTTGCGCTATGGCTGGACAGGCCGCGAACATTGCCTCCGTGGTGGTCCGCTCCTGGCAAACTCTATGCTTGGCAATGATACCGCATGTTCCCGCACTCCTCACCACCACCTGTGTGTGGGTGGTGAGGGATAAATATATGCCCCTCAGCAGATACGTCTGCGAGGCTCGGACTTCCGCAAGGAACCCTCCCCTCTCTCCACGACCTAGCATACTGAGCGACCCTGGCTACTGCTACCGTCCAAATGCATGGCCGCAGGGCCGTATAAGATGCGTAGAAAATGGAGTCGAAAGACTCAAATGATACCGTAGGGTTGTTGGCCACCCAACTGACCAACTGGCGCCCTGATACCGATAAATAAGGACGGGCGAAGGTAATGGGAAAACCCGTAGTGTGAGTGGCCCCTCACACTGACGGGAATAACGTTACAAAAGATACCCAACAGTCTTCTGCATTCCTTGGCAGTATGACACGGATGTTGTCATTAAGCTACACACAATCCCTCTCATGAACCTGAAGTTTATCTGCCGTATGAATATAGTGTAGACAGCTAAATAAAAAAATGATGTAACGTTGCGTTCTCGCAACGTTACTATAGCTGCCATCTAGCGCTTTGCTAATCTCAAGCGCTATATAGGCGGGTCGCGTACGAACTAGGGAGTTATCAACCGATAAGTATTGATCTAGGATCGATAACTTGTCGGCTCCCTAGTGCCGCGCGATGGGTGTAGCGGGGCAGCGGCGGGACAGGCGCAGGGCCTTACCTGCTTCCGCGGACTGCCCCGATACACGTAGTTTAGAAGTCATAAGTGACACATAGTGCCAGAATCTGAGTTCCCCCAGCCGGTACGAACCCCAGAAGTGACAGCCGCTACCGGACTGAAATTGGAAGGCACGAAAAAGTGCAGCGACTGCCACCGCCACGAATCCATACCGGCCAGAGGAAACCTACTGCCCTAAGGGCGAGAATTAAGGGCGAGAGAGAGAGAGAGAGAGAGAGAGAGAGAGAGAGAGAGACGGAGAGGCTGAGGCGAGGGAGGAAGAGAGAGAGAGGGGGACCGAAAGAGAGCAGAGGGACAGAGAGAGAGAGCAGAGGGATAGAAGAGAGCCAGCCCTTGTAAGCAGAAATTAGGGTGATTATTCGTTTTGTAGTAAAGTCCTGTGACGTCCCGGGGTGTGCTAGGGCTTTAGGGGTCGTAGCACCGAACGGTTTTATAGGGAACCGCTGGCCCAGCTCACCTGTCACGGGTAAGCGGGCAACTTAGCGGAGTGGTCATTCCGTCGGACCGATAACGAATATCCTAAAGTGTAAAAACGCGAATTAGTAGAAGTGTTCGCGATTACATCGATTCGTTGTGCGTTTGACCGTTGACAGGAACGTTCCCTTCAGTCAGTCAAGGCCGCGGACTTAGCATAATTATCGGGAGGACTCGCGACCTTAGACGTTCGGGAGTAAACAATCCGGGTCGTTGTTGTGTTTGAGTACGCGGGAACGGAGTGAGTGCGAATAACCGTCTCGTAACGCGCACGCGCGGGAAGAGGGACTTATCCGCGTAGCGCCGCGTAGTAGTTAACTGAGGAATCCGCCGGTGGCGCGCGAGTACCGCGCGACTCGGTGGGACCGCCGCGAACGCCACTAGCGGCTCGAGCGCGAGGTTAGCTAGTACGTCATCGGGACTTCAGCCGCGTTCGCACTACTTAGGCCGCGTCCACATTTAGGACCTAGCGTAACACCCCAAGAACGAGTAAAGCGAACCGGGTCTTGTATTGATAACCGACTTTATAATAAAGAGAGTTTGACCGCAGTTATTGAGTTATTGTATTAGCACCCCATCCCAGATATTCGCGTACGAGGATTAGAACCCCCTCTGTATAAATAAATATTCGGGTATTATCCAAAGTACATCGAAGGCGCCCGGGTCTTGTAGGAAGTCGCCTATTGGGACGCGAACGCGATCGGTGAGGGATCACTCCTCCCTCCCCTTCTATACTATCCCTAAGGATAGCCAGTAGCGTCACAATGAATATGATTTTAGTATGAATATAATTATGTATAAATATATTCGTACATCCATTACAAACCGTTCACAAATATAAATAGTATGCCCCCTTTTATTTGTCTGGTTGCTTATTAATCTAGAAAGATTTCGTATACATAGAAAGTGTGCATTTCCTTGGTCATCTGTGATAAGAAGGAGGTTAACATGTCTCGATCGCTTCTTCTTCGTTAGCTGAAGAGGTGTGATGTTTATTTCAGTTTTGCTTTCATTTTCCTCCTCCATTGTGAACACAATGACTGAAATGTCATTATCCGATTCAAATTTCGGGATCTGTTTCAGAGTGGTTGGAAAGGTTAAGCTTCCAACGTCTAAAACAGATTGATAATGCGGATAGGAGGATGTGCGGTAGGTTTTGGCGGGTAGTTTTGCCGGAAAAAGCGCTACCGTCACAGCCCATGCAAAACATGCACTATCGTCATTGTCAATATTTATCACAGCCCTTTTATGTATTATACAGGGCGGTAGTTCGACTCCACATCCAGCACGCAGTGGATTATAATGATTTATATTGACTATCAAATTGAATATTCTTTCCCGAGCCCATCCACTATCGCGTTCTTGAAACTCACTCAAGTCATTCAATATTGTCTCTACAATATTTTGCCTATACCAATCGCTAAAATTATCAGTCCTATATAAAACACTATTTTTTGTACTAATGTTCTTATCATCACTAAATATCCTTACTAATAAATTGACCATTTAACACACAGTTTATTTTTACACAATTTACACTACAGAATACTATATTTACACGGGTATGTATAATTTCTTCTACATTTAACAGAAAATGACGTGGTTCTATATAATTTGAGTTTATCACCATACCACTGCATATTCGACTATTAAACGCTGATTCAAGCTCCTCCCAAATGAGTCCTTCCGTAGCATTGGAGCCAGAACCAAATTTAATGAAACTCTTATCCTTTGTCGATCGGAGGAGGAGGCATTTAATGCTTGCGATCTCGGCAAAGTGTTTCTGTCGCGTACCTACTGAAGCATTTCGATCAATATTTCTTAACTCCTGAATATAATCGCAACATTCGCGAACCCATGTAGAGAATTCATGCTCTGTTCTAATTGAGCTAAACTTTTTTCGAAGTTCGGTATACATTTTGTAAATATATGATCACTGGAAGATCTCTGATAAGTTGCTTCGTGTCCAACAATAAATCGCTAGGTGAAACGATAATGAAACTTTTCACCCGCGATGAATCTTTTTATAATTCGTATGAAGATGAAAATTGATATACTTAGTCATCTATTTGTGTGTATGTGTGTATGTTAAAATCGTATAAAAATGGAAAAATATCAGATATCAGATATCCAATATGCTGATTCTTCATTTTAAACACGTGTCATGAATCAGAACAGTAAGAATACTGCAGGAGTTTGATACAATAATGCAGATAGAATTTTCAAGCTAATTTATTTATTCCTTTTTTCTCATACATAAATTTCATATAATAAACATTCCTCAATGCACACATAACATTATGGTTTAGACATGTAGGTAGGTGTGTATTGCTATTACTATCTTTCAGTCTAAAATCATCCCACTCATATTCATCGATATCACTTATAACAAAATCGTAGATATTACTAAGCCAATTCTTCTTTTCGAGTCCCTTCACGAAAATCTCTTCATCCTCATTTGAACTCACAGATTTCCTTATAACCTCTTTGTATCTACAGCAAGGTGAATAACCATCCATCCAATTTAAACCGTGATGATTATAATATAACCAGCTAGATAGAATGAAAAATAAGAAATTCATCACTTAAAAAGATATATATTTGGAAAATCAATTATACTTACTTTGATTGCTTTATCTCCGCCTCATTTAACCATGTATATGGAAACGATGGTGAAAATAAAATGTGAAACACTTTTCCATCGCGTAAGACTGCAAATTCTTTCACTATGAATGATTTATCTTTCAATCGAAAACCTTGAAAATCCACAAATGTTGGAGCCATCGTTTCAATCTTCAGGATTTTTTGGACAAATTGTGTTAAACTGTTGTCCCTGCTCCCTCAAACGATTTATTTACTCGAGAGAGAGTACTGGACAGTAAGTTGCACTCCAAGCACTCAATGAATAAATCAAATATTTGCACATGCTATTATATATTAGTTTAAAAATTGCTGAGCTATGAAAAAAGTAACACACTCAGCTACATTTAGGGTAAAGTGTGTTCAGCGGGGTCAGTAACATGCTGCAAAGATTCAAGGTTACGCGAGCGAAAAAAACAACGCAGGGAGAATCTGTTTTACCATCTAGGAAACTGCTTTTACCTACTGGGACCTGACGTCAGACGAGTGGGGGTGTGACGTCAAAAGGCTGCAAGTATCCTCATGCACCCCCCGCAACCCTCTCGCCACTACTTGCTGCGAGCCCACGTGGTGCTTCCGATTTCCCCCACCACCACCACTTAGCATTTCTTGACTCCCCCCACTACCTCGCAACCAGGCTGATCCGAGTGGACAGGGGGGGGGGGGGGCTAAAATCGGCATAGCTTGTCTATTAATTTTTACGAAACTTGTATTGGCGGCTTTTTTTTAAAAAAGCTTAATAACATTTCTTCTGGGAGAGGGTACCAAAATTTCAATATTTATTCCTTAAAACAATGATTTTTAGAAAATCCGTGTACCTTTTCAAATCCAATTTCGATGGCTTTCATTACTGAAATGACGGTGGCCCCATTATCCATTAGCTCCTACATCTGAGCACGCGGCTGTTGGCTCCGACTGCTAGTTTCAGTGTCGTTAAAACTAAATTTTCATTTATTGAAATGATGCAAATGGGTCGCATGCTAATAATGTTAACTCTGGATCTTGTCACAACAAAAATACATTTACAAAATTATTAATACCCATATTCTGCAGGGAATTGGAAAGGATTTGACAACAAATACGAATGCCAAAATAAAGCAGCGACCATCAAGTATGTAAATTATGTATCACTTTATTTGTTTGGTAAACTTCAAGAATGATCCTGTTCTTATTATATATCACTGATTATAATTTATATAGATTCAACAAAACGATTAAGTTTAAAGAAGATGGCAGAAAACGTGGGAATTTCGTTGGATGCACCGCTATCTCCTAAAACAAAAATGCTGCTTACGAAATTAAGAAATTCATATAACGATTTTTCTGCGATACAGCGAAAATATTATGATAAAGCGGAAGAATGCAATGAATTGAAGAAAAAGTTGAAAGAGCAATCTTCAAAAATAAGTATCAATTCTAAAGCCTTGAAAGAAAAACTGCTGATTCGCAATTAACTTGAAAAAATATACAAATAATTTCTCTGCCTGAATGACATAACATTAAAATCTGAAAACAATAAGTTTCTTCTGACTGAAATATACAGTAAGACCACTTATGTAGGAAGAGCAATACACGAACGTTTGAAATGGATGCATCGAATACTATTTGTAAATGGGATGAATGGTCTAAGATGAGATTGAAATTCAAATTTTGATCGACTGCATGAGTGAGTATCGAAGAAATGAATGTAGCTCATGCACTTTCGTTGTATGTGAATTCATACAGGGAATAAGACGACTAACAAATTACTTAAATCACTTAGTACTGTTTGCGAAATTATAAGCGTTTTCTTTGAATCACATACTGTTGCCAATCGATATTTAAAGAATTTAAAATGTTAGTGAATAGCATATATATAACAGCTGATAGTCTTTGTTAACGGGATCGTCGGGATCCCTCAAGCCCTCTGTAGCCAACATTACGGAACGAAAAACGAGGGAGAATTGTCCAGCGCTATTTTTCAATCGATTTCAATGTTTTTGGGCTTGTTGGAATCGTTAGGATTCGCACTTTGTCATAAATAAAGCCGCATTTTCCAAAAGATGTAAAGAAAATAAAATTGTTTAAAAATTCGCATTAATAATATTTAAACGCAAAACAAATCGAAAAATCGGGCTTCTTAATGACGAGGTGCCAGACCTAACGATTCCAACAAGCCCAAAAACATTGAAATCGGTTGAGAAATAGAGCCGTACCATTATCCCGCGTTTTTGAGGTGGACGAAAACCAAAAATTTTTAGGAAGAAAGCTAGCCTTACACCAGCGTTGCCAAGTGTAGTGTAATTACACTACGTAGTGTCCTATCCTATAGCGTAGTGTCCTTTCGGACACTACGCTATAAGATGTGTAGCCTTTGGGATACTACGCTATAAGATATGTAGCATTTGAGAGGTAGTAGGAAAAATGCCCGAAAAATTTGAAGACCCGACGCATTCTCGTCTATGCTATTACGTAATCTATGACGTCGAATTATCAGTATAGGCAACTTTGACAACAGAAACTGTCAGTTCAGTACAGTCTCTCCAAAAATAAAATATATATTTATGTTATTAAAATATGTCAGCTCTCTATTCAATAGGGTTTAAATAACAATAAATGGGAATTAAAATTTGTTAATTAAATGTATAGGAATATTGGATAAGTATACTTTTCTTTTATAAGAGAATACAATTATTACGTAGAAGAACAATTACTTTGTGAATAATTATTCTTGTTTTAGGTTAATTAAATGAATATTAATAAAATATTGTGGAAAATAGAAATAGAGTTTAAGAAATAATTTAATTAAACGTATAGAACTGATGCCAAGGCTTACCTCCATTCAATATTTAATGATTGAAATATATAGATATTACAGTGGACCATTATATATATAAATGTCATGTAAGTTACATTAATCTAATTGAATCAATTTATTAAATTTATATCAATAAAGTATGTATTATATATTATTTAGGTGCTTTACTACCAATCCAGTCGATTAGGATCATTAAAATGTTCATTTTAACGTACATATGTATAAAAGGTATGAGAGAATCATGTACGTGGATATTTTCTTACAGCTGTTACGCCTTTCATATGCAGCAATTTAATACGATTCTAAATAGATAATGAAAATTAATTACAATTGTCTTAAAGGAAAATAGGCACTCACTCAACTCTTTCTCTCATTCTTTTTCCTTCAACGCAATATGATAAAAATTTTTTATATTAATTACGCATTGGTAAGTTTTCATTCAACGTCCTTTCTTACATTCAAACTAGCCCAACTAACATTGCACAGAGCAATGTGCCTGAAGAAAATGTGTAAAATTAATTCTATTATAAGGTATGTTTCACTGAATATTTTCATACTTACAGAACCATAGCTCACACTATATGACACCACTCCAAGCATTCAAATGACAGAGTTAAAATAACATTTTATAAAAGCTTTTGCTTTATGATGTTTACTTATTGAAGTGCATTGCTGCATGCAAAGCTAGCTGAGGTTGTACTAGTGCAGTTAGAATGTTTAATTTCATGTATACTATTATCTCATATTTTAAGACATTGTCATTTTATGAATTTTGGTTACAGGATGCAGCAATAAGGACTAATATAATATTAAACAAGAAATAAGAAGTGCCATTCAATTTATTAAAATTACAAAGTAAGAGACAGTATGCAAAATAATTGTCAGCAATAATGGAAATATATGCACAAAAAATGAAATCATGTGTTATTTAAAAACAAATACTTTTCATAAAGTGTAATAGTAACAAAATTGGCCATCATGCAGCTCTGAAAAAGAAAATGTTGGATTAGATATATATGAAAATAAGCTAGATTCATAAAATAATATAAAATAAAATTTATCATTAATAATTATTTACAATATAATAAAATAATTATGTACATTGAATTTAACTGAAGATCTTCAAACCATTAAATATTTTTTATAAATCATTATAGTGCCATTTCCTTTAATAGCTGCTACACATTTTGAGCTTATAAATTGAATGTTTAGCTCTGAAAAGGAAAAAAAGTTTAATAAAATAAGATATATATTGAAATAATTAGTATAATGTAATCAATTTTACAATGTAAAATTTAACTCTTTAATATTCTACAACTAGTAAGAGAAATATTTTTTACTTCTATTTTATAACAGTTTAATTAGGTTTTTCAATAAATTGTTATGTCTTTTTATTCTTGGAAAACCAATTTTTGCTGTCATAAAGTGTATTTACAAAAGATTTCTTTATGCTAACTGTGAATTCTTGCTGAGTCTTGCCTACATCGATTATGATGTCGAAAATTTTACGATTATCTGCAGGTGTTTTAGCCAATAAGCGTATCGATTAATCCTAAACTGCAATTAGATGGTTATCAGGATAATCTCCATCTGTAGCAAAATTTCCTTGCTAGAGCACAGATGATTCCTTTAAAAAAATGTAAGAGTCCGTTTTATTGCTGTAAATATAACACCTTTCTTAAACTCTTGAAGATATTGAAGACTTTTTCGAAGTTTAGGAATTAAACAAAAAATCGTTTTTACTGTTTTAAAATAAAACTGAGTAAGAATGTTACGTTATTATATAGTTTTGTGATAAAAGCCTGGGTATATAAAGATATTAATAAATTTATTTGAAAATAATATTAGTATACAATAATTGGCTAAATATATATATATATATATATTAGGGTGGTCGTTAAAAAAAAATTTTTGGCGGATCCTTAAAAAATGCTAGTATTTGATGAGAAACTACAGTGGTTGAAACCTCCTGCGGCCTGACAAATGATGGAAACACGTGCCTCAATGCGATCAAATACAATTTTCGAAGAATTTTACAGTTTTTCGCAGGTAACTTATTAAATATTCGATTCTATAAAAAGATGCATATAACCTTTTCTCTGAAGAATTAAATTCTACATAATAAAGGTTCTATACATTTTTCTTCTAGAATGCATACTAATCGAGATATTCCTGAATAATCGATCCTCTTTTTCGTTTATACACATTATATTGACATGCTCCTATGAGTAGTTATTCTTATTTCTCTGTAGTTACACATTTTATTTCTCTTAATTTAATCAAATATGTTAATTGTACGGTAAACTAAAAATAATTATTCATATAAACATATCAATATAATGTGTATAAACGAAAAAGAGGATCGATTTTTCAGGAATATCTCGATTAGTATGCATTCTAGAAGAAAAATATATAGAACCTTTATTATGTAGAATTTAATTCTTCAGAGAAAAGGTTATATGCATCTTTTTATAGAATCGAATATTTAATAAGTTATCTGCGAAAAACTGTAAAATTCTTCGAAAATTGTATTTGATCGCATTGACGCACGTATTTCCATCATTTGTCAGGCCGCAGGTTTCAACGACTGTAGTTTCTCATCAAAAACTAGTGTTTTTTAAGGATCCGCCAAAAAATTTTTTTTTAACGATCACCCTAATATATATATATATTAGAATTCAAGCAGATTAATTAATTTAAGCCAATTATTGTTTACGCTCGAGGGAAGAGCTACTTCGTGGCAACAAAAGCTGAGGTATAAAATTAGAGGTAAGCAATCGAAGAAGTCAGTATTGAATTTTCTCCGCGTGTAACGATAAGTATATAATAAATTATTGTGAATATTAAGGAAGTTTTTTATTGATGACCGTTAATCACAATCAATACTATCCTCAAACTCTAATATGTATATATAGTCAATTTTTAGGCAAGTGTGTTTGTTCTGTCGGTTAATTAAATATTTCTTTCATTAAGTAAAATAAAGTGGAAATACTCTTACTTTTATTGGTACATATTTTCTTGATAGCGTTTATAAATTTTCTGTTTTTAAAACAAGTTAAATTTAAAAATAATAGAGCTTCATTGATTTGTTCATTTTTACTTAATGTATGATAATTATCAAATGTTTTCCAATTTTCTTTTAAAAAGTGCTCGTATAAAACGTAGTTATTTTTTCTATTAATTTTCGATATACAACTCCCTCGTTTTAACTGACAAATTTCTAAGTTGTATATTTTAATAATTTCCATTAATTTAGCTGTAATATAATATATTATTATATACAAGTACTTAAATCATCTAAAAGAATAGTATATATGTTTTAAGTTATAAGCTCAAAATTATCTTACATATAAAAGTCGTAGTTTCGGGGCGTTTGCCGATCATTTCATTTAACATCCTGTGGTAACGCTCTTGTGGATTATTAGTAGGAGTTTTTGATTTAAATATACTTATAGTATTTGTAGTAACTTTACGTAACCAATACGACTTCAAATAAAACAACAACGGCCGTAATGTTACAAATAACTCCTCGTTTATTCTTACTTCATTGTATATTTTAGCATAGATTTCCTCAATTAAATCCTTTGGTAAGTAAGGCAGATTTAATAATTTTCTTATGTATAGTTTGAGTTTACACAAAATAATAGGTGCTATTGTTTTTTTCGCTTTAAAAATTTTTAATCTATTAATTTTCTTTAAAATATTCTGTAACAGAAATTTAATTTCGCATGTTTATTTGATATTCATAAAGAAATATAATGTTTGTAACATATATATAGTTACCTACATGTACATAATGGAAATAACAACCCTGTACATGTGCTTGTGGGAATAATATTTTAAGAGCATTCTGCAGACCTTGCTCAAAGTCTGTGATTATTACAGAAGGTTTAATTTGGGGTGCAATAACTTGTTTTATAAAAGCAAATAAATGAACATAGGACTGTTCTCTCTTCGATGACATAAGTGCCCAAACCAAAGGAATAAACTGTTAAAAAAAATATTGATGAATGATTTTAATTAAAGTATATATTAATGGTAGGTAATGTATTTCAAATTCAAAGAAATTACTTTTCCTTTAAACAACCCCATTATTGTTAATAGTTGGTATAAATTATCAAATTTTGGGACTGTCTTAAACGTTCCATCGACGGAGATGGTTTTTACATTTTTTGACAGTTTTAACAGATTTTTATCGTAAAATATAATTGAAAAATCATCACCATTTTGATTAATAAAGATATTTAATTTATACTTCTTATTCTTAATTTCATAAGAAAAGAATTTATCATTTTCCTTATTATTAATAACTCGTTCTAAATTGTTCAAATTCTTAATACGTGGCATTTTGTTCGTTTTTCGCCAATTATTCATATTTTTTCTTATTTTAGGATAGGTTGTATTTTCAGCCCCTTCCGGTTCTCTGTGTTATAATTCAAAAATATTTTATTTTTGCAATTTTTTCAATTTAATTGAATATTAAATTTCTACTCACTTTTGCGCTGATAAATTATATATACTTTTCAAACTTGATGAACTTCCTGATACTTGTATATTCTCAAATAAATTCTGTCGAAATGATGCTGTTTTTCGATAATTTTGATCAGTTGGATGAGAATGATCTTTTTTTTTCATAAATTTGTTGTTTATTAAATATGCGCTTCCCTGACATTCTTTTTTTGGACACCTCAAATATCTAAAGAAAATAATACTATATATGTTTCCTAATTTAGATTAAAATGTTATTGCAGAGTATAATTTATAAGTTCATTTTATTACAAAACTCAATTATAATACTTTATTTATATGTAAATGTAGAATTTTCTGAAGAATGTTACAATCGAGCAATTATTTATGAAACCTAGACTTATACCCATTTCAATATAAAGACGGATCACAAATAAGTATACATGTAACATGTCTAAATTAAAATTCGGACAATTCTCTTTGCTAGTATTTTGCTTTTTTCACCAATATTTTATTTTTTAATTATCAACAAAATATTACAATTTATACTTACATTATTCTTTCGCCTTTTTTATTCACGTACGATTTATTTTTCTCATATATATAATTATCATCGTATTGTACATTTGTTAATTTTTTAATAGTCGCCATTGTTTTAAGAGAAAAATTGTAGCAAGGCCGGCTATCTTTTTTGTTTCCTATATATAGTAATATATAGTTCCCCAGTTAACATTGTGTCACTGTCCTCGGTTAAGAGTCACCTCGAGTTATCCCCACCCCTTTTTCTATGACTCTCTACACAACATATCCTTCTTTTAGCGCGATAATAATGAAACGTTCAAAAACGAAACTGATAATGTGTGCTTATGTAGATAAAAACTATACGGTTTTTCTTGCAACCTTTAATCGTATTTTGCATAATGAAAAATGTGTCGTTTATTTAATTCGATATTAAAAAATGTATACATCAATTTCAGAGGAGATAACATACTGTTCCTATTTAGCAGCACCATTAAAAAAATTACAAAATAATTATATAAGTTTTAAAAAATAATTTCTATACTTTACATATCATATGATAAATTGGGTTTATTAAAAGCTAAATTAATTGGTTACCAAAAATTAGTATAAAGTCTAACTCAATGTAAAAAATTTTAGATAAAAATCGTACTGTCCTTTTCGCGGGCGCGCTCGTTTTTAGTCAATATCTCCCTTGTCCAAAAAATTTTAATAATTTTAATACCAAGGGAAATTACTTGCATGTATATACAATTAATGTTTAAAGAAAGGTGTATAATCACATAAGTATATTTTATTTTTAAATCTGTAATTTGGCGACAAAATTTCGTATATCAGTTTTCATTCAAACAAATTATAGAGAAAATATCAAACCTTACTGTAAATTGCTGCAGATTTACGAAAAAAAATTGGAAAATATTTAAACTTCTTGCAAACCATGTAATTGGAAAAATGAGCGTTTATTATTTTTTATATTTTACGAAGTCATTTTATAAGCTAAATAGAGCTTTCTGAAAACCTTATAAAATGTAGATAAATTATAACATTAATGTGTAAAAGAAAAATCATTATTCAATCATCAGTTTTCCTAAAGTATTTGTCGGGAATAAATATATCAGGGATATGCCGTTTATATAGTTTAACTCTTTCCAGATCGCGTTATGAATATAAAAACTCATTTTACTTGGTATAGCTATAAAATATTTCCTATAATTGTTAACAGTGAATTTTTCTGAAATTTTGTATATTTAATAATGCTAGAAAAAATATTATGAAAATAATTTATATCTCTTATTCTTATTAAAAGAAATTAATTGTTACGTTCAAACTTTAACCCAAGATAAAATGAGTATTATCCATAAATGTATTATCCTTTCTAATTACTGATTTAGAAATCTGACAGATACCAATGCCTTACAAACATTATTGATTTGTTGTTTGAATATTAAGAAACACATTATTGTATCCAATAATCTATAAGTTACCCAGTGCTGTTTGCTTGATCTTATAAACCTAATATTAGATATAAGTTATAAGTTGAATACCAAGAACACGAGTTATTTTAAATTTATCTCTTAGTTATATGTGCTGTATGGTTATTGCACGTTATATCTTGTATGTCATATTAGCCTCACAGTACAGCAAACAATACTGAGAGTAATTACTTAAAAGGTTGAAGAATACAAATAGAAACAAATAATGTGTTATTAATATTCAAACAATAAATTAATCATTCAAAAGCATTTGTGTCTGTCAGACTTTCAAGCTGAGATAAAGAAGAATGATAAAATTATTAATAATGCTTATTTAATCTCGATATAAAGTGTGAACGTAACAATTCATTTCTTTATATAAGTATTACAGATATAAATGAATTATTTCTATGTAATATTTATTGTTATCATTTTTTAGTAGAAACAAGCTTTAGAAAAAATAAATATTATAAATTAGTATATCTTTTATGACTACACACCAGTAGATAAGACTTAATGTTAACGATACAATCTGAAAATAATTAAATTATAATCAGCGGCATACCTGATAAATTTATATTTAGCAAAACCGTAGGAAAATGGATAATTTAATAACCCTATTTCTTTTGTATATAATGTGGAAAATATGTGACAATAAACTACAGAAAGAATGTTTGCTCTATATTTTATTTTAGTGGTAGAAGTACATAATGATTTTGTTATATTGTAAATAATTATTAATGATAAATTTTATTTTATATTATTTTATGAATCTAGCTTATTTTCATATATATCTAATCCAACATTTTCTTTTTCAGAGCTGCATGATGGCCAATTTTGTTACTATTACACTTTATGAAAAGTATTTGTTTTTAAATAACTCATGATTTCATTTTTTGTGCATATATTTTCATTATTGCTGACAATTATTTTGCATACTGTCTCTTACTTTGTAATTTTAATAAATTGAATGGCACTTCTTATTTCTTGTTTAATATTATATTAGTCCTTATTGCTGCATCCTGTAACCAAAATTCATAAAATGACAATGTCTTAAAATATGAGATAATAGTATACATGAAATTAAACATTCTAACTGCACTAGTACAACCTCAGCTAGCTTTGCATGCAGCAATGCACTTCAATAAGTAAACATCATAAAGCAAAAGCTTTTATAAAATGTGTAACGAAGTTCCCCGTTACGTATACGAGATACCGAATAAAGAACATAAAAGCTACCGAACAGTGGATATTATTAATCCCTACGTTACCGACTCGTGAGATAGGCTCACGAGTGGATTATAGTTAACGTCAAGGATAGACCCGTTGACAGGCAGAGGCCCGGATGAAAAGACCGGCGCTCCAAGAAACGATGTCCAGGTTGTCCTGGGGAGCAAGGCAGGGCCATGCCAAACAACCCAGGCAACCTGAGATACGGAGAAGCGGCCTCGGGGAGTCCTAAAAGAATGACAGTGTCTATAAGTCCCCACGAGGAGGGGAAATAGAACATCGAGTCTGGCTTGAACGCTAGTTACGCGCGTCAAGCAGGCTGCGCGAATGTCGTGCGCAGACTGCCATAGCAGGCAGTCGGAACGCGACCATGGGACTGGGCTGATGTGTCCGTACGTGCTGGTGAGCGCGTGACGCGGCACTCAGACAGCCATGGGTCGGTTCGCGTACGTGAGGCGTGTGCTATAGGCCAGCCTGCACGTACGTCACGACTGGATACCGGCCAATGCATGGTGGGTTGTGCAGGGACGTAGTTAGCCCGTTGGAATGTGTCCCGGTGCCCTCCGTAATCCCATAGGCTTGCGCTATGGCTGGACGGGCCGTGAACATTGCCTCCGTGGTGGTCCGCTCCTGGCAAAACGCTATGCTTTGGCAATTGATACCGCAAGTTCCCGCACTCCTCACCACCACCTGTGCGTGGGTGGTGAGGAAGAAATGTATGCCCCTCAGCAGGCAGGTCTGCGAGGCTCGGACTTCCGTAAGGAACCCTCCCCTCTCTCCACGACCTAGCATACTGAGCGACCCTGGCTACCGCTACCGTCCATATGCATGGCCGCAGGGCCGTAAGAGATGCATAAAGAAGGGGGTCGAAGGACCCAATTGATAACGTAGGGTTGTTGGCCACCCAACTGACCAACTGGCGCCCTGATACCGATAGAAAAGGACGGGCGAAGGTAATGGGAAAACCCGTAGAGTGAGTGGCCCCTCACACTGACGGGAATAACGTTACAAATGGCGCCCAACGTGGTTTCTTATAATAGATTAATTATTCGGCGAACGAATAATCCACAAGTCCGAGAAGTTACCGGAAGTGTTGGAGTTTTCAGGGAATAGGTGGCCCACTATTTTCTGGAGGCTCGGAAACGCTGAAAAGCATGAAAAGATCATCTGGTTGTAAAAGGGATCAAATTCTGTTAAGAATTGATAGCCTGATCGAATTGACGTGTTCACGTAGAATTCGAGCAACCCATGCTAAGCTAACGGAAAATTGGATGAGAACCACGGGCGCAAATATAATTTAATATTATATTCGCCCGTGTTAAAATCTAACGCTACCGAAAAGGCTACTTGACTGGGCAAGTGACAGCTGAGCGCTTGTTGGTAAACAAGTCGACCGGCTGAGCTGAGCCATGCTGCCTGGCGGAGCATGACCGGCTAACTGTCAGAGCAGTACAACTAGCCAGCTATCGAGATGTTGCCAAACATAATTACCGAATTAAGCGCAGAATCGGAAATTTGGCAACACATGATAACGCCTCGCTAACGTTCCGCGAGCCGGCAAGTCGCCTCACACCTCATCCTACTCTGGATTCCAGCAGAACTGTTGTTCTCTCCATCTCTCTCTTTCAGCCTTCCTCGATCTCTCTCTCTCCGCCTCATACAATGGCATCCCAGAACGCCTCGCCCTCGGCTACGACTGTCGCCGCTCGCGACGCTCTCGCTCCTCCTGTGCCTATGGCACAGGATTCCGTCGATGAGGATGCCCTTCTGGCATCCCCATCTCCTGCGGGCCCTATTGAGGGTCCCGCATCCGATCCCGTTCCCGTTCCCGTGGCGCAGGTTGTCCGTCAAACGCCAACCTGCGTTACTGTTATCGAGGTGGGCGGCAGCCCACCTGTTCTCGAGGGGGTATCGAAACACCCTGTAGAGTCTGGGCATGAGGAGCTGGGTACGCAGGTACTCAGCGAATTAATGCAGCGACACTGCAGGATGCGTTCGGTAACCCCGACGCCTATGGGGGGGAGCAATCAGGGTCTTCCTAGACGTAGTCTAGTGGAGTTGCTGGCTGCTCTCTTCCGAGCGGACCTGGACCTCTACCACGAAGTCGTGGCAGCGGTCGAGGTGGCCGAGGCACCTGTGCTGAGCACCCCTGTCCGTAAGCTCTCCCGAAAGGAGCGCAAGCGGGTCAGGGAGGTCCAGCGGGAGACAGCGGTAGCTGCTCCGGAGACGAAGCGGCCGTCATACGCAGCTATGGCGTCCGTCAAGCCTCCGAAAGGAGTTAAGCAACCGTTGCCGCCTAAGGTGACTCCGGCACCACCGGTGAAGAAGGCGAAGCCTTCCGATCCTGTGGCCACGCGCGCTACCGGCAATTTCGGCATACGTGTATGCTGGAATTGCAAGGGTAAGGGCCATCGGTTTTCCGAATGCCCTACACCAATTACAGATGCTTTCTGTAAGGGGTGTGGGCGCACCGGGAAAACGTTGCGCACCTGCCCTGCCTGTGGGCCGCATTGGCAGACAATCGGTCCATACGTGGCGAATGCGGGTACGAACGTACCACGTAAGGTGATAGCGGCAAAACGCAGATCCGAGCGTGGGAAAGTACACGCCCAACCACGGCTTTCCGAGGCGACTCCGAAGGCAGTTCCCCAGGTGGTAACCCCACCGAAGGAAAAACCTTCGAAGCCGCTAAAGACGAAAGCGGCTCGTAAGGAGGTTTGTATGGATAGGGTTTCACAGCTAGTCGAGCCCTAGAAATACTCCTCCTGCAAGTTACCGAATGTTACCGGTACGAGAAATCGTACGATCCCGCACGCTACCGTACACCTCGGTGAATTTCCCATCGATTTCCATCCTATTTTCCTTCCTTTTCATTCCTTTCCTATCCATCCAAAACAAAAATAAAATTGATGGGCTTGAGCCGGTAAAGGCCAATGTTTTCAGGACGAGGTGAGACAGAGACCACACGTGGACCCTCTGTCGAGAAATGTTACCGGTACTGCCATCTAGCGGT
Organism: Prorops nasuta; assembly: GCF_024137725.1. NCBI lineage: Eukaryota > Metazoa > Arthropoda > Insecta > Hymenoptera > Bethylidae > Prorops > Prorops nasuta. Next base: position 6,371,308 of record NW_027116813.1, on the reverse strand, counting down.
AATCGACGGCAAGACGAATCAATAATTCGTCGAAGTGCTGCCGTCGGTCGTGATTGATGGTACTGGAGGTCGATGAACTCGATCCTAGTGCTGCCATCTAGCGGCCCGTAGATGAAGCAGAGCTATCGAGCGCCTAGATCGAAATTCGATTAATCGAAGGGCGATTGTTATCGAGCAGAAGCGATAAGTGAGAATACGAGAATCACTTAGATCGTCTGCGCATGTCCAAAGCTCGGGTGGGAGTAACCTATCCGACGGACGGCTAACGGGGCAAAACAGAACTTTGCCGGATCACTCCAGCGACAACCCTTGGACTACAAACAACACGCACTATTATATCAATACGTAGATGGCTGAGTCCACGGGACGGAAGAGGAGTACCGGGTCGGGCGACTCTGATGAGTTCGCAGAACCGACAGCTACCGATGCTTCCCAGGTAAACCTGGAGAAGAAGATCTCGAGTCTAGACGAGAGAATGGAAAAACTGGAAGGGTCGTTCCAAGATTTCATTTCTCAAGTCCAGCAGGCTTTTGACAAGCTGCTGAAAAATAAGACTGTTCCCGATGAAGCAGCAGTGGCAGCTGCTTCTGCTACCGAAAAGCGCGCTAGAGGCCGACCGCGAAAGACCGCGGCCGCTCTACCGGCATCGGCCAATCAGGGTCAACCTTTGTTGACAGTGACAAGGCCGAGCGATGATCTCGAATCTCAACCGACATCAGACGATGCTTCGGCTGAGATATTCCAGGGGGCCTACAGGACGAGGGTCCTGAAGGGAAAACCTGGAAAAGCTACCGGCCAAGGGGATGACTGTATGCCCCGTTGGCGTGTTCTCGAATCTCTCCAGAGGTCAAACTTAACCTTTGCGGGCGATGGAACGGAGGCGGTTGAGAGTTTTATTTCTCGAACCGATGCCGTCCTGAACCTTCTCAGGGTAAGAGATTCCGACCTGGTTGACGTCTTTCCCCACATCCTAACAGGTGTGGCGAGGATGTGGTTTGAGGATAATGAATTCTCAACCTGGTCTGACATTAAGTCCGCCTTAAGGTCTTATTTCAGATCACAAACATGGGAGGAAGAACTGGAGACTGAGCTTCTAACAAGAACTCAGGGTGCTAACGAATCTGTGCGAGCCTATTTGCAGACTATACAGTCGTATATTCGGAAAATAGGCAGAGAAAGATCGGATTGGAGCCGAATCGCTATCGCGCACAAGAATATGTTACCGGTGTATAGAAGAGGCATTGCTATACACAAATATATGACGTATCGAGAATTCGAGCGTTTGGCGCTCAATTTCGAAGCCGCTTATAGGCCGTCATTAAAATACCGTCCACCTGCCGCGCCTGAGGAAAGTTTAGTTCCTGAGTTGGCGTATACCGGCAGTCATGGAAGATCCCGAGAGTCTAGGCGACACGGTGTGCGTGCCCTAGAAGTGGATAAAACATCCAGCTCTGATACCGACGAATCAACAACGGAAGATTCGAATGATAACGAAGAGCAATTGAAAGCCTTCAAATCAACAAGGAACCGACAAGGAACCAGTTCCAAGTCGAAACCTTCGTTAGATAAGGCAGCTGGCAACAATAACAGCCGGCAGGGCTCAAAACGTAAACAACCGGGCCCGAGCGCTACCTGCTTTAATTGCGGGAAAGCTGGACACGGTTGGAGTGCGTGTAAAGAGCAGAGAACAATGTTCTGTTACCGATGTGGCAGCAAAGGGGTTTCTACAGCGGAGTGCCCTAAATGCTGTTCAAAAAACGCCAAGAGGAGTTAGTAAAATTTCCCGAGAATGTTACGACACTCCAAGAGCGGAAAAACATGATACCGAAAATCTTGGGTGAAAACCAAGATAATATATTCCCGGATAATTATGTCGAAGAATATTCAGTACAGCAATGTGTGAATATTAACCATAATTATCGCTCCCGCGACTTCTCAGACCAACATGTTATGTTGGAGACGGAGAATGTAAACAAACACTCAGAGGACACAAGCGCTCGAGTGGTTGCTACCGAAAATTCGAACGATGATCAATCGGTCGATAAGTTACCGGTCGGTGATATTACTGATATAGTAATTACGACGTTTGGCGATAGATCTAGGAAACTAGCATTCTACACCACGATCACCGTACAAGGGGAAAAGCTGCGTGCGCTGGTGGACTCGGGAGCCTCACGCACGTTTGCAGGCAAAGTAGCCATTGAATTGTTTAATTCAATTGGTATACAAGCCAATAAGATAGAACCCTTAAGAGTTACCGTTGGCAACAATTACACATGTAAAGTAATTGAGTCCGCCAAGATCCCGATATTTCTTGAGGGGAAGACAACTATAGTTGACACACTATGGATGCCTTCCTTGTCGAGTAATTTTATTTTGGGACTTGATTTCCTACAAGATGCTCATGTTGTCGTGGACTTCTCCACGGGAGAATGGGCTTACAAGGAAAAACCTCAAAATAAACATTGGTTCTCGAATGCCGAATCACTAAACTGTGTAGTGGTGAATAACGGCTTAATGGTTCCCGATAATGATAACGCTAAGAAATTACAAGAGTTTCTAGAAATTAAACTGCCCCCCATTTCTGGAAAACCTGGAATTTCAAAGTTACCGGCAGTCATAATTGACGTGCAAGATCACGAGCCAATCAGACAGCGAGCTCATAGGTGCACGGATAAAATCCGCCAAGCTATGTGGCAAGAGGTTGACGATATGCTAACCAATGGCATTATCGAACCGTCGCAAAGTGATTGGGCGAGCCCGGTAGTCATGGCGAAGAAAGCCAATGGCAAGCTCCGCTTTTGTGTGGATCTCCGGCGCGTTAACGCTGTAACTAAAAAGGATGCGTACCCATTACCGAACATGGCTGCGATCCTAGATGAGTTACGACAGGCCAATTATTTAACAACGCTCGACTTGAGTCAAGCGTATTGGCAGGTACCGCTAGCAGAAAAGTCACGTGGTATCACGGCTTTTATTGTTCCAGGCAGAGGCTTATTTCAATTTAAGCGAATGCCTTATGGATTAACTAATGCTCCCGCAATATTCCAGCGTGCTCTGGATAAATTATTGGGTCCCGAATTTTATCCACATGTATTCGTCTATTTGGATGACATTATCATTGTCACCAAAACATTTGACGAACACTTATTATGGTTGGATAAAGTTATCGAAAAGTTAAGGCAAACTGAGCTAACGATAAATAAGGAGAAAAGTTTCTTCTGTAGAACGGAAGTAAAATATCTCGGATTTATCGTAGACAGTCAAGGTCTTCGCGTGGATTCGGCGAAAACAGAAGCCGTAATCACGTTCCCGATACCGAAGAATTTAAAGCAAATTCGTAGATTCTTGGGAATGGCATCTTGGTATAGAAGATTCATTCCAGAATTTGCGACAGTTGCTGAACCGCTAACGAAATTGACAAAGAAAAATCAGTCATGGGAATGGACAGCCAATCAGCAGTCAGCATTCGACGCGCTGAAAGGATGTTTAACAAGCGCGCCAACGCTTGCCTGTCCAGATTTTTCGATCCCGTTTGCATTACAGACCGATGCTAGCAATGTTGGCTTAGGTGCTGTTTTGACACAAGTTATCGAAGGTCAAGAAAGAGTAATCGCCTACGCGAGTAGAGCGCTTACGGATCCCGAAAGAAAATATACCGTGACCGAGCAGGAATGCTTGGCAGTGGTGTGGTCGATAAGGAAGTTTCGATGTTACCTTGAGGGTTACCACTTCACTGTAATTACCGACCACAGCAGTCTCCGATGGTTGCATAATTTAAAAGATCCATCTGGAAGACTTGCTCGTTGGGCTCTCGCCTTGATGGAATACGATTTTACGATCGTACATCGTAAAGGAGCTTTAAATCATGTTCCTGATGCTTTGTCAAGAGCACCGGAAAGTTTAAATGCTTTGCTACCGTCTTACGCCGATACCAAGGATGCGTGGTATTTAAAGCGCGTAAAGGATATCGAAAGAACGCCAGAAAAATTTCTTGATTGGAAATTAGATGGAGAGTTGATGTATCATCAACGACGTTCAGATTTGGCAGATGCTGAGCTCGAAGATCTTGATGCTTGGAAACTGGTGATACCCAGGGAGTACAGGCAGAAAGTGCTCGAAGAATGCCATAAGTTACCGCAAGCCGGCCATCAAGGTATCGATCGTACATATCGACGCCTTTCGATAAATTACTTCTGGCCAGGTATGTTCAAAGATGTAACGGCTTACGTCAGTCACTGCGACGAATGTCAGCATTGCAAGGTAGAACAACAAGCTCCCGTCGGCTTCATGGGACGTCGAATTGTTGAACAGCCGTGGACTGTAATATCGGCAGATATTATGGGCTCACTGGCGCCAAGTAAACAAGGGTTCTCGTATGTGTTGGTAATCCAAGACCTATACACAAAATGGATCGAAGTAGCTCCACTTCGACGCGCTAACGGCAAAAAGATTGCAGAAGCTATCGAAAACTTGGTGATTCATAGATGGGGTACACCAAAAGTTTTAGTTACCGACAATGGTACCGAATTTGTAAATAAAGACATAACTGCTTTATTACAATTAACGGGTATGAGGCAAACCACGACACCTCCATATCATCCCCAGGCAAACCCCACCGAAAGGGTGAATAGAAGCCTGAAGATGATGATAAGGGCCTTTCTCGATTCTGATCATCGAGAGTGGAATCAGCATTTGGATGCATTTAGATTTGCATTCAATACTGCCCACCATGGTTCACTGCAAGCTACACCTGCATTTGCTAATCTGGGTAGAGAACCAGAATCGGCAAGGTCGATGCGTCGTGAATTAGAAGGCGATACCGAAATCATGCAGCAACCGACAGAAAAGTGGTTGGCACGCATGAAACGCTTGGAAACACTTAGAACAGTTTTCAAGTATGCTCTCGAAGAAGCGCACGAACGACAGGCAAGACCGTATAATCTACGTCGTCGTGAAAAGCACTATGAGGTTGGCGAGTTAGTCTTAGTTCGCAACCGACAGCTCTCGAATGCCGCAAAACACATATCGGCTGCACTGAACAAACCATTCGGTGGACCGTTTATGATTGCGAAGAAGTTATCGGAGACAGTTGTAGAATTGTCTGATTTGGCAGGAAACGTCACTGGCAAAATGTCTACGGCAGACATCAAGCCATACAAGCCTGAGCTACCGCAAGAGTAAACCCAGACTGAAGTGCATCACTGCACGCTTGGGCGTGGCAGCGAAAAACGAACTCGTGTTCGGGCGCTTTCGGTTTCGGGTCGAAACCTCCGTTACGGAGGGGGGTATGTAACGAAGTTCCCCGTTACGTATACGAGATACCGAATAAAGAACATAAAAGCTACCGAACAGTGGATATTATTAATCCCTACGTTACCGACTCGTGAGATAGGCTCACGAGTGGATTATAGTTAACGTCAAGGATAGACCCGTTGACAGGCAGAGGCCCGGATGAAAAGACCGGCGCTCCAAGAAACGATGTCCAGGTTGTCCTGGGGAGCAAGGCAGGGCCATGCCAAACAACCCAGGCAACCTGAGATACGGAGAAGCGGCCTCGGGGAGTCCTAAAAGAATGACAGTGTCTATAAGTCCCCACGAGGAGGGGAAATAGAACATCGAGTCTGGCTTGAACGCTAGTTACGCGCGTCAAGCAGGCTGCGCGAATGTCGTGCGCAGACTGCCATAGCAGGCAGTCGGAACGCGACCATGGGACTGGGCTGATGTGTCCGTACGTGCTGGTGAGCGCGTGACGCGGCACTCAGACAGCCATGGGTCGGTTCGCGTACGTGAGGCGTGTGCTATAGGCCAGCCTGCACGTACGTCATGACTGAATACTGGCCAATGCATAGTGGGTTGTGCAGGGGCGTAGTTAGCCCGTTGGAGTGTGTCCCGGTGCCCTCCGTAATCCCATAGGCTTGCGCTATGGCTGGACGGGCCGTGAACATTGCCTCCGTGGTGGTCCGCTCCTGGCAAAACGCTATGCTTTGGCAATTGATACCGCAAGTTCCCGCACTCCTCACCACCACCTGTGCGTGGGTGGTGAGGAAGAAATGTATGCCCCTCAGCAGGCAGGTCTGCGAGGCTCGGACTTCCGTAAGGAACCCTCCCCTCTCTCCACGACCTAGCATACTGAGCGACCCTGGCTACCGCTACCGTCCATATGCATGGCCGCAGGGCCGTAAGAGATGCATAAAGAAGGGGGTCGAAGGACCCAATTGATAACGTAGGGTTGTTGGCCACCCAACTGACCAACTGGCGCCCTGATACCGATAGAAAAGGACGGGCGAAGGTAATGGGAAAACCCGTAGAGTGAGTGGCCCCTCACACTGACGGGAATAACGTTACAAATGTTATTTTAACTCTGTCATTTGAATGCTTGGAGTGGTGTCATATAGTGTGAGCTATGGTTCTGTAAGTATGAAAATATTCAGTGAAACATACCTTATAATAGAATTAATTTTACACATTTTCTTCAGGCACATTGCTCTGTGCAATGTTAGTTGGGCTAGTTTGAATGTAAGAAAGGACGTTGAATGAAAACTTACCAATGCGTAATTAATATAAAAAATTTTTATCATATTGCGTTGAAGGAAAAAGAATGAGAGAAAGAGTTGAGTGAGTGCCTATTTTCCTTTAAGACAATTGTAATTAATTTTCATTATCTATTTAGAATCGTATTAAATTGCTGCATATGAAAGGCGTAACAGCTGTAAGAAAATATCCACGTACATGATTCTCTCATACCTTTTATACATATGTACGTTAAAATGAACATTTTAATGATCCTAATCGACTGGATTGGTAGTAAAGCACCTAAATAATATATAATACATACTTTATTGATATAAATTTAATAAATTGATTCAATTAGATTAATGTAACTTACATGACATTTATATATATAATGGTCCACTGTAATATCTATATATTTCAATCATTAAATATTGAATGGAGGTAAGCCTTGGCATCAGTTCTATACGTTTAATTAAATTATTTCTTAAACTCTATTTCTATTTTCCACAATATTTTATTAATATTCATTTAATTAACCTAAAACAAGAATAATTATTCACAAAGTAATTGTTCTTCTACGTAATAATTGTATTCTCTTATAAAAGAAAAGTATACTTATCCAATATTCCTATACATTTAATTAACAAATTTTAATTCCCATTTATTGTTATTTAAACCCTATTGAATAGAGAGCTGACATATTTTAATAACATAAATATATATTTTATTTTTGGAGAGACTGTACTGAACTGACAGTTTCTGTTGTCAAAGTTGCCTATACTGATAATTCGACGTCATAGATTACGTAATAGCATAGACGAGAATGCGTCGGGTCTTCAAATTTTTCGGGCATTTTTCCTACTACCTCCAGTATCACCATATATGAGTTAGACGAAATAAAAAATAAAGCAATGATATTTGAATATCAGGCAGACATTGAACTTAACTTATTGATATATCTATATTAAAACATAGATTTTAAATAGAATATACATTGGAGTAAACATTCCTATCCTGGGTGCAAAGAGAGCATCCCTATACCTTCTCTACCTGCATTATCGCTTATAGAGCAATAAACCAAGAAGTGTCTATACAATTTACCCTTTTCAGACATCTTTTTTTACATACGGGGAAATCCATCTGCGGTGCAAATAAGCCACCCGGGAGTTTCTCTTTTTTTATGACTATCTACGAAAACCCATCCTGCGATGCAAACATCCTGCTATCGCCAACTTTGTTTTTGGGAAAAATCTTCCTGTGACGTAAAAGAAGTACTTCCCGTCCAGAAAAAATATCCTTAGCCTTCCCTACTCGGTGTACCAAAAATTTCCTCAGCAAAGGAACAACATTCGCTAAACTGAAGATCTGATTGGTCCACAGGGTGGACGATGGACCCCTTCATTTTCTTCTCAAGGAGGGATAATTCATTAAAAGCCCTCGTTAGCCATTAGGCAATGTCTTTTTGTCTGTTTCGTCTTTGATCTTGTTTTTTAAGTTTTTGCTCTAAGCATATCAGCGAAAATCGATAATTATTTTAAATTAATTTCTTCATTTACTGATTTCTTTGGTGAAGTTTAGTGTAATTGTGTGAAAACATTTTTAAAAATAGTAAAAGTGATAAATAAAGCAAAATATAAGCTTTAAATTAAACTACATCATTCAACTACCATCTTCATTCCAATTACGTTTAGTGACACAGACGGTCTCTCGAATATACAAATCATCAATAATAAAAATCTCTTTGTAATCCAAAGAAATACGGTTTATGGTTTAATCCCCAGATTAAAACGAGCTGTAGCGGTAAAGCAAAGTATCGTAAAACCGTCCTTTGTTCGAATTAAATAAGTGTTCGATTAGTGGATTATCAATAACATCTGTGAAATACATTTGAAGCATATATCAGTAAAATAGGGGTAAGTTTGTTACATAAAATCTCTCTTCGTCGCTTCTACTAACATTCTTTAATTTTTAAATTTGTAACAATTTCGTTGATATTTCTTTAAAGTATTTTGATAATGGAAGCTGAGCAAGAATTTTCAGTAAATGCCCTGTCTGAAAGCAGGGGTCAAACGTATTGAAAGATTTGGGAAACGGATCCTGCTTTGAAAGATTGGCTTCAGCCTCACGCTTCCAACAAGAAAGCATTATGCTCTATGTGCGAATCTTCCATTTCGGCGCACAATCATACATTACGAAAACACACTCGAAGTAAGAAACATTTGGATTTGATGAGGCGTACAAGTAGCATAAATAGTTTGGACACCGTGGAAACTGCTTTAGAAATTCAAAAAAAAGTAACAAGAATTGAATTAATTTTGACAGGATTCTTTGCAGAACATAACATAGCGTATCGTATAGTAGATCATCTAATACCTCTATTAAAACATTGTTTTCAGGATGTAAATGTTTGCAAAATGTTACGTTTGGGAAGAACAAAATTAACCGCGATGACAGGTGTAATAGCATCTTCGTATAATAATAAATTATGTATTACTTTACAAAAACGCAAATTCAGTATAATGACAGACGAAAGTACAGACGTCTCCAATGTTAAAGTAATTTGCATTATTGTTAGATTTTTCGATGCAGAAATACAACGTATTCGTTGCGCCTTATGGGATTTAATTGAAATTTATAGAGATGAAGATAGCAATGAAACAGCAGAAAATTTATATAACAATATTATTAATTCATTCACTGTTTGCAACATTCCTTTAGAAAATATAACCGGATTTGGTTGAGATGGATGCAATAGTATGATGGGTTCACATAATTCAGTAGCGTCTAGATTTAGAAATGATTGTCCTAATATTACTATTTTGAAGTGCATATGTCATACTGCACATTGATGTGCGAATTATGCTTGTAAAACATTACCACGTGAATGTGAAGATTTAGGGCGCAATATTTATAATTTTTTTAAACTTAGTAGTAAGCGGCAACACCAATTTAAGGAATTTCACATTTTGTTGGATGCTGAAGTGCATAAAATGTTATATAGTGCTCAAACGCGATGGCTTTCATTAAAAGCAGTTGTAGATCGAATTTTAGAGCAATGGGAGCCTCTTCAAATGTATTTCACACAGTTGTGGGAAGAACAGCATTTACCAGCAGCAGAGATAATTTACTCATCCATAACTCATCCATTCGTGAAATGTTATTATTTGTTCTTAAAATGGGTATTACCAAAATTTACAAAATTTAATTGACTATTTCAGTCTGAAAAAGTTATTATTCCATTACTTTACAATCAAGCAGCAGCATTATTTAAAGATATTCTAATTTGTTATATGGACAATAGCTATGTTCTCAGCACGAATGTGAAGGACATAGATCCTGATAACGAGCTTCATTTTCTACCAATAAATGAAATTTATTTAGGTTTAAAGGTAAATACCGAATTGCAGAAACCCGAGATAATACAACAAGCGGAACATGTACAGAATTTTCGTCTGAATACGTTTAATTTTTTAAAAGAAGCAAGCAAAGAGTTATAAAAACGTTTTGATTTTAATGATTTACGTTTGAGAGATTTGGAATGTTTTATTCCTCACAAATCTATTGATCCCCAATTTCATGTAACGGTACCAACATTAACTTCTATTTTTGAAATGTTTCCTCGTAATTTAGATTCTTCCTGTTTCACCAGGCAATCAGTAGATGATGAATGGCGTCTACTACCTTTCGCACAGCTACCACTCGACATTACAAATGAAAAGTTAATAGATGTTTTTTGGGTTAAATTATTAAATTATGATGATATTATGGACCTACAAAAGTACACGAATTTATCTCAATTTGTTTTAAACTTGCTTTGCTTACCTCATTCAAACGCTGAGTGCGAACGACTTTTTAGTAAAGTTAATTTAACGAAAACGAAAAACAGGAACAAAATGAAGACAACTACATTAAAAAATAATTTGACTGCGTGGGAATGTGTTAAGAATAGTGGTACTTGTAAATTATTTGAACCATCCGCAGATATGATAGATCATTGCAATCAAAGCATGTACATTTTAATACATCAAATACAGATAATGAAAATGAAGGTGTTTCCGATGAAGATTCAGAATACTTTATGCTGATGTAACGCCCGTTTCTCAAAATTGCGTAATTTACTGATATTTCAATTATTATCTTAAATTTAAAAAGAATATATAAATTTGTAACTTAATCTATAGTTTTTATTTGAATCTTCGATATTTGAAAATTCTTTAAATTTGTAAAAAAGTTATATGCTTTTAAATAAATAATGTTTATTCTTACAATGTTTTTCTTCATCTCATTTTCATTGCATAAAAATAATATTTTATTTATAAATATATAAAAACAAATAGCTAGATTTCATACAAAAATTATTAATATTATGAAGCACTGTTGAAAATTTAATCAAGATCGGTTGAATAATTTTTAAATGAGAGCTTATGTTACTTCCTAAACTTTGAAAAACTATACATCATATTATTATTTTATTGAGTTTCTGTTATATGCATCATCATATTAATGACGAAAATAGCAGCTAATACAGCCAACGAAGCTAGCCAAGACGCCAAAGACCGATCCTGTTAAAATGGAATTTCAGCTTATCAAAGTCTTAACAAAGATAAATTTTTCTCGATTGAAACTTCCATAAAAGACATTACTCTTCATCCTAAGTAATTAATAATATGATTTTATGTGTACTCAGTTAATTGGCATACGATTTTCGGCACAAATCATCAGTTTTGCAGGTACGGTAATCGAAATCTTTTAATTTGCAAGTGACTTTTCATGATTGGTCAACGTCCTTCCAAATTGACCAATCATATTTAGTCATTCATTCTCGAACGCATCTTAGGTATACTTCCAGTTGAAACTACAGTTTGTAGTCTAGACACTTGCTATACCACGTAGAGTAGTATATTTTGTTCTCGTCACTTACTATGCAGCGTAGTGTAATTCAAAATGGCGGACTTGGCAACGCTGCCTTACACCCCTATCGCGGGCCGCGGCTCACGCTAACGTGTCCCCCCACTCCAGCGTCGAAACGGGTCGGCGACAGTTTTCCTAAAGGTACTGGAATTTTATTGTTGCGCAGTTGGCAGCAGTGAAATATGATATAGTGTGGTTAAAACTATACCAAGAAGCTTTAATGGTGTGTGTGTAATGTGAGTGTAATACTGGGGTGTCAAAATAAAATTATATAACCTTTTATCAATAAACGTCAACAATTGATGAAATCTTTTATCAAGTAAGACAGATTTGTCACCTGTATAAAAAAATAATCTAATGAATAAAAATTGAGATGTAGAAGTAAGAGGATTAAGAAAATAAATAGGTGCATGTACAAACACATCTGTTAACCCCATCTTCTACTTTAAATTCTTTGCTGAAAATGGATTAAATGATATCATCAGATAAGTAACTTGTTTTCTTTGGAAAATATATTTCACCTTATAATAATAAAAGTTGAAAAATTTCTTTGTAAAAAAATGTTTTCCGTTTTGCAGGAATGATGACTAAATTTATGCAAAGTATTCGTTACCGTTAACCTAGTATATTTTTCTCAAGGATTCATGACACAATGGCTTTTTTATTTATGACTATTACAAACAATAAACGAATTTTGTAAAAGTAGCAACAACGTTTAGAGGAAAAAGTATCACAGGACCAGTAAAGACTAAAACCAATTTATTTATATAATTAAATAATTTGAAAAGTTACAGTTTCTTGGTGCGTTAAATATTTCTTTTTAATTAACATTAACTGTTTAATGATATTTTCATTATTACTTTTGTAAATGTTAATCGTAGTTGCTGGCTCGTCATTAAAATTATGTTCACTAAAAATTGTTTTCATATTGTTCACTTCTTTGACCATATTATCAAATTCTAAAATTTTTAAGTGTCGAATTTCTTTAAAGTGGTTTAATAAATTATAAAATTCTAATTCTGTATTATCTCTATTTTCTTTTAATATATTTTCGATTTTAGTATAAAATTCTTCAATTTCTAAATCACTTTCTTTCGTTTTTTAACTTTTCTCCCTAGAACTGTAATTTTTATTTTGAAACATTTCAATATTCATTCTTGTTTCTTGCAGGATAGACTTCATTACATCTAGAAAAAATACACAAATACATGTATATTTACTCAATTTTGCATTCAAAAGAAGTAACAAAATTCGATGTCAGAGAAGATGAAATATTTTCATATGAAGAAGATTATAGGCTATAAAATTTGAAAAACATATTAATGAGTATTTACAGAAGTTACAAATATTATATATTAGTAAAATACGTTCATCCTTACTTAAAAATGCAGTTGGATGAGAAGCTTTGCCAAGTCGTGTATTCAAACGCTTATGATAACTCTCACAGAAATTATTTGTCCTGAATTTTATTTTATGAACACTAAAACTTGCAGGAGTTACTTTTCTAATCCAATAGTTTTTATAGTATGTTAAATACTTTTTGAAAAAATCACCAAACTCTTCGTAAACTTCTTTTTCAAGAAGATAATACACTTTTTCTATATAATTTTCGGGTAAAAGAGCCAGACTAATCAACTTTTTAATTACTATAAATCTTTCCGGAAATGTTGATTTATTCATTTTTGTACTTATTATTCTTAATTTCTGTGCTTTTTTAATCAGAGCCTTTAAGAGTTAAATCATTAATTAATTCCTATTATATATAATATTTAAACTATATATTTTTTACTGAAAATTGAAAATGTACTTGAGAATAATGAAAGTAACAATGTGTTACGTGTATTGAAGGAAATACTATTCTAATTGAGTTTGTTAAAGCGTTTTCATAATCAGTCATCGAAATTAATGGTTTAAAACTAGGAAACGTATCTTTTATAAACAGAAAAACTGTTGTATAATTGGCTTCATCTTTAATTTTCATTATAACCCAAAAACAAGGGATAGCCTACGAAAAAAATATTTGAAGAAAATGTATTATATTGAATAAATTATAGAGAGTTTAAATAAATCTGTTATATACCTTAATGTAATTATCATTCTCTATTATAGTCATAACAGTAGTCAGTTGTAAGTTTTTATCTTTGAATTTAGGAAGGCATTTAAAAGTTCCATCAATAAACATATACTTAACAATGGAGCTTATATTATTTAAGTAAACTGTATCATACAATAAAATTGAATTGATAGTACTTTCACTGCTTTTTAAAACCTTAACTTTTATTTCAAAAGTTTCGTCTTCAGAAATTTTATATTTTAAAATACTTCTATTTGTTTCTAAATAAATTCCGAAGTCAGATAAAGTTTTATTTTTAAAATTAATTATCACCCTATTTTGTGATTTGTTTGTATATCGCTGTATAGTTCGTCTACATTTATTGAAATTTGCATTAGTCCTTTTGTTAGATTGTCTGTTTCAAAAATCAATATGCAAAATTATTAAGAAATACCTCAAATCAATTTAAAAAATACATTAATTATTCCTTTTTACCTATAGCATTGGAAATTTATTAACTTACTCTAGTAAACATGTATCAAATATCTCTTTTGGCGTAATACCAGTCACACCACTTAAATCATTCATTCTTCTGTAGAATTGAATTTTATTATTCTCTGTAACATCCACAGGATGATTGTGAACAATATTTGCCAATTTAAAAATATCATCTTTTAATGTTACGTGTGCTTTGCAATTCATTATGTTTTTTTTTACACAATATAGAAATCTGATTAAAAAAACATTTATCAAGGTTAGTAATAGATATAATATTGTCTACTAGACATTTTAAAATAAATAATGCTTACATTCTATCTTTATATCTTCTTTTAACATTATATCTGTAGCCATCGAAAATCCAAACATTATTTTTATGTCTGGATGACATAATTTTTCTTAATTAATATTTGCAATCAATTTGGTTAATTTACAGTTGTATCTGTCAATGATGTATTGTTTCTTGCGTAACTGTAAATTAAGCAAATTGATTTCAAATATTAATTAAGAAAAATTATGTCACCCAGACATAAAAATAATAGTTGGATTTTTCATGTCTACAGATATAATGTTAAAAGAAGATTAAAGATAGAATGTAAGCATTATTTATTTTAAAATGACTAGTAGATAATATTATATTTTTTATTAACCTTGATAAATGTTTTTTTAATTATAGATTTCTATATTGTGTAAAAAAAACCATCATGAATTGCAAAGCACTCGGAACATTAAAAAATTATATTTTTAAACTAACAAATATTGTTTAAAATCATCCTGTCGATGTTACGGAGAATAATAAAGTTCAATTTTACAGAAAAATGAATGATTTAAGTGGTGTGACTGGTATTACGCCAAAAGAGATATTCGATACATGTTTACTAGAGTAAGTTAATAAATTTCCAATGCTATAGGTAAAAAGGAATAATTAATGTATTTTTTAAATTGATTTGAGGTATTTCTTAATAATTTTGCATATTGATTTTTGAAACAGACAATCTAACATAAGGACTAATGCAAATTTCAATAAATGTAGACGAACTATACAGCGGTATGTTTTTCAAATTTTATAGCCCATAATCTTCATTATATAAAAATATTTCATCTTCTCTGACATCGAATTTTGTTACTTCTTTTGAATGCAAAATTGAGTAAATATACATGTATTTGTGTATTTTTTCTAGATGTAATGAAGTCTATCCTGCAAGAAACAAGAATGAATATTGAAATGTTTCAAAATAAAAATTACAGTTCTAGGGAGAAAAGTAAAAAAACGAAAGAAAGTGATTTAGAAATTGAAGAATTTTATACTAAAATCGAAAATATATTAAAAGAAAATAGAGATAATACAGAATTAGAATTTTATAATTTATTAAACCACTTTAAAGAAATTCGACACTTAAAAATTTTAGAATTTGATAATATGGTCAAAGAAGTGAACAATATGAAAACAATTTTTAGTGAACATAATTTTAATGACGAGCCAGCAACTACGATTAACATTTACAAAAGTAATAATGAAAATATCATTAAACAGTTAATGTTAATTAAAAAGAAATATTTAACGCACCAAGAAACTGTAACTTTTCAAATTATTTAATTATATAAATAAATTGGTTTTAGTCTTTACTGGTCCTGTGATACTTTTTCCTCTAAACGTTGTTGCTACTTTTACAAAATTCGTTTATTGTTTGTAATAGTCATAAATAAAAAAGCCATTGTGTCATGAATCCTTGAGAAAAATATACTAGGTTAACGGTAACGAATACTTTGCATAAATTTAGTCATCATTCCTGCAAAACGGAAAACATTTTTTTACAAAGAAATTTTTCAACTTTTATTATTATAAGGTGAAATATATTTTCCAAAGAAAACAAGTTACTTATCTGATGATATCATTTAATCCATTTTCAGCAAAGAATTTAAAGTAGAAGATGGGGTTAACAGATGTGTTTGTACATGCACCTATTTATTTTCTTAATCCTCTTACTTCTACATCTCAATTTTTATTCATTAGATTATTTTTTTATACAGGTGACAAATCTGTCTTACTTGATAAAAGATTTCATCAATTGTTGACGTTTATTGATAAAAGGTTATATAATTTTATTTTGACACCCCAGTATTACACTCACATTACACACACACCATTAAAGCTTCTTGGTATAGTTTTAACCACACTATATCATATTTCACTGCTGCCAACTGCGCAACAATAAAATTCCAGTACCTTTAGGAAAACTGTCGCCGACCCGTCGAAACTTACTGCGAAGCTTTCCTCATATTTACGCTATTCCCCTATCTGTAACTATACACATATAAATACCTCTAAAATAATGTTGAGAACATTTCATCTTGCCGATATAATGAAATTGGTAAAAATGCAATTATCATTCTGAAATAAAATTGTAGAAAAGCAGATTTCGTAATGCTTGAAATATAAGGTATACGGCGAAACGCGGGACAATAGTACAGTCGTATTTTTCAACAGAATTTGATGAGACTAGTAATAATTGAAGCCATTCTACATGTACATTGTCCTAAAGAGCTCGCATTTTCGATAAAGCTTATAGTTTTTCAGCTATGAACGTTTGAAGTTGCACGGCGCACAAATACATATTTCTTCTCTCGCGTAGATCAGCTGTTGCGCACGTCCATCTTCAATCCTTCATAACTGGAAAAATATAGGCTTTATCGAAAATGCAAGCTCTTTAAGACAATCTGCATGAAGAACGGCTTTAGTTATGACTAGTCTCATCAAATTCTATTGAGAAATGTGCCTGTACCATTGTCTCGCGTTTTGCCGTAATTTCAGGTCTTCGAGCGTCACTGACTCGTTCATTCTGCTATTTATTTCGGAACAAAGAAACGTACGATTGCACATTGAAAAATTACATCAGTAGCTCTCGATAATGTACATGCTGCTATGAATATTTCTTAATCTTATGAAGCTTGTCGTAGAAGGTGCAATGCAATAAATTTAGAAGGGCAATTTCGCGATTGAAAATAAGACCCACGTACATACATGGTAAACGCTATGTGTGTTTGTTTACAGTACATTCCACGAGTCACTAACAAAGTCGCACCTGTATATATGTAGGCCTACTATGCTGGTTTACATACGCTAGACGAGGCAACAAGCTGTAGAGGGGAGAGGGGAAGCCAACTTTATTTACTCCGAGTACGCATCTTGTTACAGTTTGTATTATAATGACCAAAAGAAGCGTTGCAAAATTATGAAAATATTATAAAAGCGTCTCACCTCTTCACCTCTATTCAATGATGCCACCCAAGTTGTTGGTGCATTTTTTTACTTTGCTCGGAATAAATAGCAGAATGAACGAGTCAGTGACGCTTGAAGACCTGAAATTACGGCAAAACGCGGGACAATGGTACAGGCGTATTTCTCAATAGAATTTGATGAGACTAGTCATAACTAAAGTGTTTATTACATTTCTTAATAAAGTAACGAAATTATTCCGATTATAATAAGGTAAGGATTAATATTGCCTATAGCTATTTTCATTTATCTTACAAAAATTTTACAGAGCAATAAAATAACGAATGTCACAGAGAAGATTCAAATTATTAAATGGTACTACAGCGGTAATTCCATGAAGAAAATAGGACAATTATTTGCAGAAAAGTTCCAAAACCGCTCAACTACCTCTAGCAGCGTTTTCCGGATTATAAAAAAGTTTGAGGAAACCGGATGCAGGGGGGAGACACTCATAGGCGAAGTGGGGCAGCGTTATAGTTCCTCAAAAAATCTCAGAGTTCCTAGGTGGCGCTGGTGTCGCTACTTTGACGACGCCGATATCCCGCCATTTTCCGACCGCCATATTTCTTGCTGCTTGAAAGAGTTGAAAGTCTTTTACCGTAAATGTGTATAAAAATACTCTTAAAGTAAAGTTATTTCGACAGTAATTTTAAATACTAAAAGATGTTTGAAAGTTGTTTTTAAGTGTCAGGAGCTACAAGGGCAATTATATAATAATAACTTCAACCTGATTTTCTTTTTTTTGAAGTAAGTAAAGTTCAATGTTATCGAAGGTGTTAGGTTAATTTCAGCATAACGAAATATTAAAAAATTATTTAATTTCTATTTCTTGTTGTATACAGAATTTAGAACCAATGGGCGTGACAAAATCAACTAGGATGTCTAAGAAAATGCCCTAAAACTATTTATGCATTGTGCCAGGATGATCAAACAAAAGCAAGGAGCGAGAACACTTCATTTCAATGAATGTAATTGGACTAAAATGAGTCAAACAAATTAGAAACCAGGTTTGTAAAATCTATCTTTGAATGGTTTAAATAAATATAAAGTATTTTATAAACATTTTGATAAAAATGATGTGATTATGGATTCTTCTGTTTGTAGGCTAAAGAAAAACACTGTGCCACCTTGAAATTTACCATCAGCGCAAGCTTATGAGGATTTGGAAGAAATTATCAATGACCCTCTTGCACTGCGAAGGGATGAAAGTGAAGTTCATCAGGTTTTTAGTAAATGTAGGATGTAAGTAATATAATTTAAAACCTATTTGAAAAGATATTCCATCAATTTGCTTTAAAACAAAAATAATCGAAAGTAGTAAATAGTTTAATTACATATTTCTTTAGAACATCTCATTAGTAATTTTATTATTTTTTTCTTTTTAGCATGAAATAGCACAGTATATTCAATGTGGTATTTTAACATAATTTTCGTGCTTAAATTACTATATATAAAAAAATCTAAACGAATATTTAATAAAAACATATTATCAGCTCTTTTTATTTTAACTTTGGTTAGATATTTCTTGATTATAATAATTTAAGTATCAAAAAGTCATGTATAAAATCACTACGTTGAATATACTGTGCTGTTTTTTGCTGAGAATTAATAAAGTAATAAAATGACTAACGAGATATTCTAACAAAATGTGTAATTGAACTTTCTAGCAATTTGCAACAGAATATATATTGTAGAAAATTGTTTTGTATACCAAAACCTATTTAAATAAAAATTGTCTATGTCAATGTTATGGAAAAATCAAATGGTCGTTCCGTAATCTATAGGAAGAAAAACGTAAAATCTCTATGTTGCGGGAAAATCATGTTAAAGATAAAATTAAAAAATAAGGCAAGTGGGATGTAAGGTACATTAAAAAATATTTTAAAATTTGAGACGGTCTAATATATTTATATATATATATATATACAGGGAGGTTCTCTAACGGCGGCATATAGGAGATTCGTGTTAGTTGACTATAGCGCTCAGGATGATGGTTTCTGAGAACGCTGATTGGTCAATATTGCGTAGTACCAACAGATAATAGGCCGTTACCAATAGTTGGATACGAAAAATGAGACTCATCCGCCATTTTGGTGTGTAGAAATGTTTACATGCTGATCGTAGCAGAAAGAGGTGTAAAATGGAAAAATGTCAAATGTAGTCGTTACTAAAGTAAAAATTGAATACTTAGAATGAAAATGAAGAATATTCGTACTTTCCATTCATTATTTTCAATTTTTACTTTAGTAACCTCACTATTTGACAATTTTCCATTTTACACCTCTTTCTGCTAGGATTAGCATGTAAACATTTCTCCACACCAATATGGCGGATGAATCTCATTTTTCTTATTCATCTATTGGTAACGGACCATTTCATGTTGGCACTACATGATATTGACCAATCAGCGTTCTCAGAAACCACCATCCTGAGCGCTATAGTCAACTAACACGAATCTCCTATATGCCGCCGTTAGAGAACCTCCCTGTATATATGGTCTCAATAAAATTAAAGCAAAATTAACTTCATATATTTGTCATTTAGTAAGTAATACAGAAATTATCATTATTTCAATCAAAAGCTGAATCATTTTAAGGTTTTTGAATGAGACGAAGAAGATTATTGTATAATTTTATACGAGAGGAATAAAATTAAGATTTAGACTGTTTTTACCTTCATATAAATCTATAGATATATATTTTTATACTTATGATCGATTATGTTAATATTAATGTGATAAGTGCAATTTTAATTATGTAAACTTTTATTTATTAATAGGTTCTATATGATTTAAAGCACCTCTCATGATTTGTTTTGTATTATAATTTTGCTTTAAATTGTGAATATCTGTAGGGACGCCAAAGCTGGCACATTGATTGGGCCTAGTGACCACTAGATGGCGCCACCCTCTCACTCAACGCTCTAACAACAATCTTGTAAGCAACTGTTCCTGGGCACCTCTCGAATTGCTCACGGAGCTCTTTCTCTTTCTGTAATAGACCGTCTTCCAGACAACATCTCCTAAACAGACTCCCTCAGAATAAACGCACTATTGCTACGTAGGAACTTGGTTGTTGTTAATAGACATTACCAACCATCATCCCTACATTGGTGACCCCGACGCTGGATTTGAATCAATAATCGCAGGTCAGAAAGGAATTCAGCATAGCATCATCGTAGATCAACGACCGGCTTCGACACGTCGAGGGACCTCATCCCTGCGATTCAACACAGCGTTAGTTCGTAAGAATTAGTTGTTTACAGGTAAATCTGAAATCTTTTGTAAATGGTGCGTGTGTGAATTGTAGACTCAATGTCACAGTGGACTGGAAATTAATAGTTAATTGAGTTACGTTAGCAACCATATTGCTCAACGAACAATAATAAGAAGTACGGTCGCATTTCGCAGGGTAATACTAAGTGGAAGTTTAATCATTAACTTGCTCACTTTAGAAAACGAGGTTGTGATAGAGTCTGAGAGTGCGATTACTGGTTAGCCACACATAGGTTAGTTACACTCAGGCCTCACGTCTCACTTTTGAAGTGATTAAACATTAATTCGTGAATGGAGTTCCACGCAGTGGTATTACCCATTCTCCGGACGATAGCATTTTTCTCGACAATCTAATAGAATAGAGTACTAGGGCTGGTGCAAGTTTAATGGGCAACCAGAACAAATGAGTACATTCATTCTCTATCATAAGCTCGTAGCGATATGGTAAAACACATTGTATGACCACGCTTCACTGCCCATGGGAGACGCTGCTGATAGAACTGAATTGCGTTCTGGTAGGTGCATTCCTAAGCAACACTACAGTGCAATAATTGGGAGCGGGGTAGCGAGTAATTCGGACTCCACAATGCTGCGTACGCCGGTTGCAGACAAAACGGAAAATAGAATCACGGGAGTCGATTTAGGTAGCGTCAGAGACCGTGAGGCATTGACTCAAGAAAGCATCTTATCACACGACTCTAACCCGGGCGCCGTAGAGGAAAAGCGATCCTCGTTTAATCTTTGCAACTCCACGGTTATAGGTCAGGTAGAACCGGTCATACAGACAACGGACTCGCATTTCAAGCCAGTACGTTCAGATTTCGTCCAAACAGCGGACGACAATCAAACGGTTACTAAAGGAGAGTTGAAAGCTTTATTTCAGCAGTCCAGAATAGAATTAATGCGAATGCTAGAGAATAGTTTGCATACATTAGGGTTGGGGCCAGATAACAGGGTACAGCAAACAAATTATAGACAACAACAGAAGGAGCAATTGTTGACAGATGCGGTAGCGAGCGATATTTTTTTACGCACTACTGAATCGACAAAACAACAGAACCTTGATACTTTTCCAAATGAGGAGTGTGTAGTAAAAACACATCGGGTAGCAACAGACAATCTAGGTTTCGGACCTGAGGACGTTCCCAATAGACTTGTACATGCTGACACCGCGACGCGCGAGCCAGGCAGTAAATCTGCTGTGATTACCAAGAACTTGCAGTTCTGGAATTTTTACAAGCATGACCCCCAGGGTTGGTTCCGTCAACTCGAGGATTTATTTATGGAATATAACGTAGTTTCGGACGAGGCAAAGTTTAATTTCGTAGGCAGGCATTTATCACAGGATATTCATCAGGATTTGCAATACCAATTGAATACGTTAGTTAGAGGTCGCAAATACGATGACCTTAAGAGAATCCTTACAGAACGTTATGCTGAAACCCCGCAACAGCAGTTAGACAGGTTGTTTAAAGGCTTAGAATTGGGAGCTAGTAAACCATCAGATTTTTTAGCGGAAATGTTGAGTTTAGCTCAGGGACAAGTCCCCAGACACACTATTATTGCAATCTGGAAGAAACGGTTACCGCTTCAGATTCAAACGATGATCTGGAACTATTCGGAAGAAGGCGAATTAATAAAAACAGCTGACCTAGCTTTCGAACTAATTAATCAAAACTCAGGCCTACACGCGGTTAAATCGAAAGACCCCAATCAGAACCCCTTGCCGATTCAAGATGATGTTTTAGCACAGTTAGTCAAGGCGGTTAAGGAAGCATTGGGAGAATCAAGTAGAAAATCCCGTGACAGATCACGTAAGTCGAAATCGCGCGCGGATTCAGGTAACAGGCACAATAGATCCTCTTCACGTAACAATGATAAGGGTTTCTGTTGGTATCATCAAAAGCACGGCAAAGATGCGAAAAATTGTGCATTACCTTGTAGTTGGAAAAGAGGCGAAAATCAAAGTTACATAGTCAAGGACGCGGTCAACAAAGACAATCAGGGAAACGAGTGAAACCGGTTGTTAAGGAGACCAACAGCCGGTCTATTAGTACTTTGCGTCTCCACGTGAGAGACAAAAATTCGCAGGAAATATTTTTGGTTGACACGGGCGCGGACATCTCGGTTGTGCCGAAACCTAAAAACTGGAAAGGTGAGGCAACTTTGTTTAAGCTTTTTGCCGCTAATGGCTCGGAAATAGACGTTTACGGCAAAATTTGTCGGGAAGTGGACGTTGGTCTTCCGTATAAGATCACGTGGAACTTTACAGTAGCAAACGTTGTGCAACCCATCATAGGAGCCGACCTCCTTGCACAGTTTCATCTGTTACCGGATCTCAAGCTTCGTAGATTGGTGGAAGGAAACCAGTTCACATTTGCACCTGCTTTCCTCAGATCGGCCCAACCAGTTCAAATCTCGCTTGTCCACCCTAATCACAAATACGCGCACATCATTAACAAATTTCCTAGAGTTTTCGGTCCTGATCAGTTTAAGATAGCAAAAAAACGTAACGTACATCACCATATAATAACGGTTGGACCGCCAATAGCGCAGAGAGCACGCAGGCTGGCTCCGGCCAAACTTAGACTTGCTAAAGAGGAATTTCGCAAAATGTGTGAGCAGGGAATTTGTAGACCGTCAGATAGTGCTTGGGCAAGTCCGTTACACCTGGTCCCAAAGAAAGATGATAGGATGCGACCTTGTGGAGACTACCGTAAGTTGAACAGTGTCACGGTTCCGGATCGCTACCCTGTTCCCCATATGCACGACTGTATGACGTTCCTCAGTGAAAAAAACATTTTTTCGGCGTTAGATTTACGTCAGGCATATCACCAAATCCCCGTTGCACCGGAAGACATTCCCAAAACAGCGGTTATCACGCCTTTTGGACTTTACGAATTTCCGGTTATGACTTTCGGCCTTCGGAATGCGTCACAAACATTTCAGCGCTACATCAACGCAGCCTTAGGAGATTTGGATTTTGTGTTCGTCTACTTGGACGATATCTTGATAGCCTCTAGTTCTGAGGAGGAACACCTCCGACACTTAGAAGAAGTTTTAACACGTCTTGACGAGTTTGAGTTGCAAGTGAATCTACAGAAATGCAGTCTGGGAACCGACGAATTGGTTTTTTTGGGACACTTAATCACTCCAAACGGGTTCAAGCCGAGTCAAGATAAAATCAAAGTTATTGTGGATTTTCCGCTTCCCAAGACGATTGAGGAACTACGTAGATTCTTGGGTTTGGTAAACAGCTATCGACGTTTGTTACCACGTGCCGCGGAAATACAAAGACCCCTTAATGAGTTTCTTAAAGGAGCTAAAAAACGAGACAAGCGAGAAGTTCCTTGGACCGAAGAAGCAAGATCGGCATTTCAGGAATGCAAGGATTTATTGGTCGACTTGGCATTCACAGCCTTTCCTTCAGAGAATGCTAAACTTCGATTAATTACCGACGCATCTGACACTGCAATGGGGGCAGCCTTGGAACAGCGCTCTGGTGACTCATGGCAGCCGCTGGCATTCTTTTCTCAAAAATTCTCCTCGGCACAGAGGAAATACGCCACCTACGACAGGGAACTGACAGCAATCTACGAGGCGATTAGACATTTTCATTATTATCTGGAAGGCGTAGAATTCAAGGTCTATACTGACCACAAACCGCTCATTTACGCACTGCGGCAGAACCAAGATAAAATGCCTGCGATCCGCTCGAGAAGACTCGCATATATTGCACAATATTCTACAGAAATTTGTTACCTGCCAGGAGAGGAGAACGCAGTGGCAGACGCGCTGTCAAGGGTAAACACGCTCACTTCCCCTGAAGTTTTGGATATCAAAGATTCGGAGCACCGGGCGCTTGGGCAGCCTGAAAAGCAAGCTTCATACATCAATACCTTAAGACTGCCCACTCTGTTTGATGCCAAGTCGCTCAGCGAAGAGCAAGCTAAAGATGAACAACTTAAGGAGATTCTTGACAATCCGAGCCATCCATTAAAGTTACGCAAGCTCACTTGTGGCCCAGAGCACTCACCATTCTACTGTGACATTCACGAGGAGGTAATTAGACCTTATGTGCCACAATCGCTTAGGAAAGCAGTTTTTGATGCCTTCCACTCTTTATCACATTCGGGTGCAAGAGTCACGACTCGTCTGATACACCAACAATACGTTTGGCCAAACTTAAACCGTGATATTGGGCATTGGTGCAAGCATTGCATGAGCTGTCAGAAATCCAAGATATCCAGGCACAACAAATTCATGCCAAACCATTTCTCTGCTCCAGACGGCAGATTTGATCATGTACACTTGGATCTAATAGGACCTTTCGTTCAGAACCAAGGTAGCACGCACGTGCTGACTGTTATTGACCGTTATACAAGGTGGCCAGAGGCCATACCAATTTCGGATATTTCGGCGGCGACAGTGGCCCGTGCATTTTTCAATAACTGGATTTGTCGCTATGGTTCCCCTGCAACAATCACCACAGATCAGGGAGCACAGTTTGAATCTAGACTTTTTGGTGAGCTGTTGGTGATTCTTGGTGTTAACAGAATCAGAACTACGCCGTACCATCCTGCATCTAATGGAATGGTTGAGCGATTGCACAGAGACATCAAGACAGCACTGATATGCCATTGCAACAACCAAGACTGGGCTCGGTTCTTACCAACAGTAATGTTGGGATTACGTATGCGTATTAGGTTAGACACAGGCGTCAGCCCAGCAGATCTAGTTTTTGGAAGGCCACTGAAGATTCCGGCAGACTTCGTACCCCTTACTAACGAGGAACCGGACATTAGATCTTTTTACAACGAATTTAGGGACTTCATGAGACAACTCAGACCAGTTCCAGTCGACCACAAAACGGTACGCAAGTCATTCATACACAAGGGCATTGACTCCTGTTCGCATGTCTGGGTACAGGACAAACCTATTAGACCAGCCCTGACACCGCCATATACTGGTCCGTACCAGGTTCTTTCAAGAGATCTATCTAAACGCATAATCACAATTGACAAGGATGGCTCTTCGAAGACGATTTCTTTGGATAGGGTCAAGCCAGCATTTTTCCTACAATATGAGGAACAGCCTTCAACAATGACTTCAACGCAGCCACGTCAAGAGACCTCCACCAATCGTAACATCGAACAGCCTATTATCGCCGATTCACCGAACGCAACAAGAAGGGATCCTGAGGACTTCCTAGTAGATTTGGAGGGGAACCGAACTGAACAACAGGCAGAATCGAACAAGGTGCCATCCACTCAACCATCCTCAATCTCCAAACGCATTAAATTCGTCCCAAACATCTTAAAGCGCAGAAGTCTCCTCGAAACCCCAAAAGCGTCATGCGGAAGTTTGGTGAAGCGTGTCTCTTTTGCATTGGAGCGTGGTCTTTCTAGTCAGATTAAGATTGTTGAACGGTGTAATTAGCAATGGTTAAGTTTTGGAAGCTAAAAGAACAGATTCTTAGACAGGCCAGTGTTCAATACTCTGGAAGCCTTAAGTTTTGGTAATTGTAGTGAGGTTGCAACGGACCTTCTGTCTAATTTTGTTTCGACCAGCAGTAATTTGAGACACCTGGCTTTTGTTGACAGTCAGGGTAAAATAGGACATACAGTGCAGCTTAGCACTAAAGTCATATCATATAGCAGCAACATTTCTAGAATTCTCGATGTCACGCTTAATTTTAGTCATTGTAGTCGTTTAAGCATTCTTAAAATCAAATATATTTTTTTTTTTTTTTATAAACTGCTGATTAGAAATCTGGATTAACACACCCGTCAGAGACTTTTAGATTCCCGACACACAGCACATGTCAAAGTGATAAACTGTATAATAGACTTAGATGGTAGAACGTAAATTGACGGAGGGGTTACGATAGAGTCTCTGGGCAACGCAGTCTTTATTCTCAAATCAGTCAAGTCATGAATTAGCGACATTTTCATTTATTGTGACAACATTACTCTTAAGACATTGTAACTCCAGCGACGCGTTGTCCGGGAGCCTTTGTACAAACACATTGTTAATTTTAAGTCAAACATTGTAAAGCCTGTCAGAAATCTGTAAAAATGTAAACATTTTTCTTTTTACGGGGGAGTACTGTAGGGACGCCAAAGCTGGCACATTGATTGGGCCTAGTGACCACTAGATGGCGCCACCCTCTCACTCAACGCTCTAACAACAATCTTGTAAGCAACTGTTCCTGGGCACCTCTCGAATTGCTCACGGAGCTCTTTCTCTTTCTGTAATAGACCGTCTTCCAGACAACATCTCCTAAACAGACTCCCTCAGAATAAACGCACTATTGCTACGTAGGAACTTGGTTGTTGTTAATAGACATTACCAACCATCATCCCTACATATCCACCTAATAATATATACGTTATATTTTGTATAGGTATGTTAATTTATGATTTTATAATTTTTTCCTTTATACTATTTAATTATGGTATAATGTATGATAAATAGTATATTAAACTTGTTATGTTTGTTTCATATCTATTTTGTAAAATTATTTTATATAATAAAAAACTGTTTAACCTTTATATAATTGTAATTTTTTATTTTTAGTATTTTCCTTTAAACTTTAACGGGATCCCTCAAGCCCTCTGTAGCCAATATTACGGAAAGAAAAACGAGGGAGAATTGTCCAGCGCTATTTTTCAACCGATTTCAATGTTTTTGGGCTTGTTGGAATCGTTAGGACTCGGACCGTGTCATAAATAAAGCCGTATTTTCCAAAAAACGTGAAAAAAATAAAATTATTTAAAAATTCGCATTAATATTATTTAAACGCAAAACACATCGAAAAATCGAGCTTCTTTATGACGAGGTGCCAGACCTAACGATTCAAACAAGCCCAAAAACATTGAAATCGGTTGAGAAATAGAGCCGTACCATTATCCCGCGTTTTTGAGGTGGACGAAAACCAAAAATTTTTAGGAAGAAAGCTAGCCTTACACCCCTATCGCGGGCCGCGGCTCACGCTAACGTGTCCCCCCACTCCAGCGTCGAAACTTACTGCGAAGCTTTCCTCATATTTACGCTATTCCCCTATCTGTAGCTATACACATATAAATACCGCTAAAATAATGTTGAGAACATTTAATTTCGCCGATATAATGAAATTGCTAAAAATGCAATTATCATTTTGAAATAAAATTGTAGAAAAAGAGATTTCGTAATGCTTGAAATATAGGGCATACGGCGAAACGCGGGACAATGGTACAGTCGTATTTTTCAACAGAATTTGATGAGACTAGTAATAATTAAAGCCATTCTTCATGTAGATTGTCCTAAAGAGCTCGCATTTTCGATAAAGCTTATAGTTTTTCAGCTATGAACGATTGAAGATGGACGTGCGCAACAGCTGATCTACGCGAGAGAAGAAATATGTATTTGTGCGCCGTGCAACTTCAAACGTTCATAGCTGAAAAACTATAAGCTTTATCGAAAATGCGAGCTCTTTAGGACAATCTACATGAAGAATGGCTTTAATTATTACTAGTCTCATCATATTCTGTTGAAAAATACGACTGTACCATTGTCCCGCGTTTCGCCGTATGCCCTATATTTCAAGCATTACGAAATCTCCTTTTCTACAATTTTATTTCAAAATGATAATTGCATTTTTAGCAATTTCATTATATCGGCGAAATGAAATGTTCTCAAAATTATTTTAGCGGTATTTATATGTGTATAGCTACAGATAGGGGAATAGCGTAAATATGAGGAAAGTTTCGCAGTAAGTTTCGATGCTGGAGTGGGGGAACACGTTAGCGTGAGCGGCGAGAGGGGCGGAAGCCTAGCTGCCTTCCTAAAAATTTTTGGTTTTCGTCCACCTCAGAAACGCGGGACAATGGTACGGCTCTATTTCTCAACCGATTTCAATGTTTTTGGGCTTGTTGGAATCGTTAGGTTTGGCACCTCGTCATAAAGAAGCCCGATTTTTCGAATTGTTTCGCGATTAAATATTATTAATGCAAATTTTTAAACAATATGATTTTTTTTTCATTTTTTGGAAAATAAGGCTTTTTTATGACAAGGTGTGAGTCTTAACGGTTCCAACAAGCCCAAAATCATTAAAATCGGTCGAAAAATAACGCTGGACAATTCTCCCTCGTTTTTCGTTCCGTAATGTTTTCTACAGAGGGCTTGAGGGATCCCGTTAACGGGATCCCTCACGCCTACTTTATCGACAGTTCAAGTCAATAAACAATTCGTTTAATAAAAGTCAAATGCGAAGCAAATTGCAAAAACGGGCTTCTTTATGACAAGGTGCCAATTCTAACGAGTCAATCGAGCTTAAAAAAACTCAAATCGGATGAAGAATAACGCTGTACCACTGTCCCGCGTTCTTGAAGTGGAAATAACCAAAAGTAACCTCTCTTCAAGAACGCGGCACAATGGTACAGCGTTATTTTTCAACTAATTTGAGTGTTTTTAATTTGGTTTGACTCGTTAGGACTGGCACACTCTCTTACAAACGCCCGATTGTTCAATTCAATCCGCATTTTAATTTTATTAAACTAATTGTTTATTGACTTGTACTGTCGATAAAGCACGTGTGAGGGATCCCGTTAAGCCCGCTATACAGGGTATTTCATAAGTCAAATTGCCGACCCGAAAACCTTCGATAGAGTAGCTAATTCTGAACAGAAAACTTTTATAAATTTTTTTTTTACATTCCTTAATTAAAAAGTTATCGGTGGTTGAAATTTCGGAAACCACTGTTTCCTTATAGGCTCGGATAAACAGGACGTTTCAACAGGGGGAGGAAAGAGGATCAATCTGGTCAATAAATAATTAACAATTGAATTGGCTAGGCCATACTATACAAAATAGTGAATTTTTGGCTAATATTGATTTTCTATTATGTTATTTCAGCAGAGATTGTCCTTAGTCTGACTATCGGATTTACCCAGCGTTTCATTTTAACAGTTCTCGATAAACTTACGCATATTATTTTATATGTTGAATCCTAAAACATTTTTGCATTTAATAAATACTGGTTGATATTCTTCTAGGTTCACCATTAACTTAGTAAATTGATGAGACAGATAATTATTTTCTCTAGAGATAACAATTAAAACACTGTCTCATCAATTTATTAAGGTAATGGTGAATCTAAAAGAATGTCAACCAATATTTATTGAATGCATGCATGTTTTAGGATTGAAGATATAAAATAGTATGCGTAAAATTATCGAGAACTGTGTTAAAATGAAACGCTCGATAAATTCGGTAGTCAGAATAATAAATGATAATCTCTGGTGAAACAGTATAATAGAAAATAAATATCAGCCAAGAAATCACCAATTTGTATAGTATGGCCTGGCCGATTCATTGTTATTTATTGACCAGATTGATCCTCCTTCATCCCCCGATTGAAACGCCTTGTTTATCCAAGCCAATAAGAAAACAGTAGTTTCCGAAATTTTAACCACCGACAACTTTTTAATTAAGGGATGTAGAAAAAAATGTATAAAAGTTTTCTGCTTAGAATTGGCTACTCTTCGAGGGTTTTCGGGTCGGCATCGACTTATGAAATACCCTGTATACAGGGCGTTTTTCTAACGGCGGCATATAGGAGATTCGTGTTAGTTGACTGTAGCACTCAGTTTGATCGAATCCTAAAGCATTGATTGGTCAGTTTCGCGTAGTGCCAACCTAAAATTAGTTGTCGCCAACACAGTAATAACATAACTGAGACGAGCCACCATTTTGGTGTGTAATAATTTCACACGTGTGTTTCGCAAGTAGAAAGATGATAGAATGAAAGAAATGTCAAAAGGAAATGTCAAAAATAGTAAGGTTAATGACGATCAAAATGAAAAGGTGAGAATAATATGAAAATAAATATTGTACACATAATTAAATAACGATGTTTAAATATTAAATGTTATGTTGTTTATATTCACATTAGATTCGGTGGATAAAGCAACAAGAAATAACGTATAGGTTATCTTAAGATGTAGTGAAGGTGGAGGATTTTAAGGATTTCAAGAGGTATAAAATTATAATGAAATATTTTTAATAAATACCAAATTTATTTAATTTTCGTTTTTACTTTTTTGTAAAATACTTCTTTCCTTCGCAGATCATGGACCATATAGTTAAACTGGAATAGTCGCAGCTTGAGAGTGCTTATACTATGTACGATAGATAAGACATTTGAAGTTCCAACAATGTACGTAATAAGTGTAGCATATGCCTAGCTGCTTGATAGATATCATTAGATTCAGACAAATGGAGGAAGCTGTGAAGGCGTGAACTTTCTACTGCTCGTGGACAGAAAGGATCAAACAAACATATCCAGATGAGTAATTTTTCAGTACAAAATAGATGTTAAATGCTATGATGTAGATTCTTTGTGGTTTGTTTTTTATTATAGGTGCTTATAATATTGGACAAATTTAAGAAACGACGTCATGAATGTGCAGCTTGGATTAATAAAATATATAAGTATCGATGGAAATTGACCAGTGGAATATAGGAATAGATTAGTCTGAAAATTGGTTTAAAAATTACAGAAAAAATGTCTCGCAATCTCAATATAAATTATAGGTAAGAGCACCAAAATACCTGCACTTTAACTAATAATAATAATCAATATATAGGTAAAAAAATACAAATAATATGTATTCTTAAATAGGTATTGTTAAAGCTAGAATGTTTGGTCATCACATATTTTTTCATCGATTGAAGACAGTTTGGGACTTACATACATTTTCTAATGTAATTATTTTTTATGAAAATGTCTTTGCCATGATTTTGAAGCTTAGGTCAACAGGACTGCATACCTCTGTTGATTAGGATATAAATCTAAATATGCCAATCGCAACTATCTTGCCTGAAGTTCTGGGCCACATATTTTGGTAAAAATGAAAAATATTTTAAGGAAGGATGAACGTCGAGGGTTATTATGAAGATAAGATGAATTTATTAATATCATTGCAAACTAATCTTTTTCAAATAGAATAAGTGACTAATTTGTTTCTATTTCAGGCTGTGAAATTGAGAGGACAATTTGTAGAGCATCAGATCCATTAGAAATTTATTCAATTTCACAACATGCTGAGGAACTTTGATCGCGTTTCAATCTATTATAGTATAATCGATTGAAATGGTTAAAGATATTACTACGACGAATAATAGTTAAAACCTAAAAAAAATGGTTAATTGGAGCATTGTTTTTGTAATTTCTAGTTTAATTAGCAGTATATAATCGCATTAAATCCTGTAATAGTAATGTTAGTAGATATTTCTGCATATATTATTTGTACGAAATATTTTTGAAATTACTGTATGCAATTATTGCCTTCTTCGTTTAATTTGGAGAGCGCGAGAAATATAATGATGAAATTATCGAATATTTACATTTTAGTTTATATAATATCGATGTTATTTGGATATTGAGATGAAATATATGAGAATTTTTAAAATGTGCAATGTATCCTACGAATATTTGAATTTCAAAGAGGTCTTAGTTATATTAACACTTTATGTAATAAAAATTAGCTCATATTTTTTAGTTGTAGGAAACTAATTATTAATGCTATTATTGGAAGTTTGGATAATTCCTTAATTAATAAAAATTATATTTTACAATTTAAACATCTTTTATTCTAAATAAAATTTGATATTAATGTCAACGCTTACAAATTATAATACATATATATTTCAAAAATATATTTTAATTATAAATAGAGCTCAAAATGACCTCCACCAACTGCATAACACATCTCTATTCGTTTACTGAAGCTGTTCAATACGTTTTGCAGGTGCTGAGGTGTTAATCTCTCGCATTCTCCAATTATTAAATCTCGTAGATCTTCCAGGCTTTCGATCTCCATTCCATTGTAGATCCTATTTTTGATATGCCCCCAGATCCCAAAGTCGAGAGGAGCAAGATCGGGCGATCTTGGGGGCCACTCAATAGGGCCGTATTTCCCAATCCACCTTCCAGGATATTTGGCATGCAAATACTCGACCACAAATCTTGCCGTGTGCGGTGGAGCCCCATCTTGCTGAAATACTATGCGTCCCTAAAACATGTACCAAGATTATTTTTCAAATTAACTTTCTATATATTTCATAATTGTTTTTAAAGATTATTGAAAAGTTACATTATCAGCAGCCACTCTTTGAACTCTTGACTGAACATCATTCATCAGCAGATTTAAATACTTTTCGGCATTTAAATTGCCGTCGATAAATATTGGCCCGATGACATTTTCTCCCCATATTCCCAACCAGACATTTAGCTTCTCCTGATATTGGGTGTGAGATTCTATGGATTCGCGTGGGTTATCTTTTGACCAAAATCGAGTATTTTGCTTATTTGGCGAGTGTGTTAAGACGAACGTCGATTCGTCGGTAAATAAAATATTATTTAGGAGAGCTCCATCATCATCTATTTTATCCATCATTATTTTGCAAAACTGTAGTCTTTTTTCATAGTCCACTTCTTTGAGTTGTTGGCAGTTGTTGATTTTATATGCATAAAATTTGGCTTTTTTCAATATTCCGTGGACCGTTGATTTTGAGATACCATGCTGCCTACTGATGTCCATCAGCGATTGTCTTGCGTTACTCTCGGCGCAAGTTATGCCAGCTTCTTTAATATTTTGTTGTACAGCCCTATTTGGACGATTTTTTTTAATATGGCTTGCGTCTAAACATCCGGTAGCCTCGAATTTTTTTATCAGACGGAAAACCGAACTGGTAGAGGGGTGGGGGGAATCATCATATTCTCTTGTAAATAATTCTATAATTTTTTTTATAGAGTTACCGCTGTAGTACCATTTTACTATCTGTATTTTTTGTTTGGTATCCATTTTTAATTAAACTGAAACAATTAATACAACGTTCTGTAATATATCAAGTTAACCAGAAATTGTCTTAATCTTTAGATACTACATATTTTAAACAAACAAATTTGATACTCACATTGTATATTTAATCTTTAATTAGTCAAATTCTTCGGTATAGCCACTGCTAATTTAAAAATGGATACCAAACAAAAAATACAGATAGTAAAATGGTACTACAGCGGTAACTCTATAAAAAAAATTATAGAATTATTTACAAGAGAATATAATGATTCCCCCCACCCCTCTACCAGTTGGGTTTTCCGTCTGATAAAAAAATTCGAGGCTACCGGATGTTTAGACGCAAGCCATATTAAAAAAAATCGTCCAAATAGGGCTGTACAACAAAATATTAAAGAAGCTGTCATAACTTGCGCCGAGAGTAACGCAAGACAATCGCTGATGGACGTCAGTAGGCAGCATGGTATCTCAAAATCAACGGTCCACGGAATATTGAAAAAAGCCAAATTTTATGCATATAAAATCAACACCTGCCAACAACTCAAAGAAGTGGACTATGAAAAAAGACTACAGTTTTGCAAAATAATGATGGATAAAATAGATGATGATGGAGCTCTCCTAAATAATATTTTATTTACCGACGAATCGACGTTCGTCTTAACACACTCGCCAAATAAGCAAAATACTCGATTTTGGTCAAAAGATAACCCACGCGAATCCATAGAATCTCACACCCAATATCAGGAGAAGCTAAATGTCTGGTTGGGAATATGGGGAGAAAATGTCATCGGGCCAATATTTATCGACGGCAATTTAAATGCCGAAAAGTATTTAAATCTGCTGATGAATGATGTTCAGTCAAGAGTTCAAAGAGTGGCTGCTGATAATGTAACTTTTCAATAATCTTTAAAAACAATTATGAAATATATAGAAAGTTAATTTGAAAAATAATCTTGGTACATGTTTTAGGGACGCATAGTATTTCAGCAAGATGGGGCTCCACCGCACACGGCAAGATTTGTGGTCGAGTATTTGCATGCCAAATATCCTGGAAGGTGGATTGGGAAATACGGCCCTATTGAGTGGCCCCCAAGATCGCCCGATCTTGCTCCTCTCGACTTTGGGATCTGGGGGCATATCAAAAATAGGATCTACAATGGAATGGAGATCGAAAGCCTGGAAGATCTACGAGATTTAATAATTGGAGAATGCGAGAGATTAACACCTCAGCACCTGCAAAACGTATTGAACAGCTTCAGTAAACGAATAGAGATGTGTTATGCAGTTGGTGGAGGTCATTTTGAGCTCTATTTATAATTAAAATATATTTTTGAAATATATATGTATTATAATTTGTAAGCGTTGACATTAATATCAAATTTTATTTAGAATAAAAGATGTTTAAATTGTAAAATATAATTTTTATTAATTAAGGAATTATCCAAACTTCCAATAATAGCATTAATAATTAGTTTCCTACAACTAAAAAATATGAGCTAATTTTTATTACATAAAGTGTTAATATAACTAAGACCTCTTTGAAATTCAAATATTCGTAGGATACATTGCACATTTTAAAAATTCTCATATATTTCATCTCAATATCCAAATAACATCGATATTATATAAACTAAAATGTAAATATTCGATAATTTCATCATTATATTTCTCGCGCTCTCCAAATTAAACGAAGAAGGCAATAATTGCATACAGTAATTTCAAAAATATTTCGTACAAATAATATATGCAGAAATATCTACTAACATTACTATTACAGGATTTAATGCGATTATATACTGCTAATTAAACTAGAAATTACAAAAACAATGCTCCAATTAACCATTTTTTTTAGGTTTTAACTATTATTCGTCGTAGTAATATCTTTAACCATTTCAATCGATTATACTATAATAGATTGAAACGCGATCAAAGTTCCTCAGCATGTTGTGAAATTGAATAAATTTCTAATGGATCTGATGCTCTACAAATTGTCCTCTCAATTTCACAGCCTGAAATAGAAACAAATTAGTCACTTATTCTATTTGAAAAAGATTAGTTTGCAATGATATTAATAAATTCATCTTATCTTCATAATAACCCTCGACGTTCATCCTTCCTTAAAATATTTTTCATTTTTACCAAAATATGTGGCCCAGAACTTCAGGCAAGATAGTTGCGATTGGCATATTTAGATTTATATCCTAATCAACAGAGGTATGCAGTCCTGTTGACCTAAGCTTCAAAATCATGGCAAAGACATTTTCATAAAAAATAATTACATTAGAAAATGTATGTAAGTCCCAAACTGTCTTCAATCGATGAAAAAATATGTGATGACCAAACATTCTAGCTTTAACAATACCTATTTAAGAATACATATTATTTGTATTTTTTTACCTATATATTGATTATTATTATTAGTTAAAGTGCAGGTATTTTGGTGCTCTTACCTATAATTTATATTGAGATTGCGAGACATTTTTTCTGTAATTTTTAAACCAATTTTCAGACTAATCTATTCCTATATTCCACTGGTCAATTTCCATCGATACTTATATATTTTATTAATCCAAGCTGCACATTCATGACGTCGTTTCTTAAATTTGTCCAATATTATAAGCACCTATAATAAAAAACAAACCACAAAGAATCTACATCATAGCATTTAACATCTATTTTGTACTGAAAAATTACTCATCTGGATATGTTTGTTTGATCCTTTCTGTCCACGAGCAGTAGAAAGTTCACGCCTTCACAGCTTCCTCCATTTGTCTGAATCTAATGATATCTATCAAGCAGCTAGGCATATGCTACACTTATTACGTACATTGTTGGAACTTCAAATGTCTTATCTATCGTACATAGTATAAGCACTCTCAAGCTGCGACTATTCCAGTTTAACTATATGGTCCATGATCTGCGAAGGAAAGAAGTATTTTACAAAAAAGTAAAAACGAAAATTAAATAAATTTGGTATTTATTAAAAATATTTCATTATAATTTTATACCTCTTGAAATCCTTAAAATCCTCCACCTTCACTACATCTTAAGATAACCTATACGTTATTTCTTGTTGCTTTATCCACCGAATCTAATGTGAATATAAACAACATAACATTTAATATTTAAACATCGTTATTTAATTATGTGTACAATATTTATTTTCATATTATTCTCACCTTTTCATTTTGATCGTCATTAACCTTACTATTTTTGACATTTCCTTTTGACATTTCTTTCATTCTATCATCTTTCTACTTGCGAAACACACGTGTGAAATTATTACACACCAAAATGGTGGCTCGTCTCAGTTATGTTATTACTGTGTTGGCGACAACTAATTTTAGGTTGGCACTACGCGAAACTGACCAATCAATGCTTTAGGATTCGATCAAACTGAGTGCTACAGTCAACTAACACGAATCTCCTATATGCCGCCGTTAGAAAAACGCCCTTATATAATCGTAAATCAGATGTCTCGTATTCAACATAATAAGCAAAAGTTTTAAAATCGTAGTTTGAGACTGGCAATTGTTTTTTTGATTCTTCAATTGTATGTATATAATACCTGATTTCTGATCTTGTTCAACGGGCCTTAAGATAAGTTCCGCCAAGATCTGTAATATAAAATGGTACCAAATAATATTGTCAATTAGTTATAAATTAGACAATTATCATACGTATTTTGTAAAAATTGGCAAAACTGCGTTGTAAAATTTTACCTTACACATCTTGGTAGAACTCACCCTTAGGGGTCAGTTCTTTAACTATTGGTAAACGCCTTGGTAAATTTATTTGTTTGGTAAAGTTAGAAAATTACGATAATTTACTAGTTTGCAATTTTGACTAAACAGATACTTTTTCCCAATAGATGGAAAAACTGCAGATTTGTTTCAAAATGTTACTTCGAATCATATCTGTACATTTTTGTTATGGTAACTGAGTAATTTACGAATAATGAAAAATTTTTTGTATTCAAAATTGAAATTGTTATGCATAAACTTTGTATTTCCTTGCTAACATATATTGTACATTATAGTTTATGTATCTTCAAACCTCTTTTTATTAACTTAATTTATTTGGTCAATTTATCCTGTAACTGTGATACCATTCACAAACTTAATTTTTATCATATTGATATACATAAACTTGATGGAACACAACTTAGGAAATTTACATTTAAGTCATAATAATTAAGGCATAAATAAATTGACTGTTATGTTAATTTATTTTGAAAAATGATGTATAGTTTTAACTACTTAATTAAATAAAATGTATGCTCTGTATAAATTGTTAACTATATATTGTGACGGATTCCTCGTCACTCATTAATTTCTGTTTCTTTTAAGAATTCAGGAAGTCCTTGTTCATTATGCTCGGAGTAAAATAGGTTTGGTCAAGCTGAGCTGTGAAAGGGGGCCAAGTAACAAGAAGCAGGAAGAGAGAGAGAGAGAGAGAGGGAGAGAGAAGAAGGAATTGGATTTATACAGATACCCACACACACGCACCCATTTACACACAGTCAAGAGGGATATTCTGCATCATTCTAGAATAGTTAGATTTAGTAATTTGTAGTTAAGGGCTATTTTCATGCCATTCAATAGTAGTCTTAACGACAAGGAGATAACAAATGGGAGGGGAGGTAACTGCGTGAAGGCATTCATTCAAGTTGGATTCCTTGACCGAGAAGGGCGATTGTGTGACAGTTTCTGTAGAAAATTTGTGCAAATTCTCATGGGGCTTGCCTGCGGTGTAAGGTGAAGAGAGTCTTGGGAATAAGGAATAGGAGAGGAGTATATTGGAGATTCAGGCAGGGAAACGTACGATATATCTGGTAGGACCCTAATTGCCTTAAAATAAATTGTATTGCTACAACAGTTATCCGGAGGTGAGTCCCCTCACGTATTTGGTATCCTATCATAATTTTTGTAGCTTTGTAAATTAAACTCTTCGGATGTATTATTACTACAAAGACTGTCATACGCTCAAAGCGCCCCTCCCCTCTACCATTAGCATCTGTAGTGTAAACTAGCTTTATCAAAGATTATTTTGGAAAGTAGGGATTATCCTTTTATTCGTTTAACTTTCAGACTATATGACTTCTGAATTTTGTTGTGCCTGGTGGCATCTTTAATCGTTTTGGTAACGATTTTGGTTATTTTGGTAGCAATTATGTTTTTTTTCCCTTCCTAAGCTCTAGCCTGGTGGCATTATCGAGAATGGTTGGTAAAATAACCTTTGAGTAGAGCCTTACTCTTGGTAAATTTACACTAATTCCCTTTAGATTCTTTAGCAGAATTAATTGCTACAATCTACAGCATAAGCCATTGATTAAGTTGGATAATCCCTATTCATCATTCTTTCTTGTAATATTACAGTTGTATTGACAATTTGTGTGTACAAACTTGTGTAAATTTTCATAACGGTGGTTTTTATGCCTCAGAGCTTTTCCACCTTGAGCCAATAAAGACTTAGGCCGGTATTCATAGTCGTTACTTATATTTAAGACCGACTTAAGCATAGGTTATCTTTTTCTAATACTGTTAGGTGAAAAAGGACAATCGATACTTTAAGTCAGACTTAAATATAAGTAACGACTATGAATACCGGCCTTAGTTCCTTCTTGGCCCTCAAGATCTGTGTTTCATTTTAATTGTAGTTAGGTTAGAAAATGCGAAACAACAATATTATTGTGCCACGTCACAATATATATAGTTATGACATGTTCATTTTGAATATATAAGTCCAATTTTAAAGATAGTAGCATAAACGTATGCGGTTTAATGCGTAGATATATAGTTCTTTATAGGCAAATATAGGGGTATCTTTCCTTCCAGTTTCTTCAGCGTTTCATTGCAGCGGTTACCTACATTAAGCAGTCAATAATTAATAATGCTAGTTTAATTTACTAGGCTTAACAATAATGTACATATGTCCCATATTTAAAATAAAAAATTGCACGAATTCAGGTATTATTGGTAATGTTATGATAACTGAAGAAGATAATATTTGAGCGTATAATAAATGAAGACCCGTAAGATTTCTGCATATTTAAATATTTTATTACAGTGCATTATTTATGTGGTTATTTTCTTTATATAAATTGTTATTTCAATGTATGAATTGATCCAATTTACTATTCTTTATTTATTCAATAGGTATCTCAAAATAAACTGAGATCATTGAATCACTTTCATTTTCTTTATTACACCTTTTAATATTGACTAGGCTCACAGCCATTTATAAGTAACCAAACTTCTTCATTCTATATTAGTACAGTAGCATAATGCTAGAATCACTTGTTCACTACTATGTGGTATTAAATAAAATCGTATGTTCGTAAATGGGTTTTTGTTGATTTTTATTTATGCACCATGGTATCACAGTCAATATAACAGTTCTAAATCTTCTCGATGCTCGGAACTATATAAGTTGCACCTCGATGCTCACTAGCGCTGATCAATCTCAGATCTATCTACTTATCAAGTCAACCGGGAAAAGATGAGGTCTCTCGTCCTTAACGGAAGTTCCGGGCTTAGTTCAAAAGTCTCCTGTTTTTTCATGCTTTTTGAATTTCGCGCCTCTCGAAGGCGCACGTTGCGAGTTTGTCCCTGCTACGCGGCGTCAGGGTCGCCAACCCGTGCACAAGTGTGTGTTGGGGCAGTGTCAGAGCTGCCACAACTACTCTTACACAGCGCCATCTAGCGTCACCACTGAATACTCCTGATTATGCTTTTATTCATGCAACATTCCACAAAAAACAATCTTCGCTTGTAAAAAAAGGACGGCAAGTACATAAGTCGTATCTAGCATGATTAATGTACAGGGATGTTCAGATAATTCGTATCAAGGGATGGAGGCCCACTTGAAACAAGTCGAAGCCTAGCAGTAATGCCTATGCGCATGATTGGCCGATATGAGAAAGTGAAAGGTTGATTGGGTGGGGAGAAGAGCACGCTACGCGTGTCGCTTCTCTGTCAATCCTGTTAGTTCCCTCTCTTTCTCTCTCTCTGAAACGTAGCTTAGCTAGATTGGCTGGCTGCTAGAGTGAGATGCTATTAGAAATGAGCGAAAGGCAGCGATTTTACGAGATGGAGACGTATGCTACGAGAAGCCCATTCCTCCCTCACTCTCACTCTCTCTCTTTCTCTCTCTCTCTCACTCTTTCTTCTCATGATGCTAATCCTTATTTCGATGTCCAGTATGCAGTTGTCGCTATCTTTTCCTCACCACCTTGCGGTAGATAGCAAGGTACGTTTTTTTTGTACGCTCAGAAGACTTTTTCAATTCATTAGCAGCTATTTATTACAATAATAAATTTAATTTATTATTGTAGTAAATACCTGTTAATGAATTGAGAATTTTTTATGAGTGTTGGTGGTTTCCCCGGTAGGCCTAATCCACCAGACATTTGTTTACTATAGTTGCTCGAAATGCCTCCCCCTGCTTTGAATACAGAGTTCGGCTCTTCGAGCAATATCGCGCGTTGCTCGGGACACCATGTCCGGCGTAAGTGTGCTGAAAGCCGCAATAATTGCTTCACGAACTTCCATTTCTGTACCCTCATGCCGATTTTCCACTAAATTCTTAATGTGACCACACAAAAAGTAATCCAGAGGAGTCAAATCTGGTGATCGAGCTGGCCAGGTGATTGGGCTACCACGACCCAGGGGTAGGACACTCAGCTACCCCCACCCTTTCTTATTTGTCACCCTAGGCTCGAAGGCAATCTTTAGCCAACCTAAAATCCTGAGCAATATAATTGGCAGCACTGCGTAGATGGCGTTATTGCGCTTCTTTAGAATTTGATGAGCATTTGAATAATATTTTTATTTACTCTTGTATTTTCAGGCATTCTTTGATATATTTTTTTACTATAGTATCAAATCATTCAATAATTTGATTAAGCTGTTTGATTAATTCTTATTAATTACGGTCAATTTAGGTAAAGTTTAAAAATAATCTATCAGTCTTATCGGACCCAGTCTTCTAAGTATTTATATATATACATTAAAAATTAATGTTACAAAAAATTTAAACAATTATATTGAATGTAAAAAAATCAAATAGAATACATTTTTTAAATTTATAACAATTTATGAGAAAAAATATTTTATTTCTTATATTTACCATTTATTAGCTAGCACCTATATACATATAATTTTTGCTATATGTTTGACGTTCAACACGCAAAATTATTGAAAATATCGCCGTCGAAGGGTGAAAAATAGACAAAAATTAACTTGTAGGTGAGAGTGGGGCAAAATGATCCCATGCCGAATAATTTAAAATAATGAATTTATATTAATAGATTCGATAGACAAAAGCTATAATACTTTCTATAAAAAAGTAGAAAGCATATTTTAGTGCTAACATTCTGAATTTTATGAAAAGAAAACGTGTTATTCAAGTATAATAATCGCTTAAAGCGCAAAAAGCGTGAAAAAAGTACACTGAATCCAATCTTCTCAATAAGTCTCGTTTTTAAACTATTTGTTGTATGAAAAATACATTCGTTGTCATCATCGTTACTACTTTTTGAGCATCGGCTGCTTCTTACAAATGAATCCACTGGGATCGTTTTGCCCAAAATGAGCTGCGCATCTTTCATCGAATCTTAAAATTTTACCAAAGCCGATTTTAAATTAATTTTAAGAGGAAATAAAAGTTAATACCTATTACGATTTACCCAATTTTGCGATTTGAAAAGTATCCCCACATTTATTTCCTATATGATTCAAAAATCGCTTATCTTACAGAAAAATGATGAAAAACATAAATGCCGCTAACAATTTTTTACATATTAAAAATAGACATTACAATATTATATTATTGTGTATTTAGAAGTTTATATTTTAATATTGATTAATGTTTAAACGAATAGTATCAATAGTTTCTATAAAACCCTCAGGGATCATTTTACCCCGAGTGATCATTTTGCCCCACTCTCCCCTAAATATTTCGTAAGCTAACGGAAAAGCATAATACTAATTCGAAGTATAAAATAAATATTTCAGGTACAATATAGCGTCAGGAAGTACTTACCATCTTCGAGTCAATATACAGGATGTATCAGCAATGATGCTTTTAATTTTAACCATATATTCTTGAGCATAAACTAAGTCCAAAAGTCCTGTACTATAAGGTCCAGAAAAGCATCATTGCTGAGATAAATCAATTTTAAACCGATAAATCAGGGATTTGATTCAACGGAAAAATTACTTTCATTTCACTTTCGTTGACAGTTCCCCTTCAAAAAAAAGAAATTTGTACTTCTCCGCCGATCAGTATTGTCGTACACGCATATACACACACGCACGCAACTACGCCGATTATTAATATTATCTCCTAATGTTTTACATTCCTGATCCTGATGCTGATGAAATTCATTTTCTGCCTATTTTTAAAACGATCCTCGATAGCGCCCATTTGGTTGAAAAATCTGGAGAATAATACGGCGTTATTCGTAGATTAATTTTCAAGTCGCTTTATCTTTTTAGTGGCGCGGCATATGAACTGCTCTAAGGTAGTCAAAACATAAGTATTTTATTATAAAAGCTCTTATAAGAAATTGTATGTTTTTCTGTTTTTGGAGGTCTCAATGTTTTATCAGATAGAACAGTTTGCTGCATCATTGCAAGATCAAAATGACTCGAAAATGGATTCTCAAGTAAGGCCATAGTCCACAAGAAATTTCAATCTAAGAG
This sequence comes from Prorops nasuta, assembly GCF_024137725.1. Lineage (NCBI taxonomy): Eukaryota > Metazoa > Arthropoda > Insecta > Hymenoptera > Bethylidae > Prorops > Prorops nasuta. The sequence continues at coordinate 6,328,230 of NW_027116813.1, read as the reverse complement.
AGTGCAGAACTTGAGAGATCCCTTTAAGAATGAATTAGCCATTTTTTCATTTTATGAAGGGACAAGCCACAAAATTAAAAATCATTTTTTCTTTATGTCGTAGATTGTCCACAGTTTTTGCCTTTTTGCATAGTGTCTGCCTAAATGGACTAGCCAGTAAAATTAACCAATTGCTAGATCTGATTCTAGTTTATAGTGACTATAAGTTGATATGGTCACCAAAAAGAAATATTTTACAATTCACCAAGCAAATCGTAATAAAGTGAAGAGAAAAACATAAGCATATACTAATTTATCTTTGAAATCTTTTCATACCTAAGAGCGTGCAAAGACTGAATAATAATCTACAGCATTAACAAAAAATTATTTTTAATTTTTTGGCTTGTCCCTTCAGAAAAGGAAAAAAGGCTTATTTATTCTTAAAGGGATCCCTCAACCTCTCAATTTAGATTGAAATTTCCCGAGAAGACTATGGCCTTACTTGAAAATCTATTACCGAGTCATTTTGATCTTCCAATGATGCACACAGCAAACTGCTCTATCTGATAAAACAGTAAGATTTTTAAAAACAGAAAAAAATAAAATTTCTTATAATAGCTTTTTTAATATAATACTTATTTTCAGATGTAAAAAAAATGTGTTTGGGTATGTTGATTAATCTACAATGTTACCAGCATTAATTATGCTGCGCAACTCTATATTTTTCCAAATAGTACTTGATTAAACGTTTAAAAAAATATTGTGTTCATAGCGATGTCTGTTTTACATACTTAGATATATCAATCAAAATTGCTATGATAAAAACACGATTCTTAATGCCAATGCAACTATGGAACAATTTTCGGTTCTTTTGTTATGCTTAAAATGAAGAAGAAAGTATCATATTTCTTTTAATTACAAATCATCACCCTAAAAAAAAAATATTTTCTTCTTATTTTGACGTAAACAAAAGAACCGAAGATTGTTCCATGATTATAGTGGCCTTAAAAATTGTTTTTTATCTGAGAATTAAAAAAAAAATGAAAAATGATCTTCACTTTGAAAAACTAAAAATTTTACTTTGATTCGATGTAAAATAAATAGATAATAGGGAAATTATTATTTCATATTTTTTTACAATAAAATTCAATTCAAGATGAGGAAATTGGCATGCCGAACATTGAAATATCTTACTTCTTCTTTTAAATATAAACATTTAAAACCTCGGAATCGTTAAAGCGTTGAATTTTCAACAATTCACAAGTTTTTTTAGAATTAATGAAAAATTCTACAAATTTACACTGAAGTTTATATCAAAAAGTTCTACACAGTAAACAATTTTCAAGAAAATAAAAAGTAGTTTGTTTCTGAGCTCCGTGATTTGATGAGGAATGCCCCATGTTTCAATTAGAACGTTTAATCGGAGTAATAACATTAAAGGACAACCTTTAAAATATTTTATATATTCTTTTATTGTAATCATTTATATAAATTTATGATATGTAGAATAGTTAGTTGCAATTCATTTAAACGATTTTCGGTTCTTATAATACTTTGGTATTCAGTTTTCATTAAAGCTGGCTGCTTTCACCATATTATCGCATCAAACTAAAAGCATTGGATTTTTAATTATTTTGTTACTTTAATTATATTTTTTACTGTTCATTATAGATACCATTTTGTCTCAAATAATTTTATTCATTACGTTTAATACAACTAAATTAAACGAAATTTGGTAATATTCCTATAGTGTATTATGCTATAGTCAAGTAACAAGATATCGTCCTTACTAACCTAACGTGACCATTTTTCACCCAACGCATCAAGCACTGCTACCAACTTAAATACTGTATTTTCCTCAATTTTCACTTTTTTTAGTTGGCCAAGAATTGCTTTCGGTATAAATAATTCGAGCCTTCGAGGCTTGAGTGTCCAGTCCCTGCCACGACCCATCCACCTATGCGGAAATCGCGCATCTAATGTTTGACGTACGTCCCTGTGAAAATGTGCAGGAGCTCCATCGTACTGAAAGATCATATCTTTTCGCACGATGGAGCTCCTGCACATTTTCACAGGGACGTACAATCAGAGATGAAACGGGAGATTGCTCACGAGGTCCCGAGGCAATCCCTACCGGTAGGCGGCGCTGGTGTTGGCAAACGCGTGTCTCAGGTCCATGGTCCATCTAACCCCTAACGCCATCTATCGGAAGAGACCACGAAGCACGAGCGTTAAGCTTAGAATAGGGTAAAACATATATGCATTGTTGCCAGAAAGCGGAATAAAGAGAGAGCAGAGATATTTTCTCGGACCTCTCTGTCTTTGTCGCTGTTAGCTTCTAGCAGAAGAGTCGAGGCAAAATCTTTCCGTTTCGCTTTGCCGAAAATCTACCAATATTCGATGTCATTTACATTTGCAGGCCAATGCCTTTATACATGATTTTTTCAGCATATTTATTTATCAGCATTGACTTATTTAAATCAATAATAAATTAAGGAAATGCGTATTTGATATATAATAATTATTTTAACTATAATTTCATCGTTATATTTCGCTTATTTCCGTAAAATCTGAATTTCTTTAGTTTATTATTGATTATTGTAAGTCAATGGCCATTAAAAAAAATTTAATCTTAAAAAAAAAAAAGAAAAGTACCGTTCAGGAATCGAACCCGGACCCACAAATCGCCACGCGATTACCTTACCGCCTAGACCACGAGGCTTCTTCAGTGCACCGTAAACAGATAGTCTTTTTAAGGGCTTGAAATCTTCTTTTAAACCATATAAATAAACGAGCAACCGACAGCTTTATTCATTATTATTCTGTCATAATGGTACACAAATTAAGGAATAATTATATTTTGAATAGTTTTCAAAAACTTTTCCAATAGCCAAGAACGAAGATAAATAATCAACGCTCGCAGTTTCCGTTCTTGGTTATTGGAAAAGCTTTTGAAAACTATTCAAAATATAATTATTCCTTAATTTGTTTACCATTATGACAGAATAATAATGAATAAAGCTGTCGGTTGCTCGTTTATTTATATGGTTTAAAAGAAGATTTCAAGCCCTTAAAAAGACTATCTGTTTACGGTGCACTGAAGAAGCCTCGTGGTCTAGGCGGTAAGGTAATCGCGTGGCGATTTGTGGGTCCGGGTTCGATTCCTGAAAGGTACTTTTCTTTTTTTTTTTTAAGATTAAATTTTTTTTAATGGCCATTGACTTACAATAATCAATAATAAACTAAAGAAATTCAGATTTTACGGAAATAAGCGAAATATAACGATGAAATTATAGTTAAAATAATTATTATATATCAAATACGCATTTCCTTAATTTATTATTGATTTAAATAAGTCAATGCTGATAAATAAATATGCTGAAAAAATCATGTATAAAGGCATTGGCCTGCAAATGTAAATGACATCGAATATTGGTAGATTTTCGGCAAAGCGAAACGGAAAGATTTTGCCTCGACTCTTCTGCTAGAAGCTAACAGCGAGAAAGACAGAGAGGTCCGAGAAAATATCTCTGCTCTCTCTTTATTCCGCTTTCTGGCAACAATGCATATATGTTTTACCCTATTCTAAGCTTAACGCTCGTGCTTCGTGGTCTCTTCCGATAGATGGCGTTAGGGGTTAGATGGACCTGAGACACGCGTTTGCCAACACCAGCGCCGCCTACCGGTAGGGATTGCCTCGGAACCTCGCATGAGCAATCTCCCGTTTCATCTCTGGTGGCGATCATTAGCATAATTCAAAAAGGCGGAGTTGGCAACACTGCTGCACATAGTGAATAGGCAGCGCGCCCAGTGGCGATTGGTGGCGATTTGGTTTGGTATGGTGTTATTGTATTAAACATGTTATGACACTATATAAATTTTAAGCAAATATTTATTTAAATGTTTAAAAATGTCACAAATTCTTCGTGCGAATAGCTCAGAATTGTTGTTTTTGTTAATACGACACTATACAAAGTAAGAATCGCTTTCATTTTTATGCAAACTAAAAATGCTTAACCTAAAACACTTTTTTCAAGAAATCTGCCTAATTATTATGAAGTTTTGAATGTATCACAAAATGCAACACAGAAACAAATAAGAGATGCTTTTATAAAATTATCGAAGCAAGTGAGTTGATTTTAATATTATTTTTGTAAAATATAAATTCTCTATCATAATTTCACATTTTATGTACTTTGTACAATCATCAATTGAAAACATAATATAAAGTTTGTATAATGGTTATAGAAACACCCGGATAAAACTCATTTGGATAGTCATTCAGAATTTGTCAAAATTAATGAAGCATATACAGTTCTCAGCAAACATTCAAGCAGACAACAATATGATTCTGGGCTGAGAGATACGTCAAAAAGTTATTATACTCATAGACCTACTCCTAGTAGAGGACCATTTCGATATCCAACCTATCAAGAGTTTTCTCGTGAAAGACAAGATTACCAGACGTATGAAAAAATCAGGAGGGAGAGGCGCGAGGCTTATGAAAGAGCACGTGCAGAATACGAAAAGAATTTTCGACGAAGGCCTGAGACTCCAGAGGAAGCTTTTCGTACACATGTTTTTTTAATTCTAATTGTATTTGGAGCTATTAGTTTTCATACAATCTTTTTATCAAGCTTACAATTTAATTCAATGAAAAGGAAACAAATGAAAAATAGTATGGAATATAATGCATTACGAGAAAAAGTCAAAACTAGATCAGAAATTGAAAACTATGAGTATATAGTAAATGAAATGAATGAGTCAAATAGCAAAGCAAAGTAAAATATTTGTTAATTTCATGAATCTTAAAATCATATTATATAGTATGAAAAAGATTCTAATGAGTAATAAATGCTGTAAACTAGACTTTCGTTTTCGGTGTGTTGAAGACGAGTGTGCTGTCAAAGGCAGCTGAGGAAATAAAGGAGATAAGAGATTAGTGGGATAGAGAGGGAGAAGAAAATTAGTGGAGTAGGAAGAACAGAGAGGGAGGAATAAAGGGAGAAATAAAGAAGGCAAGGGAGAAAGGGATAAAGAAAGAAAAGAAGCGGAGAAAGATATAAAAGATAGTGAGGTTAGGTTGAAAAGGCGGGAAGGTGATAAGAGCGGAAAGGAAATTTGTGGAGAAAGTGTGGAGAACTTGTACAGTGGGTTGAATAAATGACTCCAAAGCACTTGTTCCTTCACAATCTTTTCTTCATTTAATCCCAATTCTACTCTTGATACACCAGGGTTTCAAGGACTCGGGTACCAGGACCAATTACTAAGGTCTATCAGTGTTAAGGGATAAGAGAGAGACTATTTTACCCCGTTTATATAGAATGTTACATCATGTAGGGTTGCTATATACACATATACATGTTATTGGTGCGAGTTCACTGGCGCTGTATGTTACTATACGTACATACGTGATCAGTTTCGCCAACCTATGAACGCAGTCTAAGTTGTCACTTTTATGATGGTAGCATTTCGTGTCATGGCGATGTCCACTGTATTGCTTTTCAATTCCACCACAAGTACCCCCCCTAGAAAAACACATATTCAGCAATTCAGCTGTCATTTTTAAATTCATTGTTCACCTGGGAGTTTTACTTGAACCTTTTTATATGTTCTTTTCGGCGGATCTATTGTTGATTGAAGTGTTTCCTCGTGCTGGTTCGTCCGTTCGTTTTCATGATCCTCTTTGTTGAAGTAAGCCGGTTTCAGCCTTTCAATCGAGACTGTCTTCTTAACTCCATTGATGAGGATTGAGTAAACTCTGTCTGAGTTTGTTTCTACCACCTTTAATGTCCCATCATACGGCGGTTCCAAAGGTCGCTTGACAGCATCATTCCTGAGAAAAACGTGAGTACAGGTATTGATATCTTTTAATATAAAAGGTCTGGCCTTATTGTGGTGGGCAGTTGCTATTGGGCGAAGAGCTCTCATTAATTCCCGATGCCTGTCAACGTAGATTTGTGGATCTGCAGGTTGGTCCGACGACACAAAGAAGTCTCCCGGAATCCTTAATGTTGTGCCATACAACATTTCTGCTGGAATCGCCTGGAGGTCCTCTTTGAAGGAAGTTCGGAGTCCCAAGGGTACCACTGGGAGAGCTTCAAACCAAGGTTTTGTAGAACACATCAATACTGCCTTCAGTGTACAATGCTACCTCTCTACCAAGCCATTTGATTGTGGATGGTATATTGTGGTCCTTATTCGCTTGGTTCCAATTGCTTGTGCCAGTAATAAGAATAATGCTGACTCAAACTGTGTTCCTTGGTCAGTGCTGAGTGTGAGTGGAGTGCCAAAGCGTGGTACCCAGTTAGTGAAGAAAGCCTGTGTTACCATTTCTGCAGTCATTTCCTTGAGCGGGATCGCCTTTGGCCATCTGGAGAACCTATCGCTAATTGTGAGGCAATATTGATAATTACCAACCTTAGGAAGAATAATGATGTTCAAGTGAACGTGGTTGAATCTACAATCAGGTATGTTGATGTGCTGAGGTACCAATTTGTTGTGCTTGTGTGTCTTTGCCCTTTGACAGCTTATGCACTCCCGAACCCAACTTGCTGCATGACTTCCAATCTTTGGCCAGACAAATCTTTCCTTCAACATTTTGAAGTGGCACGAATGCTGGCATGAGCTGGATGATGAACTATTCTGAAGGCTGTTTGTCTGAGTCTGCTTGGTAAATATGGCTTAAACCTATTTCCATCCACGTTGCAATATATGTCAATTTCAGGCTCCACTCTTATCTTTTGTAGGTTGAGTGAGGTTGGATTTCTCAGCAGATGTTCCAACTCTGGATCTTCTTCCTGTGCTCTCTGGATGTCAAGTGGTTTAAGTGTAGTGGACATCTGGATAGTGTTTATTCTGGATAGTACATCAGCAACTTGGTTTTCTTCTTCTTTCACATATTTTATGTCTGTGGAGAGTGTGGAGATGTACTCCAGCTGTCTTAATTGACAATCTGAGACTTTGTGCTGCTTCTGCCCAAATTCGTGAACCAGTGGTTTGTGATCTGTGAAAATGACTAAGTGCCTACCTTCTATATAGAAGGTACTCAAAATACTTAGTGGCCACGAATATGGCAAGTAGCTCCCTGTCATATGTGGAGTACTGTTGTTCTCTGTGCTGCTCAATTTCCTGGAGAAGAAACCTGGTGGGTGCCATGTGTCGTCTTCTTCTTGCTCAAGAGATGCTCCTATACGCTGTCGTGGAGGCATCACAGGAAAGCCGAAGGTCTGCTTTGGAAGTGGGATACTTCAAGAGTGTTTGTTGAGCTAAGGCTTGTTTGCATTTCTCGAAGGCTTCTTCAGTTACCTTGGACCAATTTATTGGGGTCCTGTCATTTTTCTTGGAGGACTTCAAAAATTGGTTTAGGTGGGCTTGAAGATGAGCAGCACGTGGTAGTGATCCTCTATAATAATTCAACATCCCCAGGAATCGCCTCATCTCCATAATGTTGCTGGGCTTTAGGTAGTTCAATATTTTATCCACTTTGTCAATGGATGGTGAGTAGCCACTCTCACTGATCCGGAATCCCAGGTAATCGATTTCCTTATATCCTAACCTGCACTTACTTAAGTTCACTGACATACTGTGCTTCTTTCGGATATCAAACACTGCAGTAAGGTGCTGCTGGTGCTCCTGTTCGTTGACTGACATAACCAGGATGTCATCCATGTAGCAGAACACAAAGTCCAGTCCTCTAAAGATGTGGTTGATGAACCACTGGGAAGTCTGAGTGGCATTTTTAAGCCCAAATGGCATCACTACGTACTCGTAGAGTCCCCATGGAGTGTTGATTGCAGTCTTTGGTATGTCTGGTTGAGCCATGGGAATCTGGTAGTATGCCTTGGCCAGGTCCAATGTTGTGAACACTTTCTTCCCATGCAACACAGTGAACAGATCCTGTATTAATGGTGGTGAGTATCTATCAGGCACAGTTCACTGAATTCAATCTTCTGTAATCACCACACATTCTTAAGCTTCCATCTTTTTTTGGCACTAGGTGAATGGGGCTTGCCCAAAGACTATGTGATGGCCTCAGAACTCCAATGTCCAGGAGTTTGTTAATTTCCAGCCTTGCTGCGGCTGCCTTGTCTCCTGAGATTTTCTTGAATCTCTCAAAGATGGGAGGATCAGTTGTGGTTATTTGGTGTGCAAACCTCATATCCATCTGGCTAGGCCTTAGGAAAGGCTCAGTGATCTCTACATAGTTAGCAAGAAGATCATGGTACTGAATTGACTGGGTAACTGCAGAGATGTTAATTAAACTAGCCTCCAGCACTTCTCCCTTTGTAGTTAGCCCTGTTATGGAGTCAATTAACCTCTTGTGTTTCAGGTCGATCAACAGGCCATAATGGGTGAGAAAATCTGCTCCCAATATTGCTGTTGGGATTTCTGCCATAATAAATGTCCACTTCAGGCTTTTTCGTAGACCCAAGTCCAGCTCCTTGTCCAGGCTCCCATTTGTGTGAATAGGCGTTGAGTTCGCTGCGAAAAGCATCAGGGCTTGTCGGAATGAAGTTCTTCTCGACGTTCCTACTGGGGTTATCGATATCACTGATCTCTTGAATCCACAAGGAAACTTTGGTGAGTTTTCCTATCATATATGTGTAGACGCGTTTCATAGTCTAATGTATTAATGTTGTTGTCATCTTTAGTTTTCAGGGACAACAGCCATTCTAGTTTTCCGACCGCTGGTGGAAGGATTAGTGGAGCAGAGACAGAGCTCTGTACATTTTTGGGCCTGCTTACCAAAACGTTCATGGTAATAGTAGAGCTTACTCTTCTCGGCGTCTTGGATCTCGATCGATGCCTCGGCTTTACACCACCGGCATCGGTCGTTTTGTGTGGGAGCCCAAGCTCTTTTATCTCCTGCATGCAGTTTATGATCAGCGCATGCATATCATCAAACCGATTTTCTATCCTCCTATCGTTATAGGTGTTGCTGCTACGGTGTAGGTTGAGCTGAAGACATCACGGAGCCTGTCTGCCAATTCCGCAACTCCATCAAGGCCGAGGTTGCTAGAAGTGAGGAGATGCGGTCTGATGTGAGCCGGCAAGCGTTCCAGCCACAGCTGGCACAAGATATCTACTCCGATATCTCCCTTAGCTAGATCGCGCATTTCGCGCAGCAGTTGAGAGGGCTTTTTGTCCCCTAAAACTATGTTTTTGAGGAGATTGTCCACTTGCTTGGACCTTGGCTCCACGAATCGACTCAAAATCATATTTTTTAGATTTTCATATCTCCTTTTTTCAGGAGATTGTCGTAGGACGTCGGTGAGGTTGCGCAGCGTTCCTGCATCCGGCTACCTGAGCACTATCAAATACTTGGTTTCGTCGCTTCGAATCTTCCCTGCAGAGAATTCTGCCTCGTTGAGAAGAAACGATATATCAGGAGCTTCTGCCATAAACGCAGGTAATTGCTGTCTCCGCACGGCGTTGATGTCTCCATTCCCCATGGGCCTAGTGATTGAAGTCAACGCTTCGGTTTCATGGACGGATGCGTTGACGGGAAAACTGTTCTCACCACGTGACGGTCTTAATGGTTCATTGTCCCTTTCATTTATCCGAAATGGCTCATCAACCAGGTCCATTATTAAATTTCCTCTTGTTTCACTAGGCGGCGATGAATGCTCCAGTATCATGATTAGGATGCGCTCCGATTTCCAAGTTCCTAGGAGGTAGAGAAGAGCTCTAGAATTCACGAGTCAGCCGTAGAATCGTAATTCGGGTGGATAATGTTGGGTTCACCACTTTGTGGAGAACTTGTACAGTGGATTGAATAAATAATTCCAAAGCACTTGTTCCCTCACAATCTTTTCTTTATTTAATCCCAATTCTATTCGTGATACACCAGGGTTTCAAGGACTCGGGTACCAGGACCAATTACTAAGGTCTATCAGAAATCAGGGTTAATGGATAAGAGAGAGGGACTATACATTTTACCCCGTTTATATAGGATGTTACATCATGTAGGTAGGGGTTTGTTATAGTATACATATACATACATGTTATTGGTGCAAGTGCACCGGCGCTGTACAGTATGTGATCAGTTTTGCCAACCTATGAAAGCAGTCCAAGTTATCACTTTTATGATGATAGCATTTCGTGTCACGGCGACACAATGGCGATGTCCGCCATATTGCTTTTCAATTCCACCACAAAAGGAATAGGGTAGTGACATCTAGCGGAGAAAGGGAGTGAGAGGATCAGTAAGGTAGGGAGGATAAAGAGGTTGAGGTTAGAAAAAGTAAGTAGGGAAAAGAGGTGGGATAATGATAGGGGTGAGGGGAGAGTTGGAAACGTTGGAAAGTAGGAGAAAGGGAGAAGAAGAGATAATGGAGGTAGAAATTAAAATAGGAAGGGAAGAGTGGAGGATTATAGCACTGTATATAGGCAACAGGATAAGAAATAAGGAGGAAGGGATAAAAGAAGAATAGTAGAGGGAGAGCAGCAGAAGAGATGCATGATAGGAGGGGATTGGAATGCTAGGACAGGGAAGCTGGGAGCGGGGAATGAGGAAGAGGAAGAAGAGGAAGGAAGGAAGTCAAAGGACAAGGTGGTCAATGCAGAAGGAAAGAGAATGGTGGAGCTAGAAGGGGAAATGGGGATGGAAATTTGGAATGGAAGGATAGATGGGGACAGGGAGAGAAGGGGATTATACATACTACATATGTAGGACATATGGGGAGATCGGTAAAAGATTATGTAATTGGAGACAGAAGGACGAGGTTGGGAGTAAAGAGAATGGATGTAGAGGTTAAGACTGAGTCAGATCATTTACCGTTGGTTGTGGAGCTAAAGGGGAGAAGATGGAGAGAGGAAAGAAGAGAGGGGAAATGATGGGTGACAAAGGGATGGGGAGAAAGGGTAAAAGAGGAATATAGGCTCAAATTTATAAATGAAACTTAAGCTTAGCACGGTCTTAGCTAAGATCAATTGTCTCACTTTTTAAACTTCAATACAGTGCTAAGCTCGATCTTCGTCTTAAGAAAATGCTAAGCTGAGATTCGAGCTTAGTTTGGTTTATAAATTCGATCTATAGGAAGAGAGCAGAGCAAATAGAGGAAGGAAAGGAGGAGAGGGCAGGGGAAAGATGAAGGAGGCTAGGAAGGGAAATAAAGAATATAGTGGAGGAAGCGAGAAAAGAAGGGTTGGTGGGATAAGGAGTGTAAAGGGATGAATAGAGAGTTGAGGAAGAAATTAAGGAAATGGTTGAGGGAAGGAGGAGAGAAAGAGGATTATGTAAAGGGAAAGAAGGAATACAAAGAGAAATGCGAGGAGAAAAAGGAAAGAAGGAGGGAGATGTGGAATGAGGAGATAGAAAATGCAAAGACGGAAGCGGATGTATGGGGGGTGATAAGAAGATACAGAGGAAAGGAGGGAGGTGGGTTAGGAGAGATAGAGGTGGGAGAGTGGGATAAATATTTCAGGGAACAGTTGGAAGGAAGAAGGGAAAAAGAGCAAGATACTAGTGGAGAGAGGGAAAGGAGGGAGAGAGGAGAGGGAGGTAGAGATGCAAATAGAAAGAGCGAAGGCGGGAAAAGTGGCGGGAGAGAATGGGCTAGAAAGTGAGGTATGGAAGCATGGAGGGAGGCAGGTAAAGAAGGAATTATGGAGGATATGTGTGATGGGGTATGGAAAGGAAAGGAATGATCGGAGGGATGGGAGGTAGGAATTATAGTTCCGATAAGGAAGAAGGGTGAAGGAAAAAAGGGGGGGGGAGGAGTACAGAGGAGTGACGATAATGGATACGGCGGCGAAAATTTATGCAGGCGTATTAGGAAAGAGACTAGAGAAGGAGATGGAAGAAAAGAAATTGATAGGGGAAGGGCTGCAGATAGGTTTTAGGAAAGGGAGAGGGGTGATGGAGAACATATTTGTCCTAAACTTTGTTGTGAATAGAGAGATAGAAGGTAGGAACGGGGGATGATAGGGTGTTTCATTGATCTGAGGGCGGCGTTCGATAAGGTAGACTGGAAAAGACTATGGGAGATAATGGAAGAGAAAGGAATAAGTGAGGATTTGAGGGGAGCAATAGAAGAGGTGTATAAGGAAACAGTATGCAAAGTGAGGAAAGGTAGGGAGATGGGAGAGAAATTCTGGACGGTTAGAGGGGTGAAGCAGGGTGGTCCAATGAGTTCCAAGCTTTTCATAATGTATGCGGCTGGTCTGGAAAGGAAGTTGGAGTAAGGAAGGTTTACTCGTTAATGTATGCGGATGATATTGTGGTGATGGCAAAGGAAATAGTGGGGATGAGGATGATGATGAAAGTGGTGGAAGAATTTATGGATGAAATGGGGATGGAGCTGAGCACGGAAAAGACAAAGTTGGTGAAGTTTGGAAAATGAGTGGAGGGAAAGATGAAGATCAGATGGAAAGAGGGATGGATAGAGGAAGAGAAGGAAGTAATATATTTAGGATATAAATTTGGAAGGAATGAAAGACAGGATGGGCAGAATGCGGAAAGAGTAAGAAAGGCTGGAGGAGTGATGAAGGAAGTATGGGGTTTGGGAAAAAGGATATTTAGAAATGATTTCAGGAGAAGAGTATGGTTATACGATAGGTTGATATGGCCAGTGGTGGGTTATGGAGCGGAGATATGGAGCTGGGAAGAAAGAGGAAGGGTGGAAGCAGGGAATGAAAGATATGTGAAGTGGGTCTTGGGATTATAGAATGGGTGACTCCGGGATATATGGTAAGGGAAGAGATAAAGAGGGAGGAGATAAGAACGAGGGCAGCGAAAAGGGCATGGGATTTTGAAGAAAAGCTAAGGGAGGGAGAAGGGAGTTGGTGGGCAAGGGAATGTTTAAAGGAAATAGAGGAAAGAAAAGGTGGGAAGTTACGACGAGATGGGAAGAAGGGAGAAGAAAGTTTATGGAAGAAAGGGGGAAAAGAGAGGAGGAGAAAGATGGAAGGATAAAGGGGAGAGGGAAAGAATATGGGAGGAAATAGAGGAAGGTGAAAAGGAAAGAGAGGAAAGGGAAAGGAGAACGAGGATAGAGGCATCAAAGTACAATAGGTGGTATAGAATGATAAGAGAGGAGAGAGTACCGAAGTACTTAACGAGCGAGAGAAAGGAAGGGGAATGGATCAGGATGGCGAGGTTTAGGCTACGAAATGAGATGAGAGAGGGGTATTATTGGAGGAAGGTGGAAGAAAGGAAATGTAGCATATGTGTGGTTGGGAGGTAGAGGGATGGGAGCAGGTAATGGAAAGGTGTGGTGGAAAGGGAGAAAGTGAGAGAGGGATAGAAGAAAGGATGAGGGAAGTGATAGACGGAGATGGAAAAGGAATAGGGTGGATGAGGGAACTAGAGAAGAGAAGGGGTAGAAAAGAGAACCCGGAAGTGAAAGTCCAAGAGGAATGAGTGCAACGGAGATCTCTCTCTCTCTCTCTCTCTCTCTCTCTCTCAAGAATGTTTAGATTTTAAGGTAGAAATAAGAATAGTGTAAGAATAATGTAAAGAGGATGAGAAGGGAGGATGTAAAGAGAAAAGAAAGGCGAACCCTGAAAGGGCGCCTAGGAAAAAAATGCTGCAAACTAAAATCTGTATGTAGAGTATTTAATAAAATATATTTTGTTTTCAACAGTTTCTTCTTTTCTGACGAATATAAGCAGAATTTAATTTATCACGCTTGTATACTTTACTTTCATTTTAGGCAAAATGTATTTACAATTACGATTACAAGCCCTCTTAAATTATTGTAATTTGAAATTGCAAAAATGAAATTGTATAATTACACGTAAGCTACATCTAGTATAAAGCTCCTATTCCATGAAATGTAGTAAGTATATACGTTTAATTTTCGTTTCTCAAATTTGAATTATAATAGTTGAAAAGTTGTTGCAATTGTAATTGCAATTACATTTTGCCTAACACTGATTTACTTATACTTATTACTTATACTATACTTATTATTTATAAATAAGTTTTTAATTCAATAGGCCATCATTCTTAATATACAAATTTTTATTTACATTATATAACATAAATTATTTTAATTACAGTTTACAATAAGAATTTATAACAGTATTTTAATTTAATATAGATGTAGGTATATAAAAAATGTATGAATTAAATTAGAATTACTTTGCGATAGATATACCGATATATCACTTGATAATTATTATTAAACTGTATACTTATATAAACACAGAGACTATATATTTATGGACATAATAATATATTTCTTCTTAAAAGTGGCAATCTTGACTAATAATTTTCATAGAGGCTTTGTATATGAGACCACTGTTGTATGAGGAGGTGCTGGAGTAAAAATTGGTTTTCCATTCTTGTCCACGTAATCGATATATTTAATTTCCCAATATTTTCTCAAACCGCATCTTTCGCACAATTTTGCAGAAAAGTGGGACGTACAATCCGTTCGGACGTAATCAAAATCTTGCTCCTTTGCCATTTCGCTGCAAATAAATTTCATCAGTCATTTCTTAATATTTTGTCACGCACGCCCACGTTGTGTGTGTGGGCGTGTTCTTCCAATTTCCCAAAATAACTATCAATTTACTATTGTACTCACAGTGCTTTTTCCATTAATTTCTTGGCAATTCCCTTTCCTCTCCAATTAGAATCCACCGAGATTATTCTTACTTCCAGAACATTTTTACCAGCAAGTTTTCCTTCCGCATTTACTTGGCTATCGACGTAATGCAACAGTTGCAAGATTTTCTTGAATTTTGGATTGTTACAATTTGTGATGTACTCCGGCTCATCGCTTTTGTGCGGCTCCATTTTACCTGAATAGTATCGACATATTAATTAACGTGTTGCATAGAATTCATCAAACAACGATTTTAATATAAAATGTAAAGCTTAATTGTGTATACTATAAACTATATGAGAACCAATTGATTCTATAATGGATAAAAATGTTGTTGTAACGATTTTACATGGCAATAGGAGAGAAAATCTTGTATACACTCTTATCAAATCATCATTGAAGCACAATGATTTAAGAGTATAGATCCTTTCTATGCGATACAATGAGTCATTAATCTTATACAAGGCACCTGATCAATATTCACCTATAGGCATGATTTTTTCTCCGAGCTTCATTTAAATATCTATAATCTTAAGTACTCGAAGAAAAACGCGCGTATACACATGAAGGTGCTCGGCGTAGTTTACGATAAACCAGAGAAATGGCACTCGTTAGAATCGATTATTCTATATAAATTGTGAATTAATTTAATAAACAAATGGTCCAATGTAATATAAAAGAAAGTCGAAGAAAACTTTCCCCAGTGATTTTCAATAAAATATCTTGTATATATATATATATATGCGGCCGGCACTCGTAATTAGCGAGCTTCGTTTAAATCTACTGTTAATTCTTCCCTCGACCATATATCCCTCGTGGCTGCTGGAGTATTTTGCAGGAACACGTTTAACTGTCAGCAAGGCGAGTCGGATAATTATGCGAATTACGTTGCCACCTGCAGTAGTATTAATTTATATCGTCTATATACGCGCGCGCTATACTCTTGATCGAGACACTAATTATAGTGACTAATTACTCATAGCACATCGGATAGTCCCGTTTGATGCATTATGCAATTTTTAACTGCACCAGTGCCAGCGTTTCTTGGAGGCTCGTGCACATTTTTTCCGTCCAATCGAATCGAAAGGTTTTGCATGCGCTTCAGTTATATAATATTATTCTTTTCTGCTCTTCCATCACATGTATCGCGCGAGAGGTCGTTAATAATTTTAATTTAATGACAATTTCGAAGAGAATTTTTAATTATCCTCTCGTCCCTTACCGTTCAAGCTGACCCCTACGATATTTCCACAGGTAGAAACTGCCATCAAACTCAAATTATTTTCCAGACAATCAGTCGTACAATATTCCTCCAACTCTTGACAAGTGCTGTCCTCTCCTTCCGGTATAAGTTGGATGCTCTGATTAATAGGCTCGTCTCTGAAGAAGAACCGTCTGAGAAATTTTAGTACCTTAAATTTGTCAGACTTTTTTATCACTTGAATGTGAAAGTCCATTTCAGTCTGAATGTCACGCACGGTATCGGCCAACTAAAAACATAAACATTATATAGTTTTTCATTCTCATATTATCCTTCAAAGTCTTGCAAATTACTCCTTTACTATATATTATACAATTTGCCAATGTTATCGAGCAACTTTAAAGAATTATCGGCAAAACAATATATTCAAAAGTTTCATTCCTATAACAGTAAATTTCCAAGAATATATCCCATCGGATGTGGAGTGTAGGAATAAGCAATTAATAGTTTCATCAATTTTTTCCACTGTAAATTACAAATATTTAAAAAAATATTTTCATCCTCCATTTGTTCATTGTCATTTAATGTATAAATAATAAATAACAGTTTGTATCGAGTTTTTATCAAGAATAACAATCCCATCTCTATATTAATTCTTAAATTTACAATCAAAACCACCAAAGAAAATATTTTTGTCTATTATTTACCAATAGAAAAACTTAGCGAGTCTACAAGGTATATAATTTTTGTATAATGGCTCGTTCGTGCACATAAATTAAATTTGTTTTCGCAAATTTCGGTCTGCATTATTATTTCAATTCGAGTGTTATATCGAGAGAAATCTATAAAGTTCCTATATATATATATATATATATATATATATATAGCACGATTTAACGAAGCTTTGAATTGATCAATAATGTCTTCGGAATGTTACGTGTGCGATGTTCAATCAAACCTAATCTATTGCTGAGATATATGTAAATAAAGTAATTGAATCGTAATTGTAATAATTGAATTTACCATAATTGATTAATATCGCATAAGGGAGTGGGAAGTAGGATAATTGTGATTTGACGAGACGACTCATTATAGGAGATTGATTAATTAGCCAGCAAATAAGTCCTTTCCTTATTGCAATATCAAAGAATCGTTGCTTGTGTAACAGCTATACGATGCAAATTTAACACAATTTGCGCGCGGCGGGACGTTTGTATTTTTGCTCCGTGCACAATTTTAAGTAGCATTTTCACATGCTGCACAGCTGTGCATCTACAATATATCCTCTCTGTGCATAAACTATTATACACTTTTCCGCACTCACGACTCTACTCGACTCTCGTGTCCATTTTGCGGTCATTGCCATTAAAAAGAAAGAAAAAACTAGACCATTGAACACTGCATTTCTTATCGATATCGCAAGAACATCTCCAATAACGCGCACCTTCTGTTCAGTAAAATTCCTAATGATGTGCACAAATTAAACTATGGTTTCAACATATTTACCACATATCACCACCCATCCTAACTAAATATTGCTAATTAATTTAATCAATGCTGCAAGGGCTCAATATTTTAAATTTTATTACCGAGAAAATAATAACTCATTTATTTTTATACAATTTTTACAATTAAAAATAACGTGTATATATATATATATATATATATAATTTCACCATTCGCACCTTTCGAACGACTAAACTACACAGATTAGTCTGCTCGAATCAGTACTTGCTGTAATTAAGATTAATTCCTATATATATATATATATATATATATATATGTAGATATAATAGATATCATAGTTAAACTATATAAAGCTAATAATCGAGTAGCCCGTACGCGATAGGAATTTCACAGGAAAAGATAACAAGTGACGCAGATAAATGAGTGACAGGAAAATTACGTACGCCAGTCAATGTCAATTTTAGTGTACCTCGAATGTAAACATAATAGCTCGTCAGATCCAATAACAATAAAATGGTCGAGAGCTACTCTCACATGCCTGCTCGGAAATGAGGGAAGAGATATGCGATATTTAGGTCAGCGTCATTTATTAATTTTCCTATGAAAACTCTACTCGATCATACCATATGCCTTTGCGAAATAGCCTCATTTGCACAAAATTTGCACTCGTCGACCTTACAATAATAACCAGGCATTTTTTCAACTCGTGCACCCCCAAAAACAATTTTTTTTTTTCACTGAGAGAATATTCAATCAACTTATTTATATTTGAATAATTATACTAGCGTATATATATATATATAAATGTAGAGAGAGTCTCTTACCGAATATCTGGGGATATTTGGTGCATCTTTAACGAAGCTCGTTGACTTCTTGTTACCATCGAGCGAGACATTTTGAAATTTTGTTTGCAGCATCGTCTCCATAGCTCTAAGAGTTTTATCTCTCTCTCTCTCTCTCTGTCCGGTGGGGATGCACTGGCGAAAAGACACAAATCTCTCGGGAGAAAAGTCTGATGGGGTATTGTAGTGTTCGCAGCAGCAGCGAGGGAAGAGAAAGAAGGAGTATACGTGTACGACGAGGAAATTGCTTAATTGCTGCTGGAGCACACGATACTCATTGTAAACGCTCTGGAGGTAATCTAACACTGCGGCTTGAGATAGGAGGAGGCCAGACTTATATATGCTCATGTCGGTGCAGCAAGGCACACTCGTTAAAGGGAGCCTCGCTCACGTGCGACACTTGAAGCAAACCGGAACGCGACTATACTCGACTACGCCTCTCTCTCTCTCTCTCTCTCTCGTACAACCCAACGAAAATCCTCCAAATATCTTCCAGGCACAAACCGAGCAATCTTAATGAATATTCCATTAAACAGTTTCTTTCTTGGAAAACTTTATAACTCTATGTTCCTCCGAGTCATTTTGATGGATCAACCTTTTACGGAACTTGTTTCGAGAAATATTATAATTTAAATCACTATGCCTCGCTGATATATTATCAAAGTAAACAATTTTCTTCTTTGAATTATGATTTGAAGCTTTGCTCTGTCACTCTGGCCGATTATTCTCATCGAGACACTTTTTCGGGGCTTGTTTTCGGCTGCGACGTTATTGCTCGTCGAATCTAGAATGACACCGATCGTTGGTCCCTTCCCATTGCACTCCTTCGAGATTAAGCAGTAACGATGTTTCAGCTCGATAAGAACCCTAGCTCCGTCTACCTCCCTCCCTTTATCTATAGATACAACCCATCAGTTTGCAATTACCAGCGTTTGATGGTTAATCCAGCTTTTAATATCTTTCACCGCAAAACTTTCATTTTATCTCCGTTTATCTTCTACCAATATTGTATATATATATATGTATACAAGTTAGCTTTATCGTTCCTATGGTGTAGTTTATCTCTATAGAGTTTCGATTCGATACTCGATACACTACTGCGTATGTCAGTATAATACTTTGATATTTGATATTCTTTTTTTTTTATTTAATAAAGTAGGTAGTAGTATACTTTTACTATTTGTTAAAATCAACGTTTCAGCGATGAGTTATTCAGGTCAAAAACACGAATCTCCAATTTATAAAGGGCCAATATTGGAGCATGTGATCAGCAATATATATATATATATATATGTATTACCAATATTGGTCCGTCGATAAATCGGAGCTTCGTGCGTTTACTGTGCTTTCTTCTATAACAGCTCAGCTTGGTCCATTACGTTTCGTGCAAAGCACCGAGGCTAAAAGCAATATCGAAGATTCAACGAATACGCGTTTTGATATTTTTCAGGAAAATTGTCTCACTTCTTATGGCTAATGGAATTTAATAAAATGAGTTATCAGTAAGGAAGAAATATTTAAGATCGAAATAGACACTTTTTGGCATTGTTGACGAAAATATCTCTTAATATTTTATATCTTTTTAATAGGATGAAGATGATATCCACTCGAATCAATTTAATCGATGACTCAGTGGCGTATTCCTAATCATCGAGTCTCGTCGGTCTGCACAATTTCGTGTAAAGTTAAAATCGAAATATATATTTTAATATGATTGATGAAAATATTTTTTTGTATTTATTATATTTTGAAAAAGACAAAGCTACTGTCTATAATCAAATCAATAGTTGACCAGAGCTGTCGATATTGGGATCTGACATAGTTGAAGCGCTCCAAGCGGTAAAAAATGAAAGCAGAGGAAGCCCGGGTTTTACATTGATTCTTATGGATATTTTTCAATAAATTGCAATTTATTATTGAAAACCTTAAAACTTTTGAATTTGGGAGAAAAGTTTGTACAGATATTTTCCATCGAAATCATTATAACCCTCCTGTAATTTCAATAGACATTTAGACACTTAGGCACTTCTGCGCCATATTGAATTTTCTATATATCTATATATATTGACTCCGCCCACGTGTCAGATCCCAATATCCCTAATCGACAAGTCTCATTAGTCTACACAATTTCGTGTGATAAACTAAACTCGAAATACACAATTTAATATAAAAATATATGGGAAATATCATTTAATATATATATATATATATATTGAATTGGAAAGGAAGGTACCATCCGCTTGAATCAATGAGTAATCGGTGAGTCGCCATGTCTTGGAATCGTTAACCTTCGTCTGCGACGCGCGACGGTTTCAGGTAAGGCTAAATAGCAAGAATCTTCAAGTTCGAAGCGAGCGTTTCAACACTGTTAATGAAAATAGCTCGTTGCTATAGAGCCGTATAATTTAACAATGAATTAGACTCGATGGTAAATCGATTAGTCGTAATTGGTGCTCTGCAGGACTATTGGCGCTTCGCACATGGAACATTTCAATGTCGAATTGTCTCGCGAAAGGTTTGTCGTTATAACGTCTGTGCGTCTACTAAAAATGTCGAGTGGAAGGACTTGGAGTGCCAAAGGATATATCTATGGGAAAGGTTAATCGACAGTCAACTGGATCTACCTTAAAAGTTCAATGGTATACACATGCAAAGCAGATAAAAAATCCTCTTTATTACGGTACAATATATATGGATGATGATTAGAAAAAATTATATATATATATATATATATATATCTAAAGAATATTTAATATTTTAGATTGCACGATGATTATTGCATTAGCACAGCCAGTACCCTGCAGTGCCTCTTATGTTATTATTGGAAGCTTGTAATTGAATGAGTAAGCTATTAGATGGTACAACAATTGCAAGACATTGAAAGAGAAAAGATGAAAATAGCAAATTGCTACCCACACCTGGTATTTTAAAGCTCACGTGACTCGTAATACTGTGATCAATAGATTTTCCAACTGTAAAACATTATTTTCCATGATATCAATCTTTACGATGTTTTGCCTCGCGACCAACATCAATACATTTCCGCGTAATCTATTTTCTTTCGTTAAATTGCAATAATTTCATGCAATTTTGCTAGTAAAACGTAACCATATAAACTTCTTTGTTATTAATTAACAAATGCACCACCATAATTACTTACCATTCTTGTATACAAGTTTATCACGTTTGCGTTATTCAACGATTGAAAAAATTAATTTTTTCCCAGTGCAAATTATGACGTAAAGACTCGTATGTGTATTTTTTTAATTATGAAATAATGTTTAACGATAATCGAAGTTTCTCCCATAATTTTACAAGAAAGAGGAATCGAGCTGTCTTTATCGTTACTAGCATGCAGTTGGCTCGAAGGATTGTATTATCACAAAGAAATTATATTTATTAGTAATTGCATGGTTCAATTTGGTAAGAAAAGTAGATAAAACACTTTAATTGTCCACACATTTTCCGACTGTTCTCATTCGCTGGGAAAAGGAAGTGCGAATGTCAAGTTTTCCGGTGGCTTTTATAATAACAAAAAAACCTATTATTGTATATATATATATATATATATATATATAACATAATTTCCTGTCTCTCCACGATTGGCGTTGTCTCTCTTTTCACAAACCACCGCGCTCGGCGCTACTAGTTAAAGCTAATTATTGCGAGACAAGTTGGAACGCTTAATGTTCGCACTCGCATTAACATTATGCACATCGCTCCTGAAACATGGCATTACCAATGACGTTACAGTTGCATGAAAAGAATTTATAGGATTTCATTTACATTAATAGATTTTTTATTCATTTCGATCAAAATCACTGATTTTTTCCACTTGATTTTTCAGTCTCGATCGACATTCATCCAACTGCGAGATAAATAGCTCGATTGAAACCTTTTTTAAAGCGATAAAATTTTATGCCCCCCCCCCCCCCCTACCTCTACACCTTTAAAACATTCATTTTTCGAAAGATTACGATCGATGCAGCTGTAATACGATTTTATGCACGTTTATATATATATATTAAGCTTTTTTTCTCTATTACAATGAGAGAATAATAATTTATGAACGACGCTGTCTGGACGAGTTTCAGTGTCGAGTCGTTCCGTTAGTGCCGGAGCATACGAGACGGAAAAAGCTGAAGAAAACCTGAAAAATGCGCGTGGAAAAATGAGAAATAAATAGTGGATTTTCGATGCTTCTTCTTGAGAATTAATTTTGCAAAGAAACTCTGGATCGGAGGCATTTTTATCGTTAAAGGTCATCGACCCTTCGATGTTACGTAATTTTGCTGAAATTTGTTGTGAAAACACCCCACCCCCCCTGTAAATAATTTGTCATTGACAAGGAAGGTCGACTCAGCTTCTGATCGAGATAAGCTAATATTCAAGGTCACCGCTCATCGTCCATCGTCCACCACGATGCAACGATCGATCCCAGGTTGATCATTTGCTCTCAGCCGATTGGACGCGCAGCATCGTTAATTCCCCTCTGATGCCGCTCGAACAGCTTTGTATTCCATAGGTGTATTCTCGCGTTTGCCTTTTTCATCCGAAGCCTCTATATACGCCTTTATATTACAAAGCAGCAGAAATTTTATGAAAGCTAGAAAAAAACTAGAACCATAAATTCAATTATTTCTCATCGAGGCGATTACGTTTCTTTGGACGAAACTGAGCTTTGGTAGATGGTGGATCGCTCCAACGTTTATATCAAGTCAGTCCCTGCTGCGTGGATTTATTACGCAAACGCACATCAATTCAGTTCGCCCTTCAAAAATCTTTAATTTCAGTCTTTTCGTCTTGTCTCTCTCTCTCTCACTCTCTCTCGTTATTAATACGAGTGAGAGAGCGTTTGGTTGATTATACAGCGTATGTACTTGTTACATATACTGCAATGCGACCAGTCAACTATGGCCAAACCTATATATTCAAATTGACTGAATTTTTTTACGAATTATTTTCTCATAACAACTTTTCTTGTGATTCTTGAATAAAAAGTTATTGAAAATTAAAAATTTCTTATTAAGAAATTTTCTATTGGTTCCAGGACTAAATGGTTGCTAACCAATAGGTATAGGTTATCGATAGTTCAACCAATAGGAAGTTTCGAATGAATAAACTCTGTTTAATCCTTGTAATAAGCTTCTAGTTACAAGCTGAATATAAAATGATACAAGAATTTTGTTCTTAAAATAATTTTCTTGATACGAATTTATCTGTTTGGCACGAGTTAATCGGAAACACCCTGTACATATATATATACATATATCTTTGTAAGACATTGTGGACTAATTAAGGGGGGAAGGCATCTCTGAAATGTCCGTGAAAGCATCCAATGCCGCGTGAATAGCGTGGCGAGCAGGTGGAACGAATAGCGAATAGAAGGTGGGAAGGAGGGGGGGGTTAAAGAATAGAATAGAAATCGTGATGCGGATAGGACATGTGACTCGAGAACAGCGTTTCTCCAACCTTTGATCGCCACGTTCGATAAGCAAAACAATCTATTGTTCATCGAGCTATATATACATGCATGTACAAGCACATATACAGAGACAAATGTTATCCGCCTATATTCCCGTAGTTGCTCCTTCAGAATTTCTCGATCCTTTCCAACCGGATTCCAATCGCCCAATTTTCATCGCACTTGCAATTCTCACGAGGAATTTTAGCGATCCTCTTAAACTAATTTTGCATCAAGAGACGATAACGCAAAATTACAATTGTTGTTAATTCAACACTTTGTTTATCGTAGGATAATTATAGCTACAGTTTTAAAAGAACTGGAATAAAGACTCGCAATAGGTGCATGGTATAGGCTTTGCTACATAGTTGTTCTTCGAAAAAGGTAGAGTGAATTAATGGACGCCAACTTCCCATTTTAGGCAACACTTAACTTTTCTAGCCAATTCGAGTACTCTGCAGGAACTTGATTCGCGTGTGCTTTGCCTAAGTTTATACTTTCTAAATAAAATTTGTATACCAGAGTATGGCTGAACTATACACGTATCATTTTTTCACACCGACTGTGTTTTATGTGCTCTATATGTACAGGGTCCATCGCTTAAAATGTCCAACAGCTTCGACAATGCGTGCATCTATATATATATATATATATATAAAAGAATTAAATTTTTACACAGAACCTTCTCAAAATTTCTTACTATTTATATTCAGAGAAATCTTATGCAAGAGTTTGCTATAACCAATGGTTACACAAATAAACAAATATTTTCTTACGTGCAAGCTTTGGGGTGTTTTGTATTTTCAGCGGCAAATATTATTTATGCGTTAAAATCGTTTCAAGTTGATTTTAATCCGCGAGAAGAAGAGGAATAGAAAAAAATGTATATGTGTGTGCCTCTAACGGTGTTACGACACCTCTCGTGTGTGGCTTTGGACGAGATAGAAACCTGATATATTGATATCGTATATGAAATAGTAGAATATGTAACTGTACGTATCGTATTTACGGATATATTTGTATAACGTGCAAAAAATGTTTAGAAAATTCAACCAAGAGACCTAATTCAGCGTAACGTCGATGAAGATTTAAGAAAGCGTGAAAGTTTTGCGCGAAACGTTGAACCTCTTCTTCGAGGAATCAACTGGAAAATATTGACACACCGTTGCGGATGATTCAGAAGAGTGTAAACGTTTTTAGATGAGAAACGAATATTATTGTATAGTTGCATACGCAGAATTCTATATACGAACGTATTAATCGCATCTGCAGAGACTTTGTTATGATGAAAAAGCGTGCTAATTATGAATATCCTCTATTTGGACAAATAGACGAACAAAAGGTTCGTTTCATTGAACAATGCAAAGCTTCGTCGTATCGTTTTAAGCGCAGATGATGTTACGTGGTTTCATCGCGGTCTAGATTAGATTTGGACTAGATTGAAGCTAATGACCACTTGGGGAAGTAGCTACAAATCATAAAGCTGCATTGCACGATTAACTTGTGTAATTGATATTGCATTAATGTATATCGTTTAGCTACTGCTGGAAATGGCGGGGGGGGGGGGGGGGGGGGAGGGGAGAGTAAGAAAGAATGAGATGAAAAAGCTGATTTGTCGAGGAAGAGAAAAAAAGAGGTAAAAAATAAGTAAAGGGGCCCGCTCGGAGGCGGAGCGGTCGAGGGCTTCGCGCTCATTGGCTCCCCGCTTTAGGGCCCGCTATGCCATTTATCGAGGAAGGTCTCGGGATCTTTCCTTGTATCGCGGACGATTCTACACGGTTATTCCTGATCGCCTTGAAATTTGCGCGTTTGTCATCTCGGAAACGGATCTGCGCGTACAAATTATTCCCGATAAGCTGTGATTTATTTATACATTAATCTTCCTGCGATCTGAATTGTATACGTTTAAGAAGGAGGCTCACTGTGTTATCGTAAGTCGCTTGGAAATCTGCAGAAAACTTTATAGAAATGAGGTGTACCTAAATTCTCTCGTACCTAATTGGGTAAAGATGCCTGATTTTTTAGGTACATTGTGTTCAAGGTGGTAAATATCGAGTGAATAGAAAGTAGGAGAAAAACACGTGATTAGTACCGAATCGATTTGTGTTGTGGAGCGAATATTGTTTAATTTTCATGTATCTGCCCCAATAGCATGAATATCCTCGGGATATCCCTATAGAATGTGCCCGGAATATCCACGCGTCCAGCGGACATGCCGAGGATGTCGCCTGAACATAGCAACTTGATTATAAATATGTGTACGGGTGCCTGATTTTTTTTCGCTGATGCAACGGATTTAACGTGAAAATGATGAAGCGAAGAACACCGAAGAAGAACGAAAAAGAAAATAGGATAGCCAGTTATTTATTCGCTGTAAACCGAATATTGTTTGCATTTTAGGCACAGTACCTAATTAGGCACCAGTACCCGATTATTCATGTGTGTCCAGAGTGAAAATGGTCGAGTAAAAAAAATGAGATAATCCGAATGGAATAAACGTTAAATTAATTCGCTATATCCAACTGTTATGAAAATCGAGTATACCTAATTAGGCACGGGTGGCCGACTTTGTAAATTTTCAACGAAAAGCGATGGAGCGAAAAAAGTCGAGATAATCGAAAGGGAAGAATTGCTGAAACGATCGGACACTCGAGTATTGCGTAAATCAGGTGTACCTAATTAGGTACGCGGGTTCGGAACCTATACAGAACTGATCCAAGTACACAGTTACAGGTAGATAAATGTGCATGGAAAATCAGTGGAGCGTTTCCTCTCACGACAGGTGTACTTTATGCGCGTGTAATCTGGTAAAGCTATCATTAAGCTACTTTTTTGCTACATTAGCTTTACCATCATTTATCAAGCTCTGTCATCTACAATCAGTAAGTTGCTCCAATCCAGATGCTAATATCTCGGCTCTGCCCCCTCTCCAGTTGTCCACAGCGTCGCGCACAGACTGGTTCTCACGTGTGAGCCGCAGCGCAATCTCCCGGCAAATCTTGTCTCTTTCTCACCGTCATTAATGTCGCGAAGAAAAACTCTGATAGCCATTTTATTTATTAAAATAGCACTGATCTTATCAATCGTTTCTTATTTGATTCATCGGAGGTTGGTTGGCTCGAATTTGTAATTGTTAATGGCGGACGATAAAAATTCTACGGTTACATCCTGGCTAAACCAGTTTTCCAAGCAAATTACAGTTTAGCGCGCTCGTGCACGGTGCACTTGACAATGACGGCTCCAAAGCGCATTCATCACGCACCAATATAACTGCAGGAGATGGAGAACCGTGGCGAGAGAAGCACTCGCCTTTAAAACGATCGAGTGTAATTTTATGGGAGTATTTACGACCTCATTGTAGCGCACGTGTCGACGATCAACTCGCGCTCATTTCACATTGTACTCGCGACCAGAGAGATCACTCTCGTGCAAACACGCATCGTCTAGCGATAGACGACAATTACGTACCGTCGCCGCCCCCTGCATTCTTCTAACGTTCATCCTTCTCACCACGATTCCTCCCAAGTTTTTCCAAATGCACCGAGATCCTAACCATTATTAGTTTATTTACATTTCTCCTTTGTATATACATAAAGAAGAACGGAGGTTAGGTTGCCCTCGAAACACGTTGCTCCGCGGTCGATCTTCTGTTTACATCCATTCAAACGAATCCACTCCCCCCCCCCCCCAGGCGACCGTCCGGTCAACTCGACTCGTTTTTTCCGTACACACTTTCCAAGCCTTTGTTATTGTTTACTCTCAACTCCACTCTCGAGAGACACAGTTTGATTTGGCCTCTCGATCCCTCTTAGCGGAACGTTTGCCACGCACCTCGATCTCTTCGCGTTTTCTTTATTTTTTATCGCACCGCTGACGTCACATCCCGTTAAATTGGAAGTTTACTAGACGCACGCGTAAGAAGCAAAAAATGAATCGCAATTAAGTCCCACGCGCTGGTCTACGAGAAATCTCGCACCTCGGGCACGCGCGCGGCCGGAAGTCGACACGCATGTAGCGAAGCCACGCTGAAAAATCACCGATCAAATTCATAATAAACAGAACGCAGCTCTCTGTTGACGAACCATTCAGGTCGTGTTCGTATTTTGCCACAAGTGATTTTCTCCTCGCTAAACACTGCAGATTCATCTTGCGTTAATCGAGTCACGGAGTATACAAATATTTATCCGTAGAAAAATGACAAGCGACACACATTCTCTTATGTAAACAGAGCACGTGTAGAATATGTTCGTTCCAACTCCTTCGCGCGATCGCACTTTAACCTCCTCTTATTTTTAAGATTATTTATACTGGTTTGACTATATAATATATTCAAAATAACTCTCCTCGTGCGCAATCATTGTTGTGGATACTTGACTTTTTTTATGCTATTCGCAGTTGTGGGTTATTGCTTAAATTTGTATCGCTCGAGAAAGAAAATATTTACATTGTCCCGAGTGCAGACTTTGTGTCAGTGTTGTCGAGTTGTTTAGGGTAATTTATACTGAAATCCGCACGCTCATTCGCGGCTCATTGTTCGTAGCGTTTGTAAAGTTTTTCTTTTTCGGCACGCATAAGATCGAAAATCTGTTTGATAATGAGTATGAGTAATAACGATAGATAAAAATTGTATATACTCACTGATTTATATGAAGCACTGTGCTCGTGCGCAACCACTGCAGTTTTCTTTCGGTCCAAAGCGCGTTATAGTATCGCGCTTATAGTCAATGTTGTTTATTTTTACAATATAATAACAATATAGAATTATCAATTTAATTCTTCTCGAAAAATGTCTGAATAATCGCTTTTCTCCCCAAGTTATCGTTTATATTATTTGAACGTTTGTATTAATAAAACAATACAATTCTAACCTGTGTATATATATATATAAATATATTGTTTATGTGTAAAAACAATATTACTATAAATATTATATAAATATAATTTGAATCGAGAAATCTGTGAACGACTGTTTTTGAAAAGTTACAGGCAATACTATTTGGATTTTTTGACAAAGTAACAGAATTGTAAGGAATTTCTTGTTCCTTTGAGAAAAATAATATTATACGATTATATATATATATATATATATATATATAACTCTACTGCCAGAAGCCTGTAAATAACCGTCTTTGAGAAGTTATCAATATAATACTATTAGAATGATTGGAAATGATACCACAACTGTGTTATTTTCAAAGCAAAAAAACTTGTACGTCTTGACGATTAGATAACACTATCGCATTAATTAACGTAAAGCCATAACAGAGCCTGTACTAGGAATACAAAATTTACAGAATCAGTGTAATTCTGAATAAAAATTGACTTGGAAATGAAAAGTAAGTTAGTGACAAAGTTCAAGGAGATAATAGTTAAAAATAATCCAGTTGCAGGAGACTGAATATCTTCGTGGTATGCGGATAGTGGCTAAAGATAGAAGGGCGAGTGTGCTGCTGACATTCCCAAACGAAGATTCGTCTTTAAACTCTAAAGAATATATCGACCTATCCGGCTGAACTTTCATCCGTCCAGGGAGGAAACTAGGAACGATCGTCGAATTCCGACGAATCGAAGCAATTGGAATCGGAGGGAACGAAATGGGAGCAAATTAGATTCTGCGCAGGTCTCGAGAAAAATGCTGTTCGTGCAATGTTAAAGATGAGACCCGATGAGAGGTCGAGATTAATGGAACCGTTTGGTTTGCTTCGATGCTTGTGTTTACGTACCGAAAATTTCGTGGACTTTGGACGCGAAGCTTTAATTGCGAAAGCCCGTGGTGTTCGTGTCCCCTTTAGGCAATGGCCAGTCGTGCACTGGCAGTGTAAAAGCGAAGATAGAGTGGCATGGTAGGGTCATTACCATCCGGTCTCGTAATATCCCTTTTGCCAGAGCCCCATCCAAAGGGTGACCGATGCTCTATTTTTCTATTGAATTTCATTAGGAAGAGCGATATCTGTGCACGTGGTTAATCGAGCCCTCGGCGTTGACGTTGCGAAAATGGGTGGCACGGATCGTCCGGATATACCCCCTCCCCCTTATTCACATTTACCGTCCATTGTAATCCCATTACTAACAATAATGATAACTCTCAGCTCTGACACATTGCATGATATAAATAATATAGTTTCACCAATGTTTTCAAGTTAGGCCTCGACGGTTTAGCCTAAATTTATATAACTTGCTATATATATACAAGCACCTATAAAAATTACATGATTTATGCTCTATTTTATTATCGGACTTGATTAACACGAGTGATATCTGTGCACGTGTATGGTTAATTGGACCCTGGGTGACTGTGTGAAAATGTAATGTTGATCGTACGGTTATTATAGTGTCTATTATAATATAGTTTATGCTAGCAATTGTGCTGCTTTGTCAGACAAGTCTACTGCGTTTTAAAATTAAAATTGCAACTCGAGTTTTATGTGATAAACTTAACAATCAGTGTTAAACTTGTATTTTGTTAAATATTAAATATAATCAATACAGACTCTCTTGGGTAACACAATTAATTTAAGTCTAATGCACTATAATTTTATCTATATAGATTATATTGTGACCTGATTTCTTTTACAATTTTGTCTAATATTACATATACAGCTTTTAACGAAACGCGTATATAGATTATCTATCACAATACGTGTAGTGTAAAAAGCGTTCCTCGAATGTTTTAACTGTCTAAATTGATTACGAGAAATTTTATTGTACTGTAATGTTATAGAGTTTGTTACATATAGTGTTAAAAACACATTTCTGCTATACGTTACTCAATTTGACACGTTGGAACGTTTTAGAAACATTTCTAACACGTGTGTGCTCCGCGATTATACAGCAGTAGTTATAAGAATATTTGAGAAAGTGGTAAAAAGAGGAACTGATACGGAAGAGAGACGGACCTTATAATTATAATATTAACCTCTCCAGGACCGGAAGTCTATTCTTAGATATTGGATCAATGTCAGATTTTTCATAATTTAATATCATCGATAAATATAAAAAGTTCCTAATAATAAAAATAAAAAAATCTTCTACAAACAGGTTCAGGTGAAACTTTTATTTTCATTAAGAGACTCGTGTGTGTGTGTGTGTGTGTGTGTGTGTGTGTGTGTGTGTGTGATGAAACAGCATTGATCCTTAAGCTGGTCCATCATCAATTCTATCGAATATCCATGAAAAAAATTATTAAATTAGAAATTGTCTAGACTACAATTTTTCTCACTATTTTTGAACCCTGTGCGATACTGTAGTGTAGTATTGTTGCTTTGTACCACGCGGCTATACATATATACAATTACGTAAGTTAGCGTCTAATAGGAGAAAAAACCGTTTGTAAAAAGAGTTAAAAAAAACGATAGTTATTATCGTGGAGAGATAATCTAACAATAGAATGGGAAAATTGGTAAAGTCCACATTTAACGATACAATGCATAATCAGACCAATTCTCGCAGCGACGCTATATTGTCCAACCGTTACCATAACCCAAGGTTTTCCATACTTAGTCTTTTTTTTTCTATCATTGCACTTATTATTCTTTTTTTTTCAACAGTCATGCTCGATGTAACAAAATAGCTGAAAATACACGTTCCGTATGCTGTTTCTCCAGTATTTTTATTCCTCGCATTAAAAATCATTAAAAATTACTTGAATTTGCAATTCGATAAAAAATCCTCTAGAATTATTTTTAGTCGCTCTTCGGCATTAACATATTCATGCTAATTATTTGAATGGCAAGCCGCCGTCTTCCCATCTTTGGCTCAACGTTAACTCAATTTTCAAAGAATTATTTGCATTTTAAGGATTATCGTGATTACCGCCTCTTCCCATACTCTGTTTGTTTGCTATGTAAACCCTTGCTTTTATAGAACGTCGGGAATAAGTTACAATTTTGCACTCGGCAACTACTTCCGGCAATATTTCAATTTCACTCCCCGAACTAACAGTCTTCCACATGTCGCAAGTATATATATATATTAATTTATTGTGTAAAACGCGCAACTTAAATATAGCCTATAATACTAGACTGTCCTGATTTTTATTTCGCTCCAGTCCTGAAAATTGTTAATTTCGATAGAAAAAACCAACTTTCCCAAATTTTCAGCACAATAAAGAATTTTTTAAAACTTATTCAATCAACATTTATGTCAATTTTACATAAAAATACATTTATCTCCGAAACTATATATAGAATATATCAAACTAACAACATTTTAGACAGTAACTTTTGAGATGAGGCATAGAAAGTGTTATATAAAGAAAATTGATATCTTTTATAATTTCGGAGATAAATTAATTTTTACCTAGAAGTTACTGTATTTTTGGATTCTAAGAATTTAAAAAATCCAAAATTTGACGATCCAGCGAAGTAAAACGTTAATTTAGATCGATCAAATGATTTTATAAAAAATTTTAGCTCAATATAAAAAGTACTAGAACAGCCTCACAATCCAGGTGATACACAGAGTGTATCACCGAAGGTACACCAGAGGTGGAACATATAAATTTATTTAGCTCTAAAAATATATATAAGAGATATTAATTTTTTGTATATGACATCTTTTAATCTCCTATGTATTTGCAATCAGAAAGGTCTTATACAAAAAATTAATATTTCTTATATTTACAGAGATAAATGAATTTTTATATTCCACCTCTGGTGCGCCTTCGGTGATAACCTCTGTATATTATACGAATCGATGCAGTTCTCTCTAATACTTTTTATATTGAATTAAAAAATTTTTTTTTTTAATTCATTTGATCGATTTAAATCAATGTTTTCCTTCGCTGGAGCGTCAAATTTTAGTTTTTTTTTTTTAATTCCTCTGGAACCCTAAAATATAGTAATTTCTACGTAAAAATGAATTTATCTCCGAAATTATAAAAGATATCAATTTTCTTTACATTAACCTTTTCTATGTCTCTCTTCATATGCTTTTTAAAAGTTTGTTAGCAATAACTCGATATCTTCTATAGTTTCGAAGATAAATGAATTGTTATGTAAAATTAATATAAATGTTGATTGTGGCAGTTCTAAAAAATTTTTTATTGAGTTGAAAATGTGGAAAAGTTGTTTTTTCTACCCAAATTAACGATTTTTAGGATTGGAGCGATAAATAAAAGATAAACAAAAATTAAGGACAGTCTACTATATACGTATATTGGAAATAACTATTTATAATGGCAATTAAATAGCATGAACAAATAATTGGTAATCGAGTGGCAACATTGACAGTATTGTACATTTATTAGTTCTCGTTTTCAAATGTTTCACAATTACAAAGTATAATCTAATTTAACAGCGGTGTACTTTATTATTTTACTCTCGGTGCACATCTTCATTCAATTAAAATTCATTTCTAACTGTATTTGCGCGTTGTAGTTTTGCTGAAAGAACATTGAATATTGTAAATATATAAGTTAACGGCAACTCAGTTAATAAGCGTGTTAACATCGATAATAAGCACAGGTCCGACAGCCTCCTTTTGTTCGCTTTTTCTCCTGTCGTAGTAGATCGTGCCTCATGAATATTTTCCATCCACACTCATAAACAAAAGAATTTTTTCCTTAATGACTTTTCTTAATAATCACCTGGCCAATAGAGCAAATTCATCGAAATCGATCCAACATTTTATAATCAGAGACAAATTTATTTAAAGCAATAAATGTCTTAAAATTCTTACACTGTTTTGCACAAATATATTTCGGTACAATCAATAGTAACAAGTTAAGTCGTATATTTAAACATTACAGAAAAGTATATAACAATAATTTTCTTCGAGAAATAATGTAAGCTTATATATATATATATATATATATATATATGACTATAACGAAGGAAAGTAATATTTTATATAGACCGATTAATATATGTATAAGAATTGCAAAAACTACTCGAGTTTTTTTAACGTAAGGTTCCCACTAACAAAATGTTTTATAAGAGATTCGTTGGCCAAGGTAGACCGCTATCCTTCATCAATAACATTTTTTATAAACATTGATCAGCTCGCAATTCGTTAGTAATTGTTTCTATTCAATCTTGTCGCTAGTACAATAATAAATAATAGTGCGCCCTTGGAAAGCTATATATGTACATGTGTGTGTGTTTCAATTTCACAGCGACATACTGCAAGTTGTATGAAAAAATTGTGGGCTTGGAAAGGTCAAGTTGGCCAAGTGAGACTCTCGCTATGACAAGTTTCGCGAACATCGTACAGAAATAGCCAAGTTTCTTCATCCTTCTCTATCGAAAATGTGTCCAAAATTGATCTTCCTATCGAAAAGTTGCATAAACTTTATCTGCAGCGATTTGACATCTCAGGGTAATTGTCAAGGTCATGTGAGACTGAAAGGACAATTGACATTGTCAACGTTGGAAAGGTTTTGCTGGAAAATGTCAAGCTTCTTACTCGAATCTGCATTGGTACAAAGGTGTGGTTCTACAAGAAAAATAAGCATAACTATTACCTAGACTATTGCCCCTACTTACATCTTTTCTTCTTTTGCATGCTTCGCTAATTCTTTGTCCGTGCATGAATACGAGTTACGTTTTAAAAAAGAAATCAATTTATGCAAATTTTACCCAAGTAATATGAAACTCGGTAAAAACTTGATTGGTAAAAAGTAGTAATTTTAATTCTTCTTAGTATAAAACATATATTTATATGAATTCTCTCTCAATGACACGTTGAATTATTTTTTTAATAAAGCTAGTCTTTTTCTTACGACTTGTTTAATCACTATTTATGTATTTTCTTATAAAATTTTTATTCTTGTCTCTATTCAACTGATAAAATTTATGTACATATCTTTAGTCGATTCATTAAATAACGAAAGAAAGGAAAAATTATGTATTCAGATTTCATTGTAAAATTCGAAAGAATTAGCAGGACCAATCTGTTTTATCGATAATCGTTAAAGTTGGTTGGCAAGATGTCAGCAGAGAGAGAGAAAATTATAAAAATAATAGAGTATGCAACCCTAACTTTATCCGTCTACATTTTTAAAAGTAAAACCAAAAGCAATGTAAATAATGTAATATTTGTAAATATCTGGTGATTTTATGAAATTATATACATTTTTCTTACAACGTTTTCTTTTTTACCGATCGTAAAATTAGCTCCATCTATTATCTTGTATTTGCTCTTACCGATCAAGTAGAAAATATTTCTTCAAAACTTGACAATTTGCAATTTTAAGAATGGTGATTAAAAAAAAAATGCACAGCTTCTGAATAGGAAATAAGTAATTATATTGAGTTTGCACAAATCAGCAACACAATATATAATTTCAGTTGAAAAGATACATATAAAAAAAAACTATAGGTGGAAACGATTATTTGCAAAATTTTTTGGAACGATTCGTAGGTTTTGAAAATTGTGCAGATTAAAGAGGATCGAGGAAGAAAAGTGAAAATAAAAGAAAGGAAAATGATCGCGCGCGCAGCAAGCATCGTTATGCGCGCGATGCTGACGAGAGAAGGCAGCGGTTACCATGGTAACGGCCAATCTTCTTCATTCTGTGGCGTCGGCTATTGGCGAATATACGCTGAGGGAGAAAGAGATGGAGAGAGTAGACCCCTCTGTGCGCCACTCTCCGTGGTGGCTTCTGCGCGTGTGTAAGACAAGTCAGTCGACTCGACGACACTCGCGACAGTCGGTTGCCAGAAGTCGCGTGTCGAAGATCCTTGGTGTGGTGCGTGTCTGCGTGTGTGTCTGGTCGCTCTGCCAGTTTGGTTGGGTTACTCGTCGAACCAATTGGCAACGGCGACCTTCTTCTCCACTCCCGGGCTTTTATCAATAAAATTAACCCGAGGGAATCGAGGACGCGAGCCTCGGTTTTTCTTCCCAGTGCAAAATCCTCGGCAGAGATTCGGCTAGGTTATTCTTCCCAACGGTCAATAATGAGGGACATGGCGGGCAAGATTGCCGAGTTAAAGTTCGAGGCACCCCTTGCGCGTTTCGAAGAAGAGGACACGGCCAGCCTGAAAAACATGAACCTCCTGACAGGTGCGCCAACTCGCTTTTCCCAGACAAGCCCTTAAACGGCAAGGTTATATACTACTCTCCTTTCTTTTTTTCCTCTTTCCACCTGTCTCCTTCCATACAGCACCTCCTTGTATTATTAGTCCCACCCGAATCCACGAACCCCCTTTTTCCCCAACGCAAAAATCTACCTCTCTGTCCTTCGAACCGTGCTCCTATACCTATATTCCTTCTCTCTTGTATTATCCTGCACTGTAAATATACTCGTGCTCGCACAATAATACTTACACGCGTTTGCTTATTTATTCTCAGTATTGGTGATTATTAGCTCCGAACAAACATCACAAAAGTTTACTTTATCGTTCTGTAAGCCAAGTGTACGTTTTGGTCAAACAGCTTAACCAATAAAAATACCGATGCGTGACAAACACAAGGCGCTTTGCCTTATTTAGCTATAGAACTTGGTATTGGTGTGTGGGAATCGAAATTGCGGGACGTTTCACCGTAGTTTGATCGTTAAAGCGAAGAGGCTCAGTGTAAAAGTTGATGGGGCGATTCTCGCAGCTGTGTTCCAAGTGCAAAGATCAATTAAACTGTCGTTGATAATGTAAAAACACGTTGTCAGCAAAATATATAATATTCAGCAGTGTAGTTTTTTATTCTCGAAGATTTGTAAGGATTTGTCGCAAAGTCCTACAGTTTCTGGGTCGGGAGGGATAAGCCCGTGCAACGGATGAGGAATTCTGCCAAAATTCTCGAATTTGCCATGATGAATGTTTTATGGGAGGGGGGTGGAGGGGGTTGCGAAGAAGAGCAGGGGGGGTGGGGGGGGGGGGGGACAGGAGGTATCGATTTGAAATAAAAGT
This sequence comes from Prorops nasuta, assembly GCF_024137725.1. NCBI lineage: Eukaryota > Metazoa > Arthropoda > Insecta > Hymenoptera > Bethylidae > Prorops > Prorops nasuta. Next base: position 6,291,874 of record NW_027116813.1, on the reverse strand, counting down.
TCTTTCACTGTCGCGTATCCAGAGGGCATCTAAGAATTTTCTCGTTTGGATGAAAAATGCGGCCACATGTAATGGTTCGTCGTTTCGAAATAAGTATAGAGGGAATCAGAGGAAACGCGCGCATTCTTAACGAAGATGCGTCTAGCTCAACGCGTATTTCTTCCTCTACCTACGCACGTGTACGTGTGTTCTTAAAAGTGAAAAAGCGGATTAGTGGTAGTGGTGGTAGTAGCAGGTATAGGGTATAGTAGAAATAGAAGCAGAAACAGAAGAGGAGAGCATCTGTCATGCTGACCTTCGCCATCCCAGCTCCAACTAAAGTCTAATGTTTTCTTGCATGCTTGGTTATGTGATCTTCCGTTACAATATTCCGTATAGGCATATCAGTTTTCGTGAAATCGTAAAACTATAATGCTGTCACCGCAGAAACTCTCTTACACCACAAATGCTCTCTATAGTACTATTTGCTTTAATTACACCACGAGGAAAAGTATATTTCTGGCAATTTCAAAGAATCAGTTTGGCATTTCGGGCTATTTCCTTTAACCTACTTTTCCGTCATTCCACCGTGTCAATGGATTAAATTTTTTCTTCGATAAAATATTCTTTTCAAAAAACCTGCAGAAATTACCCACAACAATCGTAGGACATTTTTTATCGAACACGATTTCTGTAATACAGAAACGAATAAAATCACTATTTAGAAATTTGCGCTGGAATCTCATTGCACGAATCGTAGCTTGTGGCTGGGAAAGTTTTGAAGGGCCATCGGAAGTCCCGAGAGATAACCGCACACCAATTGCATTCAATGTAAATTGAAAAGATTTGCTCTCTCTCTCTCTCTCTCTCTCTCTCTCTCTCTCTCTCTGCTCTATTAAGCGTCATAATTACTTTTTAATCGCTGTATCAAACATTAATCCATGGATTTCTTTGTGTGGGAATTTAGAGCAACTGCTGGATACCAGTATAGAGACCACTTTTAGCGAGAATTGCAACGACAATGAGCAGCCAGCGACGTTGGACAACAATGGAAGCGTGGACATTCTTCAAGAAGGCACATTCAGCCCTTTCAGTGGTAGCCTGGAGGACCTCGTTAACACATTTGACGAAAAAATAACGTCGTGCTTCCGCGACTATGGAACCGATGTCGAATCACTAGCTCCCGTTCAGGTGCGAACGCAGGAGGAGATCATGAATGAGTGCCAGTAAGTATACATTTCATAATAGAATTGTTTTCATTTTACGGACAATACGCGAATTACAAATTTCAATTTTACAGGAAACTGTGAAACCTTCGTTCTATTACGATTTTCCATGCATTATTTTCTGTTAACGTATGACTCATGGTTCTGTTCGTTTAGGTATCCAAAACCATATCCAAGGTTTAAATTATGAATTTAATTGGGTATTGTTGCATCTCGAATGCATTAATCGCCTTGCATTTCATTCTTTCGATCGTATCACTTCTCTCGGGGACAGATCATAAAAGTGCATAGTCATGAATTGCAATGAATAATATGAGGCAACTAATATTTTACACATTCGTGTAGAATTAAATAAGACTGAAAGGTTTGAGTAAGCTCAAATTAACTGTTGGATGAACATTATTTTCCGACCTTTCAATTTGCAACATTATAATATTCTTTTGTTACCGATAAACCTTTAAAATATTTATTTATGTTTATATACTTATCGTGTACATACCGTATATATTTATATTATCAACAAGAAAGATTTAAATCATTTATGCGGATGCTTTCTAGCCATATTGGTCTATATATTGGACGCTTGAGTATTCGCAACTAATTTTACCGATTTGATTCTGTCAAAGCTTTAAATATTTCCAATCGAGTGTCCTGCAGAAAATTTCCCATAGAAAATTCTATTCTTTTTCAAATATTCATGTCTATATTAATTAATAAATGACTCTTTACGTTTCTAGAATGATTCATTTAATAACATTAATAAAATATTTTTAAATCACGTCGAATATTTTCTCATTAAAATTTAATTAAATTAAAAGGTTTTTCTGAAATTGTGGCGGACAAACTTGTTGTATAAGATAATAATCTCGATGGCAGTGATACTTATTTGTATGCGTTTGAAATCCACACGCTGCCCTATCGTTTGATCGGCGCAATCTATCTTATTTCCTTAGAGAATTATCATTCCTAACTATTATGTTTAGTTCTTACCCCGTATAATATAATTACGGAAAAGCTTTGAAGGAAATGTAGCAAAATAAACGTAAGAACAGAGTTTAAGGGGGGAAATACATTCAAAAGTTTAAAAAATGGATGATTTTCAATTTTTTTATTTATACACAAAACTCGATTCTAAATGTTCGAAATTCATGTGTATAATAGTTTATAACTTTATCTAAAAAAAAAACTTTTCTTTTTTAATACAAAATGGCTAACTTTTTCGCAAATCTTTGTAGCGGCGCAACGCCCGCTTCTCAAAATTGCGTACATTCCTCATATTCCAATTATTTATCTGAAATTAAAATACAACATATAAATTTATTATACTTACATGTACAGTTTCTATTTGAACTTGCGAAATTTGACAATTCTTTGAGTTTTTAAAAGTTATACGCTTTTGAACAAAAAGATTTAATTCTGCTCCTGTTTTTCTGAATTTTTATTGCTTAAAACTAATGTTTTGTTTATAAATATGTAAAAACAGTTTGGTTCACGTACGAGGTAATAACATTATAAAGCACTGCTAAAAATTTTCATAAAGATCGGTTGAATAGTCTTCAAATGAGACTGCCGTAAATGATGAAAAGTACGCTTTGAGAGAAAGAGGTTTAAAGTTTTAGTCTTTCGTATATATATATACTTACGTGCCGCGGAGCATTAGTGTTGTTCGCGTAGCGCGACACATTTATGGTTATAACTTGATACATTTTTTGAATTTTACTTTAAGACTGTAGGAATATGATCTTGGAGATATATTTTAACCATTTATGAAAGAGAAATGTGCAATTGTTTAAAGCTTTTACAATATATTTCCTTCCTAACTGAATAAAAAGGGTCTGTGCTAAAACTGCAATTGAAGTGTTCAAGTATAGCCTGCTATAAGTATCTTTTTAAAAGGTTGAATGTGTAAAAGTGGATTTTTTGTTCCTATTTAGTGTTCTCGTTATTTATTTCTTATTCACAAATTCGTTGTGCTTCAGAGTATTTTTTTATTTACTTGGGATGTTACAATATAATTTACTCGGTGCTGCATTTGTTCTGGTTGACTACAATGTTCCGTTGCTGGAATAGTTTAGAATGAGAAAACTTACAAGGGACGTTTAAAACAAAACTCGGTTAATGCATCCGACTATAAGGTATTCTAAACAAGACACACGTTACGAAATGGAGATTGATCCAGCATTTTAGAATGGAAAAGAAAAGTTTGGATCGTCAATTAAAAACACAAATTACTGACATTTTTGAAGCATCCAATAACTGCTTCGGTCAGCACTCGGTTTAATTTTCGTCTTACCTTATATTTTGCCTTATTTTCACTAATTATGGTAGCTTGAGGTAATTCTATTGAAATTCTGAGGTCAAACGAATATGCAGAATAACAATATTTTTAAATCACAATGAAAACGTTTTGCAAGCATTCATTAATTTAAAATATGATTTTCAATAATAATTCAAACGAAATTCCATTAACAATAACGGTATTTTAATTATTATATTATGTGAATTTTGCTCAATTGACTTACGTAGTTCCCAGAAATATTAAATGTAATAGCTATATTTCGTATAGTTTGTGAAACAATAGTAGATTTTGTTACAAGGGACGAAAGTTGACGATTGTGAACGAGTGTGAAGTTGGCAGCACGAGCGAAGCGAGGGCTGCCATCACACGAGTACAATTGTCAAGTAGTCCCGAGTAACAAACGATATTTTTTATCACGAGTGCATTACAGATTTGTCATGTATTAATAAATTGTTCAGTATGAATTAATTATAAGTAAAGAGTGAATGAAATGATAAATGAATGAGTACGTAAAAGGGTACATGCAGGTTTTCGAAGGCAGTGATTCTAAGAAGGGAAGGGAGGGGAGCGGGGGGTTCGGGGGCGCAGCCCCCGATTGGGTGCAGGGAGCGGAGCCCCCTAAAATAAAAATAAATAAAATTATTATGTGTAAAAAAATAAATATAGTCACTCTAATTCTGCATTATAATTTATATTATATTTTGGATAATCTTATTCGGAGTTTATTAGTTTTTTTATGACAATGAAATATAATCCTTCTTATTTAATTTCTCATATGGTCAATAGTAACTATATTCAGCCCGTGTGGGAAGTACTACACTTTTGTCCCTTGGTAGGAAAGTAGTCATTTTCTACCCTAGAGAGGAAAGTATCGGGCCGAAAGTGAAGTTAACCTCTACTGCGCATGCGCGGCTATACTGGCATGAAAATATTCATTTTCGATCCCAAAAACTATGCTGAAATCAGGCACTTTCCATGCACGAGTGATAAAAATATCTCTTTTAATTTCATTCGGCTGAATGTATTTTTCAACCTTTTCAACATTTTCCTAAAAATGAATATTTGTAACTATCGATATCCTGTCAATTTATTTGATCTGCAGATTTTAAGTATTTCAATTGTTATAGATTACCCATGCAGTCGCATGGTTTCCATATATTGTTCTCATTCAAGTACGAGACTTCACACACACAAACATTATTAATTTCTAAATAAATTCGGTAACTTCTAATTTAAATCATACTAATTTATTTATGAAAATATCAAGAACAATAGTTTTTACTATCATTTAAATCTGCAGATTTGATCATTTTAATATAGAGTCACCTTAATAACGAATCTAAAAAACAGTGTATCAGTGATAGTAGAATTGAGTTTAAAGGCTATATTATTAGTTTGACATTTTCAAAAAATCGATTTTTCTGCCTTTTTTTGGTAATTTTTACTGGAAAAAATATCATGTTAAAAATTGAAGGTGATATATCTAGAATATTTTTCGAATGTTGGCCTTTTAAAGAGCGCAACCGCTCGCAGGTATATAAGAAACGGTCTAACTACCCGAAGGTGGAGGTTGGTTCTAACGTATTTGCGCTATTGCTACCGTCGATCTTTCGCCATCGTAAATAGAACATCAGCATTATATTAGGAAATATACTTGTGTACGCGCGACTGCTGCATAACAATGTTGCCATTTAAAGGTGTTTTGGAGCCATTTACCGCCACAGAATCTTAAATTTTAAACGCGTGTTCCTCCAAACGGTATTTTTAAAATTTGCTGCCATATATTCTAAATGAAAACAGTGAAGCCAGTTTGGGTTTAAATGGACCCCCCCACTTTGGCCTCCCAGCTTATACAAATGTATGGGCTTGGATGTCAAAATGGGGGGACAGTTTAGACTCAGTCTGGCTTCACTGACTCAAACAGCAGTTATCCGATTGACTTGAAAAATTTTAACCGAGTATTCTCAAATATATTTATTCTACGACGACGTATGATATTTTTGATTGGATAATAATTCTCTCATCATCGAAGAAATTAACAAATTTTTTAAAAATCTGCCATTTCATCAGATTTTAGTATTTTTAACAAATCTTGCATCATTGTACGAGGATCTACCTTCTTGTTTTACGTAATTTCTTTCTTATTTTAGCCACTCCAGTTATCGGAATTATGTTAGAAGTTGTCGAGCGTTTTTTTAAACGTCACGAAGATACAGCATAAGTCGCCCCATTACAATATTTTTCTACAAAAAAATTATATGATATAGTTAATTTATAGGTCAATAAATCCTCACTGTTTTAAATTATTCAATGACATATTTTTCTTTACAAAAAATCCTCAAATTTACCTAAATTTTCAGCATTTACACTAGTACAGTCCTTTAAAGTACGTAAAGTGGAGTTATTAAGAAAAATTTCAAGAAAAATCTGTTACAATCTTCCAGCAAAATCTGCCATTCAATATACTTATCTCTTAAACATCGTTTAAGACTTTTATGAATAATTTAATTATGCAATATTACACCTAATCAACTGTTCTCTGGTGCCACATATGCACAAGCAGCTCTACCTGCCTGCTGTCGGAGCGTACAACACTTTTTACGCGTATTCTTTTCAGCCAACCATCGAAATCTGCGAAAACCGGTTTGGCTGAAAATTAAACCCCCCCCCATAGCGTTCAACCGTACGCTTTATGAAACGATCGGGCTTTAAGGTTTCGATGTGGAAAATACAATATTATATGGAGGTTAAATTTTGCACACAGCTCCTCATCTTCTTTCAAATGTTAATTTAACTGGCGCTTGTCAACATTGCGCTTATCTGTACATTGTAAAAAGGCTGTTAAACGGAGACAAGGCAGGTTTAAATCCGACATCTCAATCTGGGTGTACATGAGCACAGTGTCATGTACGACATTTAGAAATTCCTTCTCTCGCACATGTAATATATAAATAACGTGTTATAAATCAACCAACCTTGTAAACGATCGCAGTCCACTTTTCAATGGAAGCAGGGCGATTAATAGCTTACAGATACAGATTATTCCTGCGTGGCAAATATATTAATTTATTGCGCTTATAGCTTTTCAATTTATTCCTTAATCAATATATAATATATACGATTGTACGTTATATTTTTTATGCTTATCAGCTTTTATTGCGTAAACTTCATAACGCGATAAGAATGCGCGTTATAAATAACAGTTGATTTGTTTAAAATTACACTTGGATTACAGTGCTATTTTAGAGTTATGATATTTTTTCATAAAAAATGGAAATGCAGGAAAATATTGGCAAACGGCTTAGTTTCGTAGATCTATTGTAATAATTCGGAAGCGTGATATTAAAAGCAGGTAAATTTGCACTATGCGTATCAAGGGTGGGCGAATGGTCGATAAGAAATGACTAAAAAAAAAAAAAAAAAAAAAAATGCGTTGAGACATTGATTTCAGCAGGCGCGCGCGTTCTGTCTTTTTTCTTCCCGTCGTTGTATACAAACAACTTCACCTGCTGCGGATAATCTGCTAGAGTGCCAAACGAACGGAACTCACAAAGCGGCTTCTATAAGGTTTCCATTATCATTACTCAGGCGGCGCATACGTTACCCTTATGCCAACAACGTTTTCCAAGACAATCGCGCAAAATCACCTTACACGTGCATCGAGGTCAATGGTATAGGTGCTCCCTGCAGCTCGAGAAAAACTGCCGAATCGCGCACGAATGGCAATTATGTTGATCCAACGATTAAAATAGAAATCTTGATTACTGTATCTCTCGCATCTGTGTGCTGTTATATTAAATCCAGAGTAAATATAGACTGTGGAGAATTTTTTCATCATCTAAATATCCTGCTGAAACACGTAAATAGCTTTCACAATGTAGCTCGTTATTTCCTCAAAAAACTTTTTTATTCTTCTTTACATTTATAACCAACATCAATACTCTCCTCTTCAATTTACCCAGAGCTCTGGGTTTTCCGCTTAATTGTTTGTTTTCATAACGCCCAGCTACTTACGAATATTTTTATACCGATCAGTTAATTGACGGAGAATTTATTTGATTAAAAAACTTGATGTTGCTTTACTGCAAATAATAATAATATAAACAGCTATAATGTGCATCCTTGCTCATCCAGCTGGTTAATTTTGTAATCAATCGGACGAGTGTAGATTTTTAATTATTAGGTTAAATAAAAGCCAGCAATGTTTGGTTGCATGATCGGTATCGATTTTTCAGCTGTGAAAAGTGTGCCACTGCGAGTACTCTCTGCGTGACGTTTGCGAGATCCAAAGCTTTCTCTCTGTAAATGCATGTGTGCTGCAAACGTGTATTTTAATTGTGCAAACTCTCCACTCTTGCGTTGTTAACCACTTCATACTCCATAACGTTTCCTTTTTTACGTTACGAGTATTACGTTTCGAGTTTCAACCAGCCCCAAGGCCTAGTGGATCGAGTTATTGTTATAATTAAAAAATAACATCTTCGAGCTCTGTTACGCGTTTAGAGTGATCTCCCTTCAATTTCGAGCATTGTAATCCTCTTGATGCAAGCATTGATTTAACAAGTTTTTATATCGAGCACTCGATTAACATTGCTAAATAGTATTCGACAATGCTACATTTCATTCGTGGCATTTAAACTATCATTCTTAAATTCATAGGAATAAGGCACGTTATAAAATTGTCTTTATTCATTTGCCATTCGCTACTTTATCAAGACACACACACACACAAATTGGATCGAAAAGACTCGAGCTTTTATTTATTACCGCGTACTTAAATGAATGAAGCAAATTTTGTAATATCCGTTGCTTCGTGTGCACCATGCATCTGGTGCTCGCGTTGTCGTTTTAAGCTTATCTCTCGAGCGAAGAAGATATGTAATGGACTATTTTTTTTGCTCCAGGCTTGGAGTACCTAGCTCAATCCCCTGACCTACCGACTCCCATGCAGCACCGTTCTTCCTGTCAATACCTTCGACCAGATACCGTGAAATGCTCGAAAGTATGCTGCAACACAAGGGTCAGCGAGGAATTCTATGAGTCGTTGAAATAAATGAACGCTTTGTTACGTACAAGATTTTTATGAACCACGGTTAGTTCATAAAACACTGGAGAGCTCTTAATTGTTTATTATCTTTCAGTAAATACACCCAAAAGACTCGTCTCTCAAAGTAGAAGTGAGTAATTCTCTTTAATTGTCATTTTATCTCAAGCACGAGTCTAACCGCTACTGTTAAACGTCAAATTAGCAAGGATTTACAAATTAGATAGTTTCTTTATGCGGTACTAAAATGTTCGAATGGATATTTCCTATGGGAATTGTTTCTTTTCTCCTTCTTTTAAAATATTTTGTCCACAAAGGGATTAATGACATTGGATTTCCTATATAGGCTTCGCCAGAAACGCGATCAAGAATATTTACACAAAATCCTGTTCATATCTTTGCAACTAAAAAAGATATCAATTTTTTCTATAAGACCTTTTTTAATGCAAATCAAAAGGAGCTTCGAAAAGATCTTGTGCAAAAAAGTTATGTCTCTTCTATTTACGAAGTTAAACGAGTATTTAATGTTCACGATCCACATGTTATTTTAACCAGTGGATTACCTATACATATATAGCGTGATGTTTTGTTTATATGAAAAAAAAAAAAAAAAAAACAGAAGAGAAAGAGAAAAATAACAATTTACAAATTCAAGGTGTTTAGGAAGGTGCACGTTCTAACGAGCATGAATTGTCGCAGGTGAAACCCAACGAAGCGCGAAATTATCGTATCTTCCGCGACGTAAAGCAACGCACGGGGACCGGCAAAAGTTGTTTGAAGTCCATTGTCCATGAAGCAGCAGCAGCAACCACGCGCCTTGTGTGCATCCTATACACTCTTAAAGCCATTTTCGTCGATAAACAAACCAATAATAATTGTGCTTTGAAGTCGAGCACATTTCTTCTCTTACCATGCACTTAATACACAATGCAAAATTTCACGCTTTATTTATACAAATTGTCTGCTATTTATAATTTTCTCTTTTATTTATCTCACTCACAAATAACTCTTGTACAAAATTGTGATAGATTTCGCATTGAATTTGTAAGAAATTTCACGATTGACGCTCGATCAGCGAACTAATCGTAATTATTCAACTTTGTTGCTGGGATAATTTAATTGTTTCATAAATATATATATATATATATACTATATTTACGTTATTATTAATTGAAATGTTGTATCAAATTGACATAAAGGGGGCGGGTTTCGCTCGACAACGTGTAATAAGCATGAATTTTCCAATTACAATGTAATATTATTTTATTTTTTCTCTCTCCCGAAGCGGTGGTTAAAACTCAATCTCGTCGTCACTTGTCTGACTATAAAATTACTGACGCAAAATTATAGTAGTCGCCATCTCCAGACATTCCGCGTATGCCCCTTTCCCACCACAATTGAATTTCTTATTGCTTCGCGATAATCGTGCGAGCGTGAATTTCGCGACAACTCGTTGTTTCCCCTTTCGTTTTTTCCCCTCTTTAACATTTTCTTAGTAGAGATTTCGTCCCGAGTTTCAAACGGACCAACGATGGCATTGATTGATAAATTGAGAACGTAACGATGGAAAGTGATATCTAAATTATATGAAAAGAAAAAAAGTGTAGAGCTTGACGCTTTTGGAGGCAGGAAACGTAGCTATAAACGCGTGAATTATGTCGTAGGCAAAATTAATGTTCTAACGTTTCGTCGACCTTGCTCGTCATACGCGTGCATATGGCGACGGCCAACAACTGCGGGATAAGAAAAAAGGACGCCAGAGTCGAGTCGTGACGCATCTCAATTAGCTCCATGTGCCAGACGTCATTTCCTACATACTTGGCGCACTTTTGAGCCAATCAATTCTCAAAGTGACTCGCCAGAGATAAATTATATAGACATCGCGCGGTCAGATTTGAACGTTTCACTCTCAATTTCTTTATGCTTTGTATACCAATCAGAGGCATAACTGTAAGAGAGAGAGAGAGAGAGAGAGAGGTGGCATCGCTATGTGCAGGAGACTAAAAGATTGCCAGTTACAAACGAAAAGGTTTTCTTCTTTAGCATTTAGAGCACTTTTCTTCAGATGAGGCTGAACAAAGGCTGAAGTTAGCCCACACTTTTAGCCCACTGTTACGGGCGATGGTTGAGAACCACTGTAAACATCTGATTTCTCTGAAAATACGTTTTTTTTTTTTGTATTTTCAGTAAATCAAGGGCTTCATTTAGATATAAATCAATCAATTACATTGATTTATATTTAAAAAATTAACTTTATTAATGCTTTTAACAAAAAGATAATAGAAGTTTCGGTCGATCCTTAGTTTCGGTATTTCACACGGGAAGAAATATTTTCAATCTCATTTAGCCATACTATCTTAAAGCCCATTAAATGCTGAATAAAACAGTCTAGGTTTCATGAGGGTTCGCGACTCCCTTAACATATTTTTTTTAACAAAGATATAGCACTAACTACCAAACCTCACGTTTTTGGAGTTTGGGCTAAGTTTTTCCAAATGCCGGAAATTCATTTGATTTGTTTCAATTGCACAATCTTGAGGCCCATTATTTTATACAGGTAGTGAAATGATTTTCATGAGTGTTCGCGACTCCATTAATGTGGTTTCTTAATTAAATAAATTGAGGAACAATAATAAAATATGGTTTTAAACATAAACCAATAAATCTTGAAGGTTCTATTAAAAGTAAAACTCTCAAAAAATTAAACATAATGAAAACACCTCCTGAAGATTTCCAAATTACGATAGAATACTGCTCGTCCCTTAAGGACAGCATTATCCTCTCTACTTAATAAATTAAGCTAAAAATCGAAAAAATAAAAAATAAAAAAAAAAAGTAAATAAAATATAAAAAGAATAAAAAAAGTTATGTTTAAAACCATATTTTATTATTGTTCCTCAATTTATTTAATTAAAAAACTACATTAACGGAGTCGCGAACACTCATGAAAATCATTTCACTATACCTGTATAAAATAATGGGCTTCAAGATTGTGCAATTGAAAAAAATCAAATGAGCATTTGGAAAAACTTAGCCCAAACTCGAAGAACGTGAGATTTGGTAATAACAAAGTCTTATTTCTTTGTTAAAAAAATATGTTAAGGGAGTCGCTAACCCTCGTGAAACATAGACTGTTTTATTCAACATTTAATGGGCTTTAAGGCTATGCAGTCTAAAAAAATCCAACGAATTTCCTGCATTTGGAAAAACTTAGCCCAAACTCGAAGAACGTGAGATTTGGTAGTTAGTGCTATATCTTTGTTAAAAAAATATGTTAAGGGAGTCGCTAACCCTCGTGAAACATAGACTGTTTTATTCAGCATTTAATGGGCTTTAAGATAGTATGGCTAAATGAGATTGAAAATATTTCTTCCCTTGTGAAATACCGAAACTAAGGATCGACCGAAACTTCTATTAGTTTTTTGTTAAAAGCATTAATAAAGTTAATTTTTTAAATATAAATCAATGTAATTGATTGATTCATATCTAAATGAAGCCTTTGATTTACTGAAAATACAAAAAAAAACGTATTTTCAGAGAAATCAGATGTTTACAGTGGTTCTCAACCATCGCCCGCAACTGTGGACTAAAAGTGTGGGTTAACTTCAGCCTCATTTTCTCCAAACGACTCGTTCGGGGATGCTCCTGAACTTTGATCGGATTATAAGTGTTTTCTTCTGGAGATGATGAGGTGTGATATGCTGCAGAGGTTTCTTCTCTCGTGGACGAACGCAGGATGAATAATTGAAGAGTTTTGTGGTGCGTCTGGTCGAGCAGCTACTTAAAATCTTGTTAGCGACTGATTGCCTTATCTGGCAATCTGGATGTTTCGTGAAAGGTAATTTTGTCGTTGGCTTCTTTTTTCTATCGTCGGCAGGCAAAAATGGCACGTGCAGAAGCACGTGTCTCCCTCTAGATCGACTCGGAAGCTCTCTCGACTCAACCTCCGGCAGTGCGGCTGTTTAGCTTTGAAAGAATACACACATATATATATATATACATAGAAGGCACAGAAGTGCGCGTCCATCCACGCATATCCGGTGTACATACGTGTGGTTCGCGTTGTTCGTAATCCCGTTCGATGTGCATAAAAGACTCTGGCAAAAGTAAGTTGCACGCAGGGTTTTCGGGTCAGCCTGCCATTCAATGTTAAAAAGAAAGATTTTTTCTCTCTTTCTTTATACGAGGTACACACATATGGGAGAAAAACGTCCTTTTGACTGGAGAAAATTCTTTTCATTAACGAAACTTTCATCCAACTATATTGAACTCGAGCCGCGTTCCTATATTTTTTAACGTCAGCCAATGCTCGAGCTGCTCTTTTAACAAATATTCAGGTTGGAAGAGAAAAACTAAATTGACGATAGCTATATAATGTTTCAATAAACTGTTGCAGCTATCATTCGTTAGCGCAACAAAGAGGTAGAGAGATGAATTATTTATGGAAAAGAAAGATTCATTGCCCGATAAATATTTAACTTTCCGTTTGTACTTTATGATAATTATTACGATATAATAGATGACCACTCCTACAGGCGGTCGACTCATGAGTCACGTTAAATGAATCGCCCTGTATATATATATATATATATATATAAGCGCACACGACAGGTCACTGACTCGAACAAAGTAAATATCCACTTAACAGAAATTATTTTTATAACGCGACTAATTTATATTTAGCAAACAACTTATCGCGTTATTCTCTTCAATCGATTCAGTCTATCGAATTGATATAATTTCGATAAGGACACCGTTGATGTACTTGACCGTTATAGTTTCAATGCGTGCTGTTTATTTTGCTAATAAAGTATAATTCTCGTGTGCGAGCACAGAGATGCTTCATAAATACCTTTCTCCCACTATTTTGCTTTTTTCTTTGTTATCTTTGATAAAATTTTAATATTTTCTGTGAAAAAAGTGCATTGTTATGCCAAGTTAAAAGGGACAATTGTAATGGAGGGAAAATAAAAGCGATGCACGATAATGGGGTTAAATGTGAAAATTGTCAGAAAGCTGTTTAAATATGAAAATGTTGTTCTCGGGAAGTGATCTTAATCGCAGTCGAATCGAATTCTACATGAAAATTTGATTTCTGTGTTTTGCTCCTTTATTCGTATCGAGCCATGCCACCCTTTGGACAAGAAAACGTCAATACAGCTGCGCATGCGCCTTTTGGAATCACCACCCCCCCCCCCCCACCCTCCCTCCCAGCTGGGATGTTCCCCGGTGGTGAACCTGTATTTATCTGCCTTTCATCCGACCCAATTCATTTCTTCCTTTTATTTCATTATTTCAACTGGCACTATTTTACGATAGTCGTATTAGCTTGGTATATACAATTGACTTACCTACAAGTTGTAAATTTCAATTAAAAATAGTCATTTCGATATAAGTATGCAAAATTTGTATAAATTGCGTGGAAATATAATTCTCTTGTTGAGAGAGAAACATCTGATACTCTATAAAGATAAAAAATTGTAGAACAATTGATAAAATACTCGTTTATCTTTATTATTTCCTCTCTTTGATCGCATGAAAATGGAAATTATTATGACCGACCGAGTATTTATAGCATCATCCTGAGAAACTCGATGTGCAGCATTCTTTTATTTCGAACAAGTTGATAAATTTTCATGTGTCTCAATTTTTCAAGGGAATCATCAATCATTGGACAGTACGTGGACAGGATGAAGTCACTGAGCTAATGCTTTTAACATTAACGAGAAACTCAAGTGGACCGAATTGACCTCGATTTGTTAATCCCCGACATTAGCTAGTATTGTGCTCTGGTGTCTCTTCCAATTCAAACTTATATGTATCCAACAAAATTTCTTTAAGCACTATACTTGCGATATCGTTTATCTTTACTAAAAATATTTACGCGAACACGTTAGTATAAACATTCGTTCTAAGTATTGGGAAAATTCATGATATATTAAGCAATTTTTAGACACTATAGAGAAAGATGGAAAAAGTCGATTCACTTCTCTTTTAAAGTTGCTTACATTTAAACCGTCGGAGTAGTGTAATAATAACTTAGCATAAACATGTGTGTCTAAAAGAGTTTCTGCAGATTTCATAAACTTCCCAAGGAATTTCCGTCGAAACTGTCGAATTTAATGCTTATTTTTATCGCAATGAACAATGATTTTATGGATTAATTTTGAATTAAATAGTTTTTGACTGATGAAACATTCGAGGAATATTTATTTTCGTCCGATACCTCGGATACAATCCATGTGTTACGAAGAATATAATATTCCGGAAACACCCACGTTTCCGAATGAATCACTAGTAGGAAAACCAAGTGCAGTGCACTCAATGATTTCTTGGAAATGTCCCGCTCTTTGTACGTACGGGCCTAATGAATGTTTCTCTTATTGTTATTCTAACCGTTTTCTTATCGACTGATAATTCGTACCTTGTAGGTGTATCGTTACGTCTTTTAACGACCAATTGATAATGAAGTTTTTTAACGACACATATATTGATTGATATATTTCATTCGAAGAATCTTATATAATTATTGTAAAAGAAGCAGTTTGCTCTAACCAATTTAATTAGCTGGAAACTGCAGAATATTAAATGAAGAAAGCGCACTTGTTCTGTTTAAAAAATTACTATATAAGAATTATTAGGTAGATTTGTTCGTTGCAGTATACGTCCTTATCTGCCTAACATTTTATTCGTTGACAAACGATATTACTGGAGGATATGAGTCAGCCTATAGTTGGTACATGCACATAGTTAGAGACGGTAACGTAGAAGCACGCGCGAGAGAATCCGATTCAACTAAATTAAATTTTGCGAGAAAAAATGTAACACGAGTCAGCATGGATGTGCTTCCAATAAAATGCTTACAATGCAATACTTGTTTCGTATGAGAAATGGAATCGCGATTGATAGATATCCTGTCAATGTGTGCCTAAAATTAAATAAATTAATGAATTGGTTTTGCGTTTGTTTCTCAGAATGTGGTGGACGATTACTGGCACCTTTGGCAATATTTTACCTATCGACTGGAGTAACTCTTATGCAAGAAAAATGCATATGCCATCCCTCAATTTAAACGAAGCACCGACATCATTAGAAAGGTATTTTACTCCAGCTGATTTACATTTCGGATTTGGATTATATTTTTTATTTTGTAATACGAAGATCTTTTTTTTTTGCAGACCGGAACTTGAAGATTTAAGCAGTGAAGATGAAGCAGTGGCGACAGATTTAGATATGCATGCTTTAATCTTATCCAGTAGCACCGACACGCATAGTCCTGAAGAACCTCTGAAAACGGCCGAAGAAGTTTTAAGAGAAATAGACGACATAATGCAAGTATGTAATCGATTTTAACAATCGTACATATAATTTTCTAATGAAATTTAATTCGTCTCACGTATATTGTTTTATGTCCAGGAAAGTCCTTCCTTGGAAAGATCACCAGATTCGGAAGGCTATATGCTAGACACCGATGAGGCGTTAGAAAGAAGCAGAGAAGTTCTTGGCTCACCTCTTTATGAAAAAAGTGTGTTTTAATCATAAAATTAATGTTTTTATTAAACCATAAGAGATAAAATTATCACTACTTTTATAACTCACAATTTCTCTTTCGTTTCTTGCAGAATTAAAACAACTTACAACTTGTCAGCTAACCGAACTTCTTGGAGAAATGGAATCGTTAATTGGAGCTTTAAGTGAAACTCTTATCGCAGAACTGGCTCTTAGGGATGAGCTAGAATACGAAAAAGAATTAAAGAATCAGTTCATTTCTTTGCTTTTAGCAGTACAAAATCGTCGTCGACAGCATCATGTAACGAAAAAAAGAGGCCAAATGCAAAATGGTACTAGTCCTTTACCACAGCATAGGTCTATACAAGAATCCAAGGTAAGCTGTTTATTAATAATTAAATTTATTTAATATAATATAAACAGTTATTTTTTATATTTTAGTATTTGACCACAGTAATCCCATATCACACAGATAGTGGACCACCAGACAACCAAGCTTTACAAGTTCTGATAAAGAGTAAGAAAAAATAATAGATATATTAGGCAACAATTTATTGAAAGGCTAATATTATAAACTCTCTTTTTTATTTACAGTTCTGAAAGCAATTAGCGAGGATAGCCCAACTGTACCTACATTATTGACAGATTATATACTAAAAGGTATGTTATATATGATTAATCAATCAAATGGATTTTTCAATAATAAAACTTCTTATTTCAGTCCTCTGTCCAACTTAGTGAGTCTATCGCAGCTTTATTCAAAAAGAATGAGGCAGCGATAAACGAGAAATAATTAACGAAGTCTAAGATTTACTCTCTTCTTCTTGCCAGTGCGCTTTCAATCGTCATCATGTCGCGTATCTATTGCGTTAAAGACAACTGATCTTGCTTGTGAGGTGTATTTTATTACACTCTGCGTATAATGACTGTAGAGTTAGATAAGTATCCTGATATTCTCTTCTAGTCCTCATTTATATTATTATATAAATATATCATAATCTGTACATTTTTTTACATATAACTTCGCAAGATTCATGCTCACGTTCTACGAGACCGTTTTTTGATGCACTTTAAACATTATCCATCAAGCTCTTCTTGTATTCCGCCATGTATTTCTATTTGTTCGGCCTTTTTGTAATTTTTGTATATAAAGAGTTTTAAATGTATTATTATATAGACAAATCACAAGAGATTAGTATATATATATTATACATAAATATACATATTTATCAAGACGCTCGTAAATAGCTGTTCGTAAGTTATTTTCTGTCAAAGAGTACCTACAAAGTTTACTAATTTAATGTACATTGTAATGCCTGTGTATTTACAAAGTAATTTATTGACTATTTAACGTCCCAATCAACAAAATAAAATGCAACAACAATTTCGTTTCTATTATTTACTTATTTATACAGATTAACATGTAAGCTCCTGCGGCATGCATATCGTTAAGACGGTAGTTGCTGATCAGTCTGGCGAATAAATCAATTTTTTATTTATATATTTATAGTACTGCAATTTAAAATATATATATATATATATATATATAAATTAGAACATAAAGAAAAAATAACAGTACAATTTGAAAGTTTAAAAAAAAATGGAGCGCGCTTTAATTTAAAAAATTCAGTAAGTGAGAAACGTAACATAAAGAGGTTAATTATATGCACAAAAAATAATAATTATAGAAACAGTTCCATTGGAATAAGTTTTCTATCATTGCAACCAAAATGTCGATAATATATCTGTGATTAGAATATTGTTTCTGTACCGATCATTAATTTGTTCTACGAATGCAAACCGGCACTACCAACAGCCCAGCAGTTCAGAAGTCCAGCAGCTTATGCTGCTTATGTTCGGGAAGGTAAAGCTGGGTAAAGGAAAGTGGTGGATGCCTGTGATAAATTTCGCTTATATTGTTTGTTCTATTTGGCAGCTTGAAAACAGAAAAATTTTCTGGGCCTATTATATGCAACCAACATTTTTCGAAATATTTTAAGTATACAACAAAAAGTTAATCAAAAGTGTCATGGGTTTCATATTTCAATATATTAAAAACTCTGATTATGTAGTTTGACGGCAATAAAGCTAGATAGATTAATTTTCTAATAACTATTAAGTATTCGGGATGTATTAATTTGTTTATCTGTTAATTTAAATGATTGTGCTTTTTTAATTAAAGCCTGTACTTTGAGAGAAATATAAAATTCGTTATAAAACAATCATCTTACCATAGGTGACATTTAACAGTCAAAAGACGAATATAAAAGTAAAATTGAAATAAAAATTATAATTTACTTGGGAGTAATGAAAGAAACCGTGCTTGATAGTTGTCTCTGTAAATACTGTTTGTATAGCATTAAGTAAGCCTAGTCCATAATCCAGCATAGCTTCTTTCGGTTTGTAATTAGGAAAAGTTAAGTTTAAAAATTGAAAAATATATACATAGTTCTCTTCCTTTTTATTGTTTATTAGGACCCAAAGGCATATGGAATAGCCTACGCGAGATGTAGGATGTTTAAATGATCAGTAATAAAACCACTGCGAACCTCAATTTGGAAAACATATCTTCATAATTCTTCAACAATGCAAATTTAGCAGTAATGTTTCTCAAACAACAATTGTTTAGCTTCATGGGTAACGTAAGAAGGGTTTCGCTCTTTTAATATTAAAAACTTATATGTAGATCATTTGAAAGGCACTTTTAGGTATTATGTATTAATGATTATTTCATATAAAGTATTTACGTAGTATATCATAAAGCTATTTAAAGTTTTATATTAATTTATCACTTCGTCCAATCGTTTACTGAACATTTCGATTTAATATTACATATATAAGTAAAGTATGGGTCTGATTAAATTAGCGTGCGAGATCGGTATACATAGTCAATTACGAGGTTACTCACCTTCTTCATTATTTCAAATTCAAATATTTAGTGACTGATTGGGTAAAAGATAAATTACTATAGAGACCGTGCACACCAACACAATGATAGCGAAGTGTCAATGTATAACTGTATACGTATAAATAAATTACACTCAAAAACTGCGAAAATTGACCGATAGTTTGCGCTGATAGTATGCATATACACCAATATACATTCTTATCTCACTGTCATTGTATTAGTGTGCACGGTCTCTATAACGCTTAGAACAGATTTTAAGATCAGTTTAAGAATATGCCATAAAAAAAGAATAGTTTGAGAAAATTAAGGTGACTATTAGGTGACATATATTAATAAACGATTTCAGCTAAAACCAACTGCTATGTCTTATTCTTTGAAGTCAAATAATTTTGTGAAAATTATTTTTACTAAAAATATTCAATTGAGTAATTATGAAATTGCATTTCATAAAAATGGAAAACTTTTTTGATAGACTCTCTGTATTATTTAAGCCTAAAGTATATATTCACCATAAAACTAAAATTTACGTACCTTAATGAAATTATGTACTCTTTAGTTATTATAATAATATTTTAATAAATCCTTATTTTTTTCTAAAAACTTTCTGAAATTTATTAGATTTTATGTTTTTAGATTAATAGAATTTAACTTTTGATTTTTTTTCTGTGATGTTGAAGAGTTTGTCTGCATGATGAGATATTTATTTCTTTTGCCATATCCGTTTGACTAGAAAAACACATTATAAATTTAAAAGTATATTTAGATTTAATTAAAAGACATGCAATTGCTCCAATGTAACAAATGATTTCGTACTTCACTACAGCAGTATAATATATGTCTTTAGTGTTTGTTCCTGGAATTTTTGTAAACGGTAACATTTGTTTGAAAAATTCCAATTTATTATTTTCTTTATTATTAATGGAATAATTGTGCTCCTCCTTCGTGGGATGAAATTCATTTGCATAATAAATGCTTTGGAATTTGCAATAAATTTTTTTATATTTTATGCAGTTAAGACATATAACTAGATAATAATTGTTTTATGGGGAAATGGTTTTATTTATGGAATAAAACTTAAACTTTTTCATTTTTCTTTTTTGTAATATAGTATCGATATCTATTAAATAACAATAACTTTCTGTCAATTTTTGTTTTCTTTAAATCCATCGTGCAATTCTATGATGTATTTATTTAATTAAACAAATATCAAGAGACACGGGTAGTGTCTTGACGGCAAGTACACTGTGCCAAATTGATTCGTGTGCTAATACCAGAGATGAAACGGGAGATTGCTCATGCGAGGTCCCGAGGCAATCCCTACCGGTAGGCGGCGCTGGTGTTGGCAAACGCGTGTCTCAGGTCCATCTAACCCCTAACGCCATCTATCGGAAGAGACCACGAAGCACGAGCGTTAAGCTTAGAATAGGGTAAAACATATATGCATTGTTGCCAGAAAGCGGAATAAAAAGAGAGCGGAGATATTTTCTCGGACCTCTCTGTCTTTCTCGCTGTTAGCTTCTAGCAGAAGAGTCGAGGCAAAATCTTTCCGTTTCGCTTTGCCGAAAATCTACCAATATTCGATGTCATTTATATTTGCAGGCCAATGCCTTTATACATGATTTTTTCAGCATATTTATTTATCAGCATTGATTTATTTAAATCAATAATAAATTAAGGAAATGCGTATTTGATATATAATAATTATTTTAACTATAATTTCATCGTTATATTTCGCTTATTTCCGTAAAATCTGAATTTCTTTAGTTTATTATTGATTATTGTAAGTCAATGGCCATTAAAAAAAATTTAATCTTAAAAAAAAAAAGAAAAGTACCGTTCAGGAATCGAACCCGGACCCACAAATCGCCACGCTATTACCTTACCGCCTAGACCACGAGGCTTCTTCAGTGCACCGTAAACAGATAGTCTTTTTAAGGGCTTGAAATCTTCTTTTAAACCATATAAATAAACGAGCAACCGACAGCTTTATTCATTATTATTCTGTCATAATGGTACACAAATTAAGGAATAATTATATTTTGAATAGTTTTCAAAAGCTTTTCCAATAGCCAAGAACGAAGATAAATAATCAACGCTCGCAGTTTCCGTTCTTGGTTATTGGAAAAGCTTTTGAAAATCTACATTATATAATTATTCTTTAATTTGTGTACCATTATGATAGAATAATATTGAATAAAGATGTCGGTTCTTCGTTTATTTATATGGTTCAATAGAAGATTTCAAGCCCTTAAAAAGACTATCTGTTTACGGTGCACTGAAGAAGCCTCGTGGTCTAGGCGGTAAGGTAATAGCGTGGCGATTTGTGGGTCCGGGTTCGATTCCTGAACGGTACTTTTCTTTTTTTTTTTAAGATTAAATTTTTTTTAATGGCCATTGACTTACAATAATCAATAATAAACTAAAGAAATTCAGATTTTACGGAAATAAGCGAAATATAACGATGAAATTATAGTTAAAATAATTATTATATATCAAATACGCATTTCCTTAATTTATTATTGATTTAAATAAGTCAATGCTGATAAATAAATATGCTGAAAAAATCATGTATAAAGGCATTGGCCTGCAAATATAAATGACATCGAATATTGGTAGATTTTCGGCAAAGCGAAATGGAAAGATTTTGCCTCGACTCTTCTGCTAGAAGCTAACAGCGAGAAGGACAGAGAGGTCCGAGAAAATATCTCCGCTCTCTCTTTATTCCGCTTTCTGGCAACAATGCATACAGGGTTTTATCCTAACAGAGAAGCATAGGAGATTCGTGTTAGTTGACTATAGAGCCGTGGAGCATGGAATCCGAGAGCCCTCATTGGTCAATTCCGTGTAGTGCCAACATAAAATAGGTCGTTGCCAACAGATTTTGTCTCTAATGCTTCTCGTAAGTGGAAATAGCAGAAATGTCAAAAAAGTGAGGTTACTAAAGGTAAAAGTAAATATTAATGAAGGGATAATAATAAAGGGTATGTGACAGTAAAAATAAATATGATGTAAAGTCAACTTTAATGTTCAATGTATTAAATAATATTGATTAAGTGTTTTTTAATGTTCAGTTATCTGTTGTAGTGAAATTAAGAGGCTTCGCTTTAGATATGAATGGAGCGAGGAACCTGAAGAAGATGATTAAAGTAAAGTTTCAAGCGATGGAACTAAGAATTTTGAAGGATATGATATTGTTACGAGACCTCAATTCCTGAACAATTTTTCATTGGTGGTAGAAAACAGTAAGTTGAACCACATAATTTAATTTGTTATATTTTGTAAGTCATAATATAATAAAATGATTGCAGGTAGACTGTAGATTATAATTCCAAGTTTTGCTAATTGCGGCAAAGGTTTTTTGATAAATGTGCAGAAGGAAGAGTGATTTCGATTGCAGCTGCAACGATGCATTACAATAGTTGCAGGGATGTATACAATTTCTATTATCACAATTAATAGTATTTATTATGTAGTTTGTTTCAACCATTAAAGAGAGGCATATTGTATTTAAAGCTACGTAAACTAATTAAGATTATAATTTTGTACATTTACTAAAACACATATTCTTTTACAGAGCCATAGCTGGAAGGTACATGAGCTTTTTATCAAGATTCTATGGATTCAGCGGCTTATGATGATTCAGTATAAGAGGTTTATACTCTGGATGTGGGATGCAACAATTTTCATGTTTGGAATACATCAATTCCTGGCTGCAGTAAACTTTGTATTGGCAATTGTGTAAGTATAATAAATATTTTGAAAAATAATTAAATATAATATTACAAAATCTCTCACTTCTCTTTACAGTTATTTTTGAGTTTTCCCTGACTTGATGAAGCACACAGGATGAAGCTAAAGAAGCTATGGTACAAGCTAGGACAGAGCAATAACATTTGTACATACAATTTCTCAATAGACGTTCCATGAAGAAGCTCTGATTTTTAGATCTGTAGGATTATTTGCCAGTATAAACTTCTACCATAATTGATTATAATTTTCATATTACATTGTACACAAGCTTACAAGATGAAATTAATTAATGTAGTTGCTCACTATCTAACTAAGATAAATGTACTTAAGAATTATAATACTATTACTGAATCAATGATTTGTCATCTGTAATTTTGATTCATCAATTTAATTTGTAAAAGATATGTTTGTAACTATATAAATAAATAATAATTTCATGAATTTAATTAAAACATTCTTTATATTATAATAGCTGTAAAACAACCGATTCATTCATAGAGGGGGGGGGGGGGGAGTTCTCTCAAACAAAAATCCTACAATTAATTATAATAATGGGTTTTTATTTTTAAATCTTACAAAATACACACGGATATTCACTCAGAATACAATAATTACTCTATGTTTTAATTACTCATATTCATACAAGTAAATTAAGCGCATATTCTTCGTCCACGCAAAATCTCATTCCTCTCATGATTTCCATTTGCGATTTATTTCCATTTGCTCTTTTCCAAAAGTTACAGACACTCTATTGACTCACATTCAAATCAAATGATACATTTTTTTTTTTTTTTTTTTTTTTTACGCTGGAGGGAATCCGTTGAGGACTGAGTGCAGGAGTCTTCTCTTTCCTGCTGTGCCGTCTTCGCTAGCATGTTTTCAGTCTATAAAACGAAGACTTGATCTAAGCAGAAAGAGACATACCTGCTAAACCACTCCAGCGGCATGCAAGCTCTACACAGCCATGTCGTATCACGATATTACCATGTAGGGCCGCGCCGGTCGCTATGAATCGCGCCTTCCTTTCTCAATTCTTATTCTAATCTCGATCAAAAATTTGCAATTAAAGATATTGCTCGAAGAGGCCTCCAGCAACTGCATAACAAAGCTCTATTCGCTTTTCAAAACAGTGTAATACATTCTGCAGTTCTGTGGGTGTAATACTCTCGCACAACGCAATGATGTTCTCCTTTAGCTGCTCTACGGTCTCCATCTCCATATTGTACAGCTGGTTTTTTATGATTCCCCATATTCCAAAATCTAGAGGTGCTAGATCAGGGGATCTAGGAGGCCATTCAATTGGACCATTTTTCCCAATCCATCTCCCAGGATATTTCTGGTTCAAATATTGGGTAACAACTCTAGCTGTGTGGGGTGGAGCTCCGTCTTGCTGGAATGTTATCAATTCCGCCTAAAATGTAAAATGAAGTAGCAGAATATTATTAGAAGCTTCATTCCTTAAAATAATGCGTATTTTAAGAATTTATAAAGAAAATTACATTGGTGGCCACGCTTTGGACTCTTACGTTAACTTCATCTGTTAGCATCTGCAAATACTTATTGGCGTTTAAGTTACCCTCGATGAATATCGGGCCGATTATTTTATCCCCTAAAATGCCCAGCCAAACATTAAGTTTCTGCTGGTATTGCGTATGGGATTCGATATATTCATGAGGGTTTTCTTTTGACCAGACTCTCGTATTTTGAATGTTTGGGGCGTGGACCAACACAAACGTGGATTCGTCCGAGAATAAGATATTCTTCGTAAAATTGCAGTCAAAGTCCGTTTTCTCCATTATAATTTTACAGAAAGTATGTCTCCTTTCGTAATCGGCCTCTTTCAATTCCTGGCATCGAAAAATTTTGTACGCACGAAACTTTTCTTTTTTAAGAGTCTTATGAACCGAAAAAATAGAGACTCCGGTTTCCCTACTGATGCTAGAGAGTGATTGACGGGGATTATTGGTGACCGAATCTTCTATACGGTTTTTAACACTATCAGACAATGCTCTTGCTGGTCGTTTATGCTTTACGTGGGTACGATCCAAGCAACCGGTCTCCTCAAATTTCTTAATCAATTTTATAACCATACTGCTGTTTGGTGCCGGACGGTTTGGAAATTCCCTCTGGAATAAATCTTTAATATCCCTTGAGGATCTACCACCGTAATACCACTTGACTATTTGTATTTTTTCATTTACATTCATTTTACACAACTGAAAGTTCCAATAATTTATTAATTTTATACAGAGATATAAAGAAATTCATTCATTTTTAGCTTGAACATATTGTAATCTTAATAGTGTAATACTTACATAGCAATTTTCCTAATTTTATTAATAACTATTTGACAACAATTCGGTATAACCACGAAAATGATCGAAGATAAACAAATGAAAAAACGTGTGTGTTCTGTGTGTTTGTGTGCTTGGTGCAGGATTCGTTTTTTCATTTGTTTATCTTCGATCATTTTCGTGGTTATACCGAATTGTTGTCAAATAGTTATTAATAAAATTAGGAAAATTGCTATGTAAGTATTACACTATTAAGATTACAATATGTTCAAGCTAAAAATGAATGAATTTCTTTATATCTCTGTATAAAATTAATAAATTATTGGAACTTTCAGTTGTGTAAAATGAATGTAAATGAAAAAATACAAATAGTCAAGTGGTATTACGGTGGTAGATCCTCAAGGGATATTAAAGATTTATTCCAGAGGGAATTTCCAAACCGTCCGGCACCAAACAGCAGTATGGTTATAAAATTGATTAAGAAATTTGAGGAGACCGGTTGCTTGGATCGTACCCACGTAAAGCATAAACGACCAGCAAGAGCATTGTCTGATAGTGTTAAAAACCGTATAGAAGATTCGGTCACCAATAATCCCCGTCAATCACTCTCTAGCATCAGTAGGGAAACCGGAGTCTCTATTTTTTCGGTTCATAAGACTCTTAAAAAAGAAAAGTTTCGTGCGTACAAAATTTTTCGATGCCAGGAATTGAAAGAGGCCGATTACGAAAGGAGACATACTTTCTGTAAAATTATAATGGAGAAAACGGACTTTGACTGCAATTTTACGAAGAATATCTTATTCTCGGACGAATCCACGTTTGTGTTGGTCCACGCCCCAAACATTCAAAATACGAGAGTCTGGTCAAAAGAAAACCCTCATGAATATATCGAATCCCATACGCAATACCAGCAGAAACTTAATGTTTGGCTGGGCATTTTAGGGGATAAAATAATCGGCCCGATATTCATCGAGGGTAACTTAAACGCCAATAAGTATTTGCAGATGCTAACAGATGAAGTTAACGTAAGAGTCCAAAGCGTGGCCACCAATGTAATTTTCTTTATAAATTCTTAAAATACGCATTATTTTAAGGAATGAAGCTTCTAATAATATTCTGCTACTTCATTTTACATTTTAGGCGGAATTGATAACATTCCAGCAAGACGGAGCTCCACCCCACACAGCTAGAGTTGTTACCCAATATTTGAACCAGAAATATCCTGGGAGATGGATTGGGAAAAATGGTCCAATTGAATGGCCTCCTAGATCCCCTGATCTAGCACCTCTAGATTTTGGAATATGGGGAATCATAAAAAACCAGCTGTACAATATGGAGATGGAGACCGTAGAGCAGCTAAAGGAGAACATCATTGCGTTGTGCGAGAGTATTACACCCACAGAACTGCAGAATGTATTACACTGTTTTGAAAAGCGAATAGAGCTTTGTTATGCAGTTGCTGGAGGCCTCTTCGAGCAATATCTTTAATTGCAAATTTTTGATCGAGATTAGAATAAGAATTGAGAAAGGAAGGCGCGATTCATAGCGACCGGCGCGGCCCTACATGGTAATATCGTGATACGACATGGCTGTGTAGAGCTTGCATGCCGCTGGAGTGGTTTAGCAGGTATGTCTCTTTCTGCTTAGATCAAGTCTTCGTTTTATAGACTGAAAACATGCTAGCGAAGACGGCACAGCAGGAAAGAGAAGACTCCTGCACTCAGTCCTCAACGGATTCCCTCCAGCGTAAAAAAAAAAAAAAAAAAAAAAAATGTATCATTTGATTTGAATGTGAGTCAATAGAGTGTCTGTAACTTTTGGAAAAGAGCAAATGGAAATAAATCGCAAATGGAAATCATGAGAGGAATGAGATTTTGCGTGGACGAAGAATATGCGCTTAATTTACTTGTATGAATATGAGTAATTAAAACATAGAGTAATTATTGTATTCTGAGTGAATATCCGTGTGTATTTTGTAAGATTTAAAAATAAAAACCCATTATTATAATTAATTGTAGGATTTTTGTTTGAGAGAACTCCCCCCCCCCCCCCCCCCCCTCTATGAATGAATCGGTTGTTTTACAGCTATTATAATATAAAGAATGTTTTAATTAAATTCATGAAATTATTATTTATTTATATAGTTACAAACATATCTTTTACAAATTAAATTGATGAATCAAAATTACAGATGACAAATCATTGATTCAGTAATAGTATTATAATTCTTAAGTACATTTATCTTAGTTAGATAGTGAGCAACTACATTAATTAATTTCATCTTGTAAGCTTGTGTACAATGTAATATGAAAATTATAATCAATTATGGTAGAAGTTTATACTGGCAAATAATCCTACAGATCTAAAAATCAGAGCTTCTTCATGGAACGTCTATTGAGAAATTGTATGTACAAATGTTATTGCTCTGTCCTAGCTTGTACCATAGCTTCTTTAGCTTCATCCTGTGTGCTTCATCAAGTCAGGGAAAACTCAAAAATAACTGTAAAGAGAAGTGAGAGATTTTGTAATATTATATTTAATTATTTTTCAAAATATTTATTATACTTACACAATTGCCAATACA
This sequence comes from Prorops nasuta, assembly GCF_024137725.1. Classification (NCBI taxonomy): domain Eukaryota; kingdom Metazoa; phylum Arthropoda; class Insecta; order Hymenoptera; family Bethylidae; genus Prorops; species Prorops nasuta. The sequence continues at coordinate 6,264,281 of NW_027116813.1, read as the reverse complement.
AAGTTTACTGCAGCCAGGAATTGATGTATTCCAAACATGAAAATTGTTGCATCCCACATCCAGAGTATAAACCTCTTATACTGAATCATCATAAGCCGCTGAATCCATAGAATCTTGATAAAAAGCTCATGTACCTTCCAGCTATGGCTCTGTAAAAGAATATGTGTTTTAGTAAATGTACAAAATTATAATCTTAATTAGTTTACGTAGCTTTAAATACAATATGCCTCTCTTTAATGGTTGAAACAAACTACATAATAAATACTATTAATTGTGATAATAGAAATTGTATACATCCCTGCAACTATTGTAATGCATCGTTGCAGCTGCAATCGAAATCACTCTTCCTTCTGCACATTTATCAAAAAACCTTTGCCGCAATTAGCAAAACTTGGAATTATAATCTACAGTCTACCTGCAATCATTTTATTATATTATGACTTACAAAATATAACAAATTAAATTATGTGGTTCAACTTACTGTTTTCTACCACCAATGAAAAATTGTTCAGGAATTGAGGTCTCGTAACAATATCATATCCTTCAAAATTCTTAGTTCCATCGCTTGAAACTTTACTTTAATCATCTTCTTCAGGTTCCTCGCTCCATTCATATCTAAAGCGAAGCCTCTTAATTTCACTACAACAGATAACTGAACATTAAAAAACACTTAATCAATATTATTTAATACATTGAACATTAAAGTTGACTTTACATCATATTTATTTTTACTGTCACATACCCTTTATTATTATCCCTTCATTAATATTTACTTTTACCTTTAGTAACCTCACTTTTTTGACATTTCTGCTATTTCCACTTACGAGAAGCATTAGAGACAAAATCTGTTGGCAACGACCTATTTTATGTTGGCACTACACGGAATTGACCAATGAGGGCTCTCGGATTCCATGCTCCACGGCTCTATAGTCAACTAACACGAATCTCCTATGCTTCTCTGTTAGGATAAAACCCTGTATATGTTTTACCCTATTCTAAGCTTAACGCTCGTGCTTCGTGGTCTCTTCCGATAGATGGCGTTAGGGGTTAGATGGACCTGAGACACGCGTTTGCCAACACCAGCGCCGCCTACCGGTAGGGATTGCCTCGGGACCTCGCATGAGCAATCTCCCCTTTCATCTCTGCTAATACCTGTAAGATTTGGAGTAAACCATACTATAGCAAAAATATGTGAAATTGGAATAAAATATAACGAACAGTTTAGACAACTGCAAAAGGGACCGTGCACATCAACACAATGACAGTGAGATGAGAATGTGTATTGGTGTATATGCATACTATCAGCCCAAACTATCGGTCAATTTTCGCAGTTTTTGAGTGTAATTTATTTATACGTATATAGTTACACATTGACACTTCTCTATCATTGTTATGGCGGTTGTTTTCCAACACAAGTATTTTTGGGTATTTTCACTATATTAGAATAACACCACCAAAGTAACGTTTCACATATATATATTTTGTATAATAAAACATTTGTACGTTACAAGAAAATAAAATATTTATTTTAAAGTAATCTTTCTTGTCCCAACGGCTCTTTACTGGATAAGCCTTGTCTAGATTCCAAACGTCGAATGAGATTCTGTAACCTACTGAAAACTAAACTAGACGAAGATGGCGCTGAAGTCTCATCCGCCATAGCTGTTAGTGGAGGTAGTAGATTTGCTTCTTGAGTCCGACATCTGAGTTCTGACTTCGTTCTATGGTAAATGGTTGACCTGGCGCTTGTATCGCCACATTGTGGATGTTTACGTTCAGTGATCTGATCCGGGTTAGGGTTTACTACAGTCGCAGTAATACAACTTTCGAAAAAAACCCTAGATTAACCCGGATTTGGTGAGGAGGCTTCCGCGTGTGGATCTGATCGGGTCTGGGTTAAAGGGGTTAAGGTAGGACGTATTCCGACGTGATCGAAGTGTCAAAAACGGACAAGTGACCAATAGCAATAGGTTTTACCAACAAGTTAAAGGATTTCCATTTATTTGAACACTGCTTGCCATTAACTAAATATCCTTTTTTACCTAATTCTGCAGCAATTACCTCCCATAATTTTTTTTGACCAATATTTTTATTTTGTATTATATTTTTATTTTTCCTTATATGTTCCAACAACAATTTTGTGCTTCCAATTGTCCAGGAATATTTATTCAGATCTGTCAAAAAAAAGAAAGTATTAATTAAAATATTTCCTTTTAATAAAGTCTAATGAAATTAAGATTTAATAATTAATGCAAATACACTTTTTTCACTCCAATGTTTTGGGTTGTGCAGGAAATTAAAGTATAATTAATAAAACTGAATACTCTTTACTATTTTAGTATTCTGTACTACATTTAAACTTTACATACCTACATATCTATTGTGAGCGTAGTATTGATCCATCTTTATTTCTGAAAAAATTTAGTAATTAATTGCCAATTTACAGAAAATTTATTGCCATTTAAATACAATAAAAATAAGATTAAGGTTATCATTTTAAATATAATTTAATTCTTCTTAATTTTTTATTTTTACCTGATGAAATTAAAAAACTACGTGATAAAATGTTAATAATAAAAGTTTATAACTAAGTTTACCTTTATTTGCTTATTGAAATTTTACCAATGCTGTTTTGAATTTCGATCACGTCTGAGTACGTCCTACCTTAATCCCCTTTAACCCGGATCCGATCAGATCCACTCGCGGAAGCCTCTTCACTAGACTCGGATCCATCTAGAGTTTTTTCGAAAGTTGCAGCTCTGAAACTGGGTCTTACGGTTCTAACAAACATTAGCGCCGCCTACCGGCAAGGATTATTTTAGGACCCTGGTCCCTGCCATGAGTGGCATGACATGAGTGCCATGCCCATGATGGCCATGATGAGCAATCTCCCGACCCCGACCTCCCGTGGTATTGTCAATGGACGTTTATTTTCAGGGGTTAGATCTAGATCTCGGATCAGACTTACCGCAGTGTCGCAACTTACGAAAAAAAAATACTTTATCACCCTAGACTAATCCGGATCTAGTGAGGAGGCTTTCGCGAGAGTGAATCCGGATCCAGATTTAAGTAAAGTAATTAGGGCCTATCAGGTGTGGAAATTTTAGCTGTCATTAGTGGCATTATTCTAATCAACAAAAGTTAAATATTAAATTTCCAATTTGTTTTGCTAAAGATAAAGAAAGAAGTATAATAATCATTAATAATTTTCACTTTTTATATAATATATTAACTTTCTTACGTAATTTCTCTTAATAACATTTTATTTACAGATTAAACAATGAATTATATGAATTTATGGAATATTTTATTTGAAAATAATGAGGAGGAAGATAATAATACATCATCTTCCTCCTCATTATTTTCAAATAAAATATTCCATAAATTCATATAATTCATTGTTTAATCTGTAAATAAAATGTTATTAAGAGAAATTACGTAAGAAAGTTAATATATTATATAAAAAGTGAAAATTATTAATGATTATTATACTTCTTTCTTTATCTTTAACAAAACAAATTGGAAATTTAATATTTACCTTTTGTTGATTAGAATAATGTCACTAATGACAGCTAAAATTTCCACACCTGAATAGGCCCCAATTACTCTACTTAAATCTGGATCCGGATTCACTCTCGCGAAAGCCTCCTTACTAGATCCGGATTAGTCTAGGGTGATCTAGTTTTTTTTTCGTAAGTTGCGACACTGTGGTAAGTTTGATCCGAGATCTGGATCTAATCCCTGAAAATAAACGTCCAATATTTTCGCCAACAAACTATACAGCGTACGGACTTGGCAACGCTGTTTCTGCCGGTCATAGTATACACTTGGCAACGCTGGGTTTACCCTACTGGCAGTAGTACATACTGGCAAAGTGGCAAACCCCTCTATAGTATGTATATGTTGAATAAAACATGCCGGTGTTTTGTTTGTGTGCGAAGGTGGTGGTTATGGACGTTATGGTTCTGGTTTTGATCGCGGTATTGTTTATGTTTTAGTTTCTGGGAACGGATAAATTAATTTTAGTAGAGAAATTAGAAAAACAATGAATGCGACGAGCCTTTATGTATCGACATGCCGGCTGGTTTTGCAAGCAGATGTGGAGGACAGCAATTCATGGACGGACCTGTATAGGCTAGTTCCGTATTTACGGCAAAGTCTCAGCTGTACTGTGTGTTCAAATTTGTTAATAGAACCTCATACGCCGACAGAGACCAACTGTCAGCACCACGTCTGTCGGGGATGTCGAGGTGGCCGCAAAAAACTTAAGCCCTCTTGTGGATGGTGCAAGGATTATGAGAAATACGTAGAAAATGTTCAGCTTAGAATATTGTTGCAGTGTTATAAAAAGTTGTGCGAATATTTGACAAGCACTACCGTTTATCGCAGTTTGTTGCTTTCCGTGTCTTCCAGTGCAACAAGTAATGGTGCTCCTACTATTGGTGCTGCCAGTCTTATGGAGCTTATTCAGGAAGGTGCTGGTTTTAAAGATGAATTCAAGAGTAACGCAGGATTATCCAAATCTGCATATAGCATTTTGCCATGTGTTTATACCAGTACAACTTCTACTCAAACCCAGGGAAGTTCCGTTCCAATACCTGATAATGCTACTCAAACTATACCTGGTATAAATTGAACAATTTACAAGTTTTTGATTACTGTTTCTTGATTTTAATATATTTTAATATGTTGCTTAGAAGCTCCTACAATAAGAACCGTATCTAATGGGTCGTCAATCTATTCTGTCATGTATGCTGGATCTGGTAACAAAATAACTATTAAAAGGAAAGCAGCTGCAGTTGAAGATACAGAAGTTCGACAACTGGATACGGAAGGAAGCCAGCACAGCTCGGTAGGAGGGTTAAAATGCATTCCATCTTCCCACCTTAAATATGGGACTCCTACTGAAAAAAAATCTACAAAAAACAGCAAAGTAATTTCAATAGATATTCGGTTAATCCTATACCTTATAAAATGTTTGTATTACACTATAATTATCATTTAAATGTGTGTGCTAAACAATTTTCACCTTCGTTAATGCTACTTGTAAGGTATATTCGCTTTTAACTATCCATTTCATTAGAAAATTTTAATCAATATTTAATAGAACATACTAATACTTATAATTATTAACTACTAACATAGATTTAGAATGATCTATTTGGTCCCATAAAAAGATTAATGCAGTTGAACTTTATTATTGGAAATCAATTGTTTTTCTTATTATTTCTGCATTAATCTCTTGTATACTCTTATTTAAATATTTGATGAGTATTTAAGATAACATATTGCTTTGTTGTGATCAGTCCTCGGGAAATTTTAAAAAACCAAGGTCAAGCTCTGCTAGAAGCAAACGAAAAGGATGCAGATGCGGTAATGCTACAGCAATACCTGGCAAACTAACGTGCTGTGGTCAAAGATGTCCATGTTATGTAGAAAGTAAGCCATGTATCGAGTGTAGATGCAGAGGTTGCAGGAATCCGCATACAGCAGATGGACTCAAGGTAATTAACATTTAAGTATTATGTATAGACAGTTAATAATATATTAAACTCTTCCATACATTTTCTAGATTCGACCTCATATACCAGAACTTCATAATTTACAATTACAACTATCTACTCCGTTAGATTGTGATCCATTGAATTCAGATCCTCTTGAGGCTCAATGCCTGTCCACATCACCTACCACAATACAAGTACTGAATGTTTATTCAACTCCAAGATTAGATATAGACAACGTTCCGCAAAATTTGCCAGCTGCATTATTAGTGGGAGATGATGCAATGGTTAGTACAGAAAGCGAAGCTGAAGATAGTGATGTACAAATTGATGTGTGACAGCGCACATAAGTGGTATCCAAAGGTATCACATTAACCATGACAAATTCAGTAAACATCTGAAAAGTTTAAACGATTGTAATAATGTGCTATTAATTTTTAAAACTAAAGACTAATACTTACATGGAAAATGAGAATTACGCTATTCGATAGTTAGGTAGTAAACAATGATAGATAAATTATATTGAAAAAAGAACATACAAATTAAAGTGTAAACAATATTTTATTAACAATTAAAATTCTTTTATTTTTAAATAATAATTCTCATTTAACCAGTGCGTAATTGAGTAAGTTTTAAGTCCTTAACTTATGTTTTATCTTTTTATTGTTACCTAAAAATTATACATTCAAATTAAAACTTATATAATTGTTTTATGCAAAATTAATTAATACTAAAAGACAACAAGATTAATTCAACTTAAAAAAAAATTACAAGGAAGGAAGGAGTTGCGACATTTTAACATTATAGAATGATTCATAAGTTAACTTTTATCTTTTAACATTGCCCTTTGAAGCTCTTTTCTTTTATTGAGAAAGCATTAATTTTATTGGTTAGTAAGGGCACTTTTTGTATTTTCAAGAAGTAAATGCTTTTACACTAAAAATATTAATTTATATTATTATTTACAAAGAAAGTATCATTTTCAAATCATTGTTTGAAACCTGTTGAAGTAGAAGGAATAGGTTTCATTTTTCACTAACCTTATGAACATCAATTCATTATTTATATAGTATGTTGATAAAATTTTCGGGAATAGTATGTATATTTGCTTCTTTATTTTATAAAAGCTATTGTACATATATTCTTTTAAAAAGTGCAGATTTTCAAGTAATCTTAAAAGTTGTACTAAATAATTATCACATATGTCTAAAATATTTGACCAAACACATCTGTAAAAGACCAATATTTCTTACTTTATTTTGCTTGATCCAACATTGAACATAAAGACAAATTCCATGCATATACATTAATAATTGAAAGTTCTGCTGTAATAATAACATTTAATTTATTAAATTTATCCAATAGCTATTATAAAACTCAAACTTAAGTACAAAGTTATTACATTAATGGCGCACAGCCTTTACAATTAATTTAATCATGCAAAACTTTTGTACTCCATGAGATTTTTACTCTAATTTTATTTAATTATAAGCACCTTATAATTTATACATTTTTTATATTTTTAATATTTTTCAAAACTTTAATGTATCTTTTTGTTTTAAAATGCATCCAAGTGGCAATTAAAGGAAAATAATATTATTTACATAAAGGCATCTGAAAGACCAATGAATATAAAATCACAGACTATATCATTTAACTGAATTAAAAAATATGTGAAACTAAAATTAGTACCTAAACATAATATCTAAAGCTTATCTATTTTATGTATACATAAAATTGTATGCTTTACTACTGCCAAGAATTTAAGATCGATTAATTATTAACATGATAATAATAATTATGTTACTTTTAATAAAACAGTAGAAGATATAAAAATGTTGAATGAGAAAATGTAGCTGTTTTTGGCTTCAAATCGACTTTAGATATAGTTCTATTTAAAAGAAGGATTTGTAGTTTGAATCAATCTAGTTATTCAATAAACAAATTTTGTTAGAAGTTTTGTAACGTTAAGGTCTAAGTGCAATAAAAAATTATTTATACAAGCATATTTTTCAAACATTAAAATACATAATTTTAAATAATATACTAGCGAGATGCATACAAAACATTCTTATATCTTCTAACAAAGCTTTGTATTTTTAGTCATTGTATTTGTGTATATATATGTTTGTATATAACATGTGTTGTCTACACTATATGATAAACATAAATATAAGAGAAATTACTTCTTGGGACCTAGAAATAGATTTAATTATAGTATATTCAATTCAAAGATTTTTAACAGCATCTTGTACAAATTTATTATTTCTTTTTATTAGTACTAATAAATTTTTTTACAATTAGGAAATTATTTTATTTACTAACATATATTGTTTAAGTGATTTTAAGATTTTTTAACTTCGCTTATATAGATTCACCATATAGAAATTCTGTAATGCAATTTGTTTAAGATAAGAACCACTTTTCAGCTCATTCAAAAATTTGTATACATATTTATTTATTATATTCTCTTGATTTTGCATTCAAAAATACTTGTACTATGTTAAACTCTAACAGAGAATGAAAAATATCAATGTTATAAGAGGTAATTTATTTTTAAATTAAATGATGTATATATATAAACAATAATTAATTTAAATATTATATTATAAGCATGAATTTATTTGATATGTATTAGTAGTCTTAAATCCATCTGTCTGGTGTAAGGCAGATCCAAGGAAATATAGTAGTTTCAGTGAAACACTGTTATATTTTATGTATGATGAAGTCTTGTTGGTCGAAGGATTATAAAATTTACATTATAAAAATAATCATAATGTTACACTGTAGTCCATCATGAATAATATAAAACACGTATTGTCAGTATACATACACAAGAAAAAAAAACAAATAAACCTATTTTATATACCAAGAATCTGTCTTAAATACAATTTTTTTAAATTAGGGACGATATAGTATTTCATTTAAAAAATTATAATTATTATAAAAGCAGTTTTAAATACTGAGACGTCTGAGACTACTGAGATAAGGAAAGAAGAATAAAAAGTCGATAGGAAAAAAAAATTATCATTGTAACTATTGTAAGAGAGAGGGAGAAAAATGATGAAAAAGTGGGAAAAGGGAGTAGAGTTATTTAATTAGTTTAAACAAACGACGAAATGGAGCAACAAGAAATGGCGGTAAATTAATAATGGGAAGCATTTGACCATTTGAACACACTGAACGGGTCTAACCTCAAAAGAGGGCAGCACGGGGGCAGTCTTGGTGGTCTTGTTTCTTGAGATAGACGGTCAAAACCGTCGAAATTGCAGGTGTTGAGATGAAATTTTCGACTGCCCAGGAGAAGGGAATTCTACAGTTTGATAGCGATTTTTGAGTCTGTCTCCTCTAAACCATATCTATATCTTTAGTTTCTCTAGAAGCTTGAAACTCTGAACGATTCAGTGTTCGAGAGAGAAAGAGAGAGAGAGAGAGAGAAGAGACGAGGCAGTACAAACTACAAAGCAGCGGGTGCAGAAGGGCCGATTAGCGCGCAAGAGCGGGTAAAACTTGGTAAAAGCGGGATCTCAACATTCTCAACACGTCAGGGCCGTTAGGGGACAGGGAAAGCCGGAGCCAGGACGATGTGCAAGTGAACAAAAATCACTTCCAGTAAGGATAAAGGCTAGAGTGAGTAAAGGAAAGTGCTTAGTGGTCAAGTGCGAAAAAAAATCGGATTATCCAGTTGAGAGAAATTTAAGAGAGTAACTCCTGGCTTCCTGGATTGAAGGATGTGCCCTAAATCGTTATGACAGATAAGCGCTGCAACTTTCAGCGGATTTTGGTGAACAGGTCGATTTGTATCGGTTGTTTGGCGCGACTCGCGCAACTCTAGAATGCCTTTGAGGCCAAAAGACCGGGATGCTAACTAGTAAACTGAGTAATTGAGTTAAAGAAAAAGAGAGAGAGAGAGAGAGAGAGAGAGAGAGAGAGAGAGTTAGAAAGTCCAGCTGACTGACTGAGCAAAATGGTAACGTGTTTAACGACTTGGCTTGGACAATAGAGAGCCTCGATAGGGCCTACCATGAGTACCGCTAATTATGAGTCTAAGCCCTGCGTCAGCAAAGCATCCTCGAGGCCGGTACAGACAACCGACGAGAGCACTTTTGACGGCAGGAAGATCAAAAGGGAAGAAAATGACATTTGTTTGGAAAATGGCAAGGAACCGACCAATACTGGCAATCAAACCAAGCAAATGCAGCGCCCGCCGTCTGGTCGACTCACCAACGGATTTCATGACGCTGACCTAGTCCAGGACATCCTGACAGCCAAGTTTACTTCACTCACCCATCATGCTTCTGCCCCCAAGCATGACAAGTTCAAACAGCTCATCGAAGATAGTATCAGGTTAGTTATTTTTCTACTCTCAATTTTGTGCTGCATTTAAAGTCTTTCTTCATATATATATTTTAATCTATACTTCAATATCTATTTGTACAACAAAATTGCTTGTCCATAATACAGCGAAGAATCAAGATTATGTGTCCATGAGATTTTTTCGCAAATCGAACAACTTAAAATAGAAGAGAAACTTCTATTGTACCTGAAACTTCCTTCATCATTGACCACTCTTGGAGGAACTAATGATCCTTTAAGGCAACCACTCAATCCTCTAGGAAATCGTTATGAAATTCATCAGACTATTATGTGGATTAAGACCCATTTGGAGGAGGATCCAGATGTTTCGTTACCAAAACAAGAAGTCTATGATGAGTATAAGTATGATTGTTTATTTACAAAAACAAGTTTATGCAGTAGAATATTGATATATTAATTATGTTTTTAATGTTTTCTGTTAGTATGTACTGTATAAGAAATTCTATGAAGCCACTATCAACTGCTGATTTTGGAAAAGTTATGAAACAAGTTTACCCACGCGTGCGTCCTAGAAGACTTGGAACTCGCGGTAATTCGCGGTATTGTTATGCTGGCATGCGTAAACGGATGAAGTTGGAGCCTCCAATATTGCCAGTCATAAGTGGAGTTCGCAGTGTAAATTTTATTTGTAATACTGAAAGTATGAGAAGAAAACAAAACATTAGTTTTTTAAACAAGCTAATGTTAAATTTTCAGGAGGAGGAAGAAGAAAATTTCACAGAGGAGATGCTAGGAGCAGCGTCCATGCTAATAAGAGAATGGGCAGAAAAGCTGTTAGGGGTAAAATTTTCAACACTGAGTGCCTTAGCACGTCATCTAGTAGACAACCTTTATGTTGATAAACGCTCTCTGGCTGCAGTCTGTATTTTATGTGCTTCGGGTAAACTTAATACTTATACAGATAAAGGTTAGTATATATTATTCAACTTATTAAATTCTCTGATTAATTAACTTTATCTTATCCCACAAGACTGATTTTATCCATTAAAAACTTTCAGAACTACCTCTAAATAAAACTGATACTCTGGCAGCTGCTAAGTCTGCAAAATTAAGAGAGGCACAGCTGCAATTACAGCGCAAATTACAACAACGCGAACATATAAAAGACCAAAAACATCGTTGCTTGGATACTATTGTTCAGGTAAGCTTAAGGCATTCAACTTAGAAATAATAATTAAGAAAGAACAGTTGGCAGAGGAAAAGAAACCTTATGATAAATGTTTAATCATTCATTGCAGAATCAAAGTAAAGAGAAAAATGTAGATACCAATGGAGGAGCAAACAAGGGTAGTAAGAAAGCAAGGTCTAATCGGTCACCTCAAGGTACAAATGCTTCAGCTGAACAGGCTACTGTTACCAAGATTAGCTTACCTGTTGCTATTACCGGCCGGCAGAAGAAGATCATTAGATCTATTAGCCAGCCTTCTAATGAATTCTCCCCAGAATCAAACTGTGATACTATATTAGTACAATCGAACGATGGTGTGCCGAGTAATAGCGCTTCAATATTGACAACGACGACGGCTACAACGACATTGACGTCGACGCCAACAGAAACTGTGATGACAACAGGAACAATGATGACGACGACGACGATGACTGCGACGACGACGACGACGACGACGACGGCAACGACGACGACGGCAACGACGACGACGGCTACGACGACGACGACAAATTGCAACGCGCAGAAAGTTGACGTAAAGTTAAAGAATTCCAGAAAGCGTGCCAATTCGAACGTACCGACAGAGACGTCCCAGTCGAGTCCGGAGAAGCAAACGAAACTTATCGATTCGCAGGTTCAAGAAAGCGTAGAGCATTCCAATGCGTTGTTGGCTAAGAAGCTCTCAAGCACGCAACGTCCCGGGAAGATATCGGTGATACTAGCTAGTAACCTAAAACCTAACAAGTGCAAAACCACCGAGGCTGCTCGAAATCAGCCTACCAAAAGCTGTGATATTAAGTCGTCAATATGCTCTGGGAATTGCGCAACGATGAATGGCTGCTCGCACTCGACCGACTCTTCCACAACGTATACAGGTTCAGTGGGTCCTACCACTTTGACCAAAAATCAAATAGAACTACTAGGAACAAACTCGAAAAACGAAAAACTTTGCACTATTGATACCGATGCATTTGATGATTACTTGAATGGTGGTAATAACTCCCAGGAGCAGGAGGAAGAATTGTTACAGTATTTTCAGCAAAGTAGCTCGTCCAGTTCGGACGTCGAAGCGAGTATTATTTCAGCGGAGCCCGACCACGTGTCCAGATCGGACAAGGTTTCGCAGCTTAGGTTAATATTGCAACAAAATTTGAAATCGAGCACGATACATCAGCCAATAGAGCTTATTCCGACCGCGATAATTAGGCAAAACATTATGGTGGATAAACGAGAGGTACCCCCAAAGCATACTCTGATAACACCGACCTTGGTCAACCATCACAATCAATCCAGTACAAGACGACGGGTCAGCTTTGAGACAAATGTCGTTGAGCATTCTCAAGACTCTGCTGGTACAAGTGCGACGAACACCATTCCCCAGAGTCCGAACACACGCCGAAGGATATTCAATTTCACACCTATATCTCCAGGTCCTCACTCACCGATCAATGGTCGTGCATCTAAATGCAACTCTGCGAACGCAAGCCCCTTCGTTTCACCTCGCAATACGCCGGTTCCACGATCTAGGAGCAATCTACAGGCTGGTTGTTCAAGATCCAGAATATCTCAGAAGGTATTGTCTCGTTCGATGTCGTGCAGCGTCCCTGTGTTCACCAGCAAGAACGACACGTTTGTCGTTCCTATCAGCAGCCATGATGTCATTAGACACATTTCCATGCAGCAATCCCAGTTGACATCCACTAAATCGTCGGAGGTCCAAGTTGGTACCAACTCGACTCCAATTCCCGTTGTCCACAAACAAGAGGAGACCACGCAGTGTCCTTCTTTCTTATCGTCGGATCTTACCCCTCAGAAGCAGCTGCTCATCAATTATCCAAGTCAGGAGAATTTACAGGAGATCAAGAACGTATATCAGAAGAATCAACCGACGGATCAGGAAATTAGCGAACTCTTTCACGGTAATAAGAGTTTCGTCAACGATCCGCTGTTCTATCGTTCGCAGTCTGTTCCACTTCATAGAATGGTCAACCCTGCGCTGATGTCACCCATATCCACGCAGCAATCTTTGACGAACTATCAAAGTCAGAGCTTTAATCCGTCAGCGGGAAGCTCCGTTGCACCGACGCCTGTACCCAGTGAATTCAATGATTTTGGAACGATAGGACAGTCTGAGGGCTCCTTCTTGCTAGACGACGTAGGCTCCAACTTCATAACGGAGGATCAGTCATTCTTGATGGGCGACAAGGAGATGACGCCTGAAAATATAACGAATATATTGAACATCTTGAGAGAGGGGGGTCCGGAGAGCTTACAAATTTTGCCGAATCAACCATCCGACGGTAACCACTTAATAGAAAGTGATGTAATGCCGTTGGAGGTGCTACCAAGTTCCAATTTAAACCTTTCCGAGGATACTATGATAGATCCAAATACGGTATTGGACACCTCGGTGAGTGGAACTTTGCAAAAGATCATTCAGTCTCGTTCTTATCCAAATACGCCGTTGCCAATGCCGTTGTCCACTACGACTAACACGTATACAGCCGCTTACACCGAAGACAGTAATGGCTCAAGGTCGTATCCTTCAACCCCTCTTCACACGGTTCAGCCCAGAGATGTTTATCGGGAGAGCAATGAGCCCATGCTATCCAGTCCTACCTTGAATTCGCTTAACTTGAACAACGATGTTGTAAATGTTACAGCTTCGAGTAGCATGTGTAGGAATGTTACCGATTTACTGGAGACCAGCTTTTTAGGAGAGGCCGATGGGGAGACGGACGAATTGGATCCTCTCGGTAATTTTGACGGCCTGCAAGACGTGGACTCATTAACACCGCTGTTCAATGAAGTAACCGAGCCTAATCGTTGAGGATCCTTATCGTATTTCGGCAAAGGTAATTTTTATCATTCGGTTATCTTTAATGTTATACCAAAGCTCGATTATACGTATATATGCTGTATCTGCACCGCCCTAATGCTTCATTAACTACTTGCAGTTTTTATTTTTTTATCACAGTTGTACACTATCATTGGCCAGTCTCAGTTCAATATTGTCAAAAGTGAATACAAATTTGCTTTAAACAAGTTTCTTCGTACACTTTATATCATATAAATTTTTTAAGAAACTATTAAATACAGCGCAAAGTATCTGCAAACTTAATTGTGCGTGCATACGCGCGCGCTCACAAATGGGGAAATAATATGATTGTTGTACATATCGATTATTTCATTTTGTAGATTAACAAATGAACAAAACATCTGTAAACTGCCAATTGTATTTTCTTTGCAGTTAAGGGCTTTTCATAATGCATAATATAAGGAATGAAATATTAAACATAAGACTATCAGATCCATTGGACTTGTAGAATTATTTTTAACCAATATGACATACTTATGTTTAATAATCTATTCCTTATGTTTTTCATTGTGTAGAGTCTTTTACGGCTCATTTTACAAAGCAGTATGAAAACTGTTATGTAAAAAAAGATTTTTACCTACGTATATATAAATAATTGTAAATAGTTATAAACACATATATATGAAATTATATATCGTGAAAATTAATAATTACAAAAATTGAATTGTTCAGAGAAATAACTTCTAAGATATAAAATAGCGTTGGAAATTACAGAATTGTAATTTTGAATTATTTAAATTTATCTAATTGTGAAATTGGTTTACAGAAATATCATTATTTATGTTTCAAAACTATGCGTATAAAAATAATCTATACTTCATCTATATCGGATTAAAGTTGTAGAGGTCAGGAAAAATTGTTATTAATAAAAGAAAATTTTGCAAGAAAGAAACAATCGAATTAACGCCGAAAAATGATTCGACGAAAATTAAATAAATAAAATACGTGGTACAAAACTTTATACAATCGAAAATTGTTGGCTATTACGTCTTGAAGTTTCATATTGCTTTGCATTTTACTAGAAGTACTACATTACATTAAGGACAAGCCTCTAACAGTGTAAAAGATTCTTTATTACGAAATCCAAGTTGTTGCACGAACGTCGGCATCTATTTTTCTACAACCATCAGATAGAGTTTTATAAATTGGATAGTTACTTACTCAAGTTTTTATTTACAAATTTGTTAAAGTTTAGCTTTTAAAGCAGCGAAAAATATTTGCAAAATTCTAAGTTTTCAATTATGAACTGTTATCCATTGTATAAAGAGTTTTATGATTTATCAAATGTTTATTCTTTTACAAAGACTATATTCAGAAATTAATCGGCAGTATTGACAACCGTTAATATATGAGAATAGTTACATGGTATGTGCAATAATGTCGATCAAAATCGTAATGTAGTCAAAGCTTTCTTGAGATTTCGTTATGTGAAAAGTGAAATTTTGAAAGAAAGTAAAAGTAAACAATTATAGCTGAGAAGTTCTAAAAGTTTAAAGTTAAGGTAATCTATGTTTTGAAAAATATTATCATGCCAGCACTTCAATCAACAATTATTTTTGTAAAACCATACGAAACTTTTCAAAAATTCTACTCTCAACACAATAATATAAAAAGAAATACAATTTTCTCAACGCATAAAAATCTTTTACAGTGCATCAAATTTTATATACGTGAGTTTTTAATTCCAGACTGGCATTAGAGTGATTATAGAAGAAAGCAGATTTGTAGGGGGATGTCTCCTAGTACTAAACACTTAAGCAATGCAATTAATGTATGCCCTTTCGTTAATTTGATAAAACAATAGCGTTTCGCGACATACATATGTATTACTCTCCTGCTTTATCCCTACTATGTAGGCAATTTTTCGTTTTTACTTATTTATACGGAGATACTGTATGTGTCCGGTACTAGAGGCCGTCCGGCGTTAGGGGACTTCTCTCTACATAGAAATTCAAAGATTTGAATGAATTCGTTAAATTATATTCCTTTCTTTGTCTAAATGGTGCTGCGCTACAATACAAGTGTTGACACTTAGTTGTTAGGCAACGTAAAATAATACACTTAAAAAAAAAATGGTTTTAAGCAAAGCAAAAGTGTAATAAGAGGTGTAAACAGTACATTATTATTAGAAGTAATATGTCATATTAATGCATAAAGCAATTTAATAGTCTTAAATTTAAAAGTTTGCTTTATGACTCTACTTTGTAAGAAAACTTGACACATTTTGACCAATTATTGAATATCGTGAAAAATTTCAGTAAATCATTAGTTATAAGTAAATAACATAAACAGTTATATTATTACTCAATATTATACGCACAAAAAGTTTACATAGTAGGAATTGTGTGATGTATTCGCGTATTCAGAATTAAACCAATGCTTTCTAATAAATTTAGATTATTATCTAGATACAGTTATCAATGTATAATTTTGTAAATGTATAAATTATTAGTACGCTGAACTTAAATTATAGCATATTAATAGTCTTTTTTATAATAGGTTATTTAGACATTTCCTAAAATGTACTTTAACTAGCGTTAAATACAGGGTGTCCCACGAACGATGGCCATGACAAAACCATCGAGTAGGGTATGAAATTCTAAGTAAAAAAGTTCTAAAAACTTTTTTCCTAGCACTTTTGGTTAAAAAGTTATTTGCAATTAAAGATTATCGATGACAGTAGCTTTTCTTAAAAAGGAAGATTGTTTGATTGTTTTGATCGCATTGTAAGACCAGAAATGCTAAGATTCTGTAAATTAAAATACTAAGAAAAAAACAAAGCCAAACATCCACTTGAGACTATTGTAATGGTGTGTTTATTATGTTTTGAATGTTTTTACGGCGCTCGCACTCAAAACTGCCGATCGGCCTTCAACCACTCCAATAAGTTCAAGTGGATGTTTGGCATTGTGTTTTTCTTAGTATTCTAATTCACAGAATCTCTTAGCATTTTTGGCCTTAAAATGCAACCAAAACAATCTTCCTCTTTAAGAAAGGCTACTTTAATCGATAATCTTTAATTGCAAATAACTTTTTAACCAAGGGTGCTAGGAAAAAAGTTTTTACAACTTTTTTACTTAGATTTTGGTCCCCTATCCGATGGTATTGGCAAGGCCATCGTTCGTGGGACACCCTTAATTATAGTTTAAATCCTACCTTTGGGAAAAGATTTCTAATAATTTTGTTACAAAATTAGCCATGTGGAAATAGTTAAGTATGAGATGGTAAATCGTGTATACTTAAGAATTCTTTTCTATTAAAATAGATACTTGTATCTAGATATGAAATAGCATTGGGAATTTTTTTAAAAATTCAAAGATCAGATAGATAATAATGACTGATAAATACGTAGTTGAAATGAATGGTCCCGTGCAATGTCCAAAATATGTCTCGTGTGTAATAGTCAGAGAAAAATGAAATAGAAAAATAGAGAAGATTATTTACAAGTATCAATAGAAATGCATGAAATAGATCAGTGAGATAAACGCAACAATACATATATACGAAACTATTATTGTTATAATAGCTTTAAAAAATAGACGTTATAATTATACAAAAATCAATCCAATTTCATTAGGAACCTATAATAAGGAAGCTTACACGTTGCATTATTATTTAATAATATCATTTATAATTACTTGCACTTAGCATTCCATATTGATTTCTTTGTTAATAGAATTGTTTCTGATTATTTGTTAAAATTTTTGAAGAAAACTCGATTTTGTGGCAGTAAAAAGAAAGTTTCATTATTGATCTCTCTCTCTCTCTCTCTCTCTCTCTCTCTCTCTGCTTCTTACAATCATATTTTCTTGCCATGGCCAATTGATTCAATTTCTTGTTATTAGAATTATCATTGTAACTTGTATTTCATATGAAAGGCAAAAATAATTGTAAGGTATAATTATTTAGAACCATCTGTCATATTTGCTATTATTTGTATAGATTCGATTTGTCCCCTAGAGAGAATTTTTTATTCTTTCTGTATTATTAAACGTACATTAATTAATACGAAGGGAATATGGTTTCTCTTTGTATGTGTAATTACCACCGACGTATCTTTTTACTTTGTAAATAAAAATCATTTCCAAAAAAAATCTAGATTACGGTTTTCTCTCTTATCTCTACCTGTGATAAAAATGATGGCTTCCTTGTTTTATGCTACATTCGACAGGTTGCCAAATTCTTTATTAGAGTGTTTTGAAAATCGAGAAACTTCTGTTTCTTCATTACTTACTTTTTAGACAAAAAATTCATTCAGTTATATATTCTATAATGTCAAATATCAGTTAGTGATAGCGAACTGTGATAATTTTGTGGATTAGGTTTTATTTTATACCTAATATTTTATATTGAAAAGAACAATTATATCTATTTAGATATTTATAGTTTAATTATATATTATTACAGTTTCCGAAAAAGCAGTAGTTTGCATTAATGACTGAAATAATTTTTTGAATTCTTCATAAAAATAAAATTGTAGACCGATTGTGAATGAAATCATATACGTTATTTATTTTCATTATTCAAAAGTATTACTAACAAATAATTTTTTTCTATCGCAGATAAATTACAAGTTGATATAAGTTTAGTATATACATTTATAATTTTTTATATGATTTATAACTATATAACGATCAATAAATTGATGGTATAGTTTTCCCTGAAATTATTATCGTTTTTTAAAATCCTCCCATATTTTAAAATTTTTTGTATTGTAGAAAAACATTATTCAGCTAAAATAAAACTGCACACTCATAAATATGTGTATGGACATATAGGTATGTTGAATTTTTATTTATCGCGCTTTCTCAATGAAATCATCTCATATGTTGTAACCCATGTCGTTTAATAAATAATTTAAGTTTAGCTAGCAATTAAATAAAAAAAAAATTATGCAAGTCTTTCCTATTCTTCAATTATTTATGTTTAAGTATTTTGAAATACAGAAGGAATATTAAGAAATTAAACCAAGGTTTTGTTTTTTTTGCTAGCTTTAGTAACCATCGTTAGCTGAATATCAGTCAGGTAATTACAATACATTGGTTGACGGTGCTTCTATAACAGGTTCCGAGTCATTACGAATATCTTTCCCATTTAATACAGCTTTAATTTCTTCTGCACTTAATGTTTCATATTTAAGTAAAGCATCGGCTAATAATTTAAGTTCTTTAGAATGAGTTTTCAATAATGCTTTCGAGCGTTCGTACGCTTCCTGAAAGGTAAATAATCATAAATGCAAAGGTATCAAAGATAATATCTTCAAAAATGAATAAAATTAATATTCACAAACCTGCAAGATGCGTTTTACTTCCGTATCTATTTGCTCTCTATAATGAGGGCTATAATCATTTTTAAAGTTTTCAGATTCCTTGTACACCCTAAATCCTGTTTTTTCAGACATTCCCCAACGCTTGACCATATTTTCAGCAATGTTCGTTGCATTCTGTGTTATAATCATATCATTAGAATCGATTATTAGATTTAAAAGTTCATTTTAAAAGAATAAAAGTTACTTGGAAGTCACTGTAAGCACCAGCCGTAACCTTGTCTGCGCCAAAGGTTAACTCTTCAGCTGCACGGCCTCCCATCATTACATCCAAAGTAGCCAATATTTCACTTCTCGTATATTCGGAAATACTCTCTTTTTTCATAAGGAAAGCAGTCTAAAAACAACAAATGATTTTATTATTTTCATATCAGTTTGGTTTGAATTTATTGCAATTATAATTAATGAACCTACATGTCCGCCTGTTTGACCACGGGGTATAATCGTTGCTTTATGTACAAGATGAGATAATTTTGTAAAATGAGCAACTAAAGTGTGACCTCCTTCGTGGTATGCTGTAATTCTCCTGCTTTCTTCATCTGAAAGTTTTCTTTTCTCAGGACCCATTTTTACTTTATCTCCTGCAAACTCCAAATGCTCCATTGTGACATAATCATTACCCACTATCGCTGCTCGTAAAGCAGCCTGGTTAACCTATACATAAATGATTTATGTTATCAGTATTTCTTTAATAAAAATACTATACAAATTAATAAAATCATTACAAACATACCATATTTTCAATATCTGCTCCAGTAAATCCAGTTGAGGTTCGAGCTAATATATCGATATCAATATCGCGTGCAACAATTTTTGATAAATACAATTGAAAAATTTCTTTACGTCCAGCATAATCTGGCGCATCAACGAAAACATGTACATCAAAACGACCAGGTCGCACAATTGCTTTATCTAAATCGTTATGTCTATTTGTAGCACCCAAAACAATAACCCCCTCATTTTGATGAAATCTACAATGAGTTTGTTACTATTTAATATAAAATACTATAATATATTAGTATATTGATAAGAAAACGTCTAAAATATACCCATCCATTTCAGTCAATAATTGATTAACAGTTTGGTTAGCATATGGATGAAGGAAGGAATTTGTACGCATTGATCCAACAGAATCAATTTCATCTATAAAAATAACACATGGTGCCTTTTCTTTAGCTGATTCTGTAAAGTAAAATAAAAATACATTGATATAATCTAAATAGGGAAAAACAAGTTTCCTGATGGGTAGTAAAAAAACCTTACTAAACAGCTCTCGAACTCTACGTGCCCCTTGACCTACTAAAACTTCATCAAATTCAGGTCCCGCTGAATGAAAAAATGGAACACCTGCTTCACCAGCGACTGCTCTTGCTAATAAAGTTTTCCCTGTTCCAGGTGGGCCAACCAGTAACACACCTTTTGGTAATTTTGCTCCCAATGATGTAAATTTTTCAGGATTCTTTAAGAATTCTACTATTTCCTTCAGCTCTATTTTAGCACTATCTACCTACAAGAATTACCAAATTGTATAAAATATTAAATTAAAATTATTTAAAACTCAACTTTGACTTACTCCTTTAATATCATCGAAAGTTGCATTCACTTCTTCTGGATCAATCTCATGTTTATTTGGAAATGTAATTTTAAATACACTGCTAGGAGCATTAACTAAATTTTCACATAAAAATAAAAATTATATGCAGAATTTTTTATAACAGATATAAATGGAAAAAACGTTTTAAATTTGAATAATTACATTGCATAAGATACCTATTATTTAAAAAATGTCTTTTACAATATTAATATATATACATACCAAAATAGAAAATAAGTCCCAGTGAAGCTCCAAAAATTAAAAATTGAATAAATTTAATTACAAGTGGACGTTTTATCTTTCTTTGTAATCCAGCTTCATATCCTTCTACAAAGGCAGTCATAATTTTAGTTTTCTCATTTGCTGTCGTGTTAGAGTTTTGTAACAAGTTAGTAATTTTCTCAACATCTGCTTCTTTAGTTTCTGATAGTATACTTGATTTAGTAATCTGCAGAATTATTTATTGTTTCAATATTCGGTATTTATTAAAATCTTAAAATATAGCTAAACTTCCTAAAAGTTACCGTGGAAGATGAATTATCTTTGAACCATTCTTTAAGACGTGTAATCATTGTTGGATTCCTTTCTGATTCCATTTTTATGTTATGTGCTGTTTTAAAATATCTTTCATGTTTGCTAGAGAGTGATTGTATCTTACCATGCTTACTGTGAAATGCCCTACATTGCTGTTTATTTAAAAGAAATATTGCTGGTAAAACAAGAGGTCTTGTTAATTCAGAGCAAGGAAAGTCTCTTTTGTTTTTAGAAAAACTCCAATGAGATACAAAAGATGTTTTCCATTTATTGGTTTTTTGAATTTTACATAAGGGTTCAATTAAACCAGGCTTGAATGTAATCCATAGCTCTTGATTTCTCATCTGCAATTTATTTATATTTATCCCACATGTCACAAACTCTGTGCTGTTACTAGCCAACTGAAATATGAAACAAAACTAATAAGCTATAACTACTCAATATATGTTAAAAATGTATCACTTAATCATTCATTATTACCTCTGTAGGATATATATCACACAGATCATCTGTACTACTTGAAGTAGTTTTGTTTCTCTTATTTTTTAATACAGCTTGCGATGGCTTTGAGCCAACTGCTGATGTAAATTGTGCTAGATGATAAAGCACCTAAAAGTTGAATTAATCATCGAAATAAATATATTAATAACAGCTTAACAAAAATGTAATTATACATATATAAAAAAACATACAAAATAAGATTGTGTTCAATATAGAGAATACTTAAAAAATATTTAGCATCATTTAATACTTTTTTATAAAGAGTTAAAATTAATTTTAATATCTTTTGATATCATAAAAATTCTGCAATACAAATAAGAACAGTATTACAACTCAGACTAACCTGATTATGAAACTGAAGAGTAATCATTATATGTTCTTGATGCAATAAATTATTTAAATTGTAATTTTGATAAGAATAAGAAATATAAGAAAAGTAACAGATGATTAAAATATGTGTGAATTTACTAATTAGTTTATGACATTATTACAATGGAGGCGAGAGAGAATTAGTTTCATCACAGCACAGAAAACGGAAATGTCTCTCAAACTTAACTTCCGTATCAGAATTTGTCTCTTATTGCTTTATTTTCATGTGTTTCATAATTCATACCTTTTAACTTGATTCTAAATAACTTTTCCCCGCCCTGTTCAATTATTGTTTAAGATTTCTAATTTTGTATAAGAATTTAAAGTGAAAGCGGAGATTGTTAGGAAATTATTATAGACAGCAATATTTCATAACAAAAATGGTTGGCTATTAATCAACAGGGGGGTTTTTCAATATTATTATATAAAATTGACGTAAGATTTAAAAATGAAGCTGGGGAGAGATTAACTATAATACACTTTTATTTGTTTGGTAGTTATATATTTTTTAAAAACAATTTCAAAAAAGGTCCAATCTTCATTATCGACACAACTTTATGCATTCGCCCGGCGGTCGTCCAGTCACTACTACGGTCAGAGATGAAACGGGAGATTGCTCATGCGAGGTCCCGAGGCAATCCCTACCGGTAGGCGGCGCTGGTGTTGGCAAACGCGCGTGTCTCAGGTCCATCTAACCCCTAACGCAATCTATCGGAAGAGACCACGAAGCACGAGCGTTAAGCTTAGAATAGGGTAAAACATATATGCATTGTTGCCAGAAAGCGGAATAAAGAGAGAGCGGAGATATTTTCTCGGACCTCTCTGTCTTTCTCGCTGTTAGTTTCTAGCAGAAGAGTCGAGGCAAAATCTTTCCGTTTCGCTTTGCCGAAAATCTACCAATATTCGATGTCATTTATATTTGCAGGCCAATGCCTTTATACATGATTTTTTCAGCATATTTATTTATCAGCATTGACTTATTTAAATCAATAATAAATTAAGGAAATGCGTATTTGATATATAATAATTATTTTAACTATAATTTCATCGTTATATTTCGCTTATTTCCGTAAAATCTGAATTTCTTTAGTTTATTATTGATTATTGTAAGTCAATGGCCATTAAAAAAAATTTAATCTTAAAAAAAAAAAGAAAAGTACCGTTCAGGAATCGAACCCGGACCCACAAATCGCCACGCGATTACCTTACCGCCTAGACCACGAGGCTTCTTCAGTGCACCGTAAACAGATAGTCTTTTTAAGGCCTTGAAATCTTCTTTTAAACCATATAAATAAACGAGCAACCGACAGCTTTATTCATTATTATTCTATCATAATGGTACACAAATTAAAGAATAATTATATAATGTAGATTTTCAAAAGCTTTTCCAATAACCAAGAACGGAAACTGCGAGCGTTGATTATTTATCTTCGTTCTTGGCTATTGGAAAAGCTTTTGAAAACTATTCAAAATATAAATATTCCTTAATTTGTGTACCATTATGACAGAATAATAATGAATAAAGCTGTCGGTTGCTCGTTTATTTATATGGTTTAAAAGAAGATTTCAAGCCCTTAAAAAGACTATCTGTTTACGGTGCACTGAAGAAGCCTCGTGGTCTAGGCGGTAAGGTAATCGCGTGGCGATTTGTGGGTCCGGGTTCGATTTCTAAACGGTACTTTTCTTTTTTTTTTTAAGATTAAATTTTTTTTAATGGCCATTGACTTACAATAATCAATAATAAACTAAAGAAATTCAGATTTTACGGAAATAAGCGAAATATAACGATGAAATTATAGTTAAAATAATTATTATATATCAAATACGCATTTCCTTAATTTATTATTGATTTAAATAAGTCAATGCTGATAAATAAATATGCTGAAAAAATCATGTATAAAGGCATTGGCCTGCAAATATAAATGACATCGAATATTGGTAGATTTTCGGCAAAGCGAAACGGAAAGATTTTGCCTCGACTCTTCTGCTAGAAGCTAACAGCGAGAAAGACAGAGAGGTCCGAGAAAATATCTCCGCTCTCTCTTTATTCCGCTTTCTGGCAACAATGCATATATGTTTTACCCTATTCTAAGCTTAACGCTCGTGCTTCGTGGTCTCTTCCGATAGATGGCGTTAGGGGTTAGATGGACCTGAGGCCGGTATTCATAGTCGTTACTTATATTTAAATCTGACTTAAAGTATCGATTGTCCTTTTTCACCTAACAGTAATAGAAAAAGATAACCTATGCTTAAGTCGGTCTTAAATATAAGTAACGACTATGAATACCGGCCTGAGACACGCGTTTGCCAACACCAGCGCCGCCTATCGGTAGGGATTGCCTCGGGACCTCGCATGAGCAATCTCCCGTTTCATCTCTGCTACGGTTAACGGTAGTACCGAAAGTACTACACTTGGCAACCTTGGTTCTAACAAACATCAGCGCCGCCTACCGGCAAGGATTATTTTAGGACCCTGCCATGAGCAATCTCCCGTTTCATCTCTGACAATACCACGCAATACTTTGTAATGCTAGAGCCCAAGTCTGACTTAAGTTGGTATAGTCCCCGTCACATTAAGGGCCTCCGCACACAGTTTCCGTAGCTACATTACGTTACGTTAAGGCAACTACAATAATAGTTGCAAAAATTCTTTATAAATATAAAAATATCACCTCAGACCTGTTTATTACAAGCATCCTGCCTCAAAAAACTTAACTTTAGCAATCTTTTGTGTGCGCTAAGCTAAGATTAAGTTTAATCCTGCCTTAACGTAACGTAATGTAGCTACGGAAACGGTGTGCGGAGGCCCTAACTATACCAACTTAAGTCTGACTTGGGACGCTTACGTTCAATGATCTGTTCGGGTTACGGTTCAGTCTAGTCACAGTGAGGCAACTGAAGAAAATTCCCTAGATGGATCAGATTTAGTGAGGAGGCTTCCGCGAGTGAACCAGATCTGATCTGGTTAAGGGAATACAGCAAGAATCTAATCAAACAAATACTGTCAATACCGTGGACCCTAATTTACAAAAATAAGCGGGCGGGATTAAAATTATCAGACAAGTAAGTTAACGGACATAAATGACGTAAAACTATAAAATTTACTAGCAATTAAAATAAAGGAAGAATTGTAAATATTATCAACAATTTATATTTCTTGGATAATATATTCTTATTATAGCTGTTTGACTAATTATCAATTTATATTTACAGGTTAAACAAAAGAATGGATTATTTAAATATTTGGAGCCTGTTATTTGAAGATGACGATGAAGAAGATAATCTCTTTTTATTACCTTCTACTAGAGAGAGTCATAGAAGGATTGAAAATTATGTTCCAGATATGATGCTTAATTATTCTTTGACAGGTAATTGTGATCATTCTTAACTATCTGTGTATACCCTGTATGATTTAATTATGTCAGCTAGTATTTTGTAAAAAATATTATGAATAATATTTTTAGGAATTATGATTTGCTTTTATATATTTTGAGACTATAATATTTTTGCAGACTTTAAATCACATTTCCGACTATCCAAAGTGACGTTTGAAATGTTATTGGAGAAAATAGGTCCATGCCTAATGCAAACAATTAATGGGCCATAAATTCTACCATTTAAACAACTTGCTATTACGCTATGGATATTGGGAAATCAAGAAGTATATAGGTATATTCTCTAATTTTAATCCTTGTTAGCATGAAGAATTCTTTCACTATTGTTTTGAACTTCCATTTTATTACCATAATAAAAAGAATTCTATCATCAATATTTTAAGAATTACGAATTTTTCTAAGATATTTGCAACTCTAGAAAGAATTTATTTTCTCTTTCATAAAAAGGACATCAAGCCAAATTCTTTGTGCTAGCTAGGATTGCACGATATCTTTTTGCATTCATTTGTAAGACTATGTACTGCGTGTAAAATATACAGTTCTTAAGAGTTAACCTATAATGTACATTATTTATTTATTTAAATTGTAGAAGTATTTCGAAATACAATATAATAAATAATAATAATACCTCAATCATTAATTATGTTGAATATTACCAACATACTCCGTTACAGATCTGTTTCTGATAGATTTAACTTGGCTAAAAGTAAAATTTGGAAATGCGTCTTCAATGTGGCATATGTTTTGCAAAATTACAAAACAGAATACATAAAATGGCCAGATCAACATCACTCAATGCGGAATATAGAAAAGTTTGCAGAAATAAGCAATTTCCCTGGCATAATGGGTGCTATAGATGGATGTCATGTGCAAATAAGTGCTCCCATTGACCATGCTAATAGCTACATTAATCGAAAAGGCTTTCATTCAATAGTCCTCCAAGGAATCTGTGATCCTAATAGGAAATTTATTGATGTTTTTACAGGCTATTGTGGTAGCGTTCATGACGCACGAATTTGGCAGCTTAGCAAAATTAAACGTGCTATAGACAATAGTCCACAACAATTTTTTCCTGAGAATACTCATTTATTAGGGGATTCTGCGTACCCACTGTCCAAAACTCTTCTCATTCCATATAGAGATAATGGGCATCTAAATGAAGTTCAAGTTAATTATAATAGAAAACTATCTGCTATAAGAATGGTGATAGAACGAACGTATGGTCTACTGAAAGCTAGATTCAGGAAATTGAAATATGTGTATATGTACGACACAGATATGATCCCTCTTATTATTTTAACTTGCTGCATATTGCATAACATTTGTATAGATAATGAAAAGGAACAATTCGATCCAACTGTAAATGACGAAGACGATTATAATGTAGAAATCGATAACAAATTTGTGGATGCTTTTGTGGATGGAGAAGAAAAAAGAGAGGTAATAGCCCACTTACTTTTTTAATATGCGAGAATATATTAATATTTCTTACATAGATTTGAACTCTCAAAAATTGTATGAGTTAAATTTACATATAAATATATTGTACAACCAGACATTCAACGCGATAGTGTATACGTTGAGTTTTACTTATTGACATTGTATATAACATTCCAGATGAAATAAAACAAGTTATGTAAATAAAATATTATCACTCAGTATAGGTTTTAAATAAGTACTTCCAAATTATATTGTTATAAGATTTGCGTTAAACGTGGCTGGGTTAGTAGCAACAGCATAATTTGTTTTTTGTTTGTGTTCCAATCCTAAAAAGGAAAAATAATGTATAAGATTGCTGAAACAAATGAATCATTTAATTTAACTGTTTTATACTACCTTGATTTATTATGTTGAAACATATTTATTTTAATCTAACTTGTTTATCAGCTACTTTTAATATCATCAAACTTAAATATACATTATTATGCTCACAGAACAAGAGTCATAATCTAGTTTTCAGGATGGTTCACAAGATGACATCTGTGCCTTGGTAGTAGGCAAAGGTGTTTCGTAACATCTTGTAACAACATTTAGATGCCACTGTTATCTACAGTAGATACAAAATATGTTTAATGTATAATGTTTTTAATACATATCTTGAACAGCAAAAGAATTTCTTACCTGCACTTTATACGGTCAGTCTTTTAATAGGTTTATCTCATTGCGTTAGGTCAGTTTTAATTAATATTTAGCTGCAATTTATAATTCTTTGTTGCTAGAATTTGATTAATCCTAATTTATTATATTGGGACGTATTTATTCTATTGAAACTTGTCTAATACAATATCACGAAACTTTATTATACTTACAAAGCAAGAGCCATAATTTGGTTGTTGTGAAGTTACGCAAGATAACATTTGTGCCTTTGTGATCAACTGAGATTCATCAAACCTTTTGCAATAATATTTAGATGCCACTTATGTCTTCTACAAATAGAAAAAGTTTATTAATATACTATAACCTATTTAATACACACCTTGAGCAATTATACAGTCTTTTACCTGCACCATATACAGTAAGTCTCTCATAAAGGCTTATATCTTTGAATATGATAGTTTTGCAAAAATCATATTTTTTTAACAAAATTTTAAAACAGTAGAAAGTAGAACGATGGTTTGACCTTTGACATGGGGCTAACATCTTCTCTGTTTAGAACAAAAACATAGGCCTCCTAAAAAATAATGCATGCTGTCAAATGGTGTTGGCCAACAATTAATTAATTTTTTCTAGTATGAAGAATCTGAAAATTTAATCGCTTAAAATAACCTGTCGTTAATCCATGTCCAATTAATGTTCCAATGAATTAAAATATCCACAATTGTTTTGTCAAAAAATATTAATAAATTAGTGTTTATGTACATATAGTTAAAAGTTCAAAATTTTTCGATAAAGGCAGTTAGTATAAATTAATGTTTAAAAATGATAAAAATTTGTAGATAATTATAATGAGCTTTCTAAACACAACATTATGCATACATATAGTCATTTTTATTTATTTAAAATGCTGTTTCATAATACTTAAAAATTCTTTTTTTAATTCCATATTTTCTTGATGATGCCTTTCTCTTTGCTCATAAATGTTGTCAATTGTTTTTTTGACAGTTTTAATTGACGTTCGTCTTCTTATGCTTCTCCTATCACCCACTTTCGAACAACAAGCATTATTATTAAATTCACTAGTTACTATTTCTGTAACAGGGTCATCTGTATTACTTATTTCTGTTACTTGTGGCCTCACTATGGAATCAGAAATACTATATGCTATTGATAAAGGGGTTACTTCAGGCATCGTATACATAATTTCATCTATTATTTCAAAATGCTCCCAATTTTCTCTGCTACCAGCACCAGTTCTGTTGCTATTGTCCTTAATATGCTTATACTTCTTTTTTAAATTTCTCCATTTTGTTGAAAATTGCTCCCAGTTTACTAAATATCCTTTGTTCACTAAATCTGCAGCTATTTCATCCCAAAATTTTTTTTGAAGCTGGTTCTTGTCATGTATGGTTGTTTTATGTTTGTGTAAGTTCTCTAACAACAATTTTGTACTCTGACTTGTCCAGGAATGTCTAGTCTGATCTGTTTAAGGTAAAAAAGTTAAATTGGTTTAGTATTTGGTTTTTAACTACGTGATATACTAGTGAAATTAAGTAGAAATTATACAACAAGCAAATATTTTTCATTCTAGGTATTCCCTTTTTGTAGCAGCAAACATAAACTTAATTATTATTTTTCATATTTCATGAATTTCCTACATTTAAAAGAGATAACATACCTACATATTTATTATGCGTTTGATATTGATTCATCTTTAAATAAATCCTGAAAAACAAGAAATAATATCAAACACAAAATACGTTTTCATCAATAAACAAAAGTTAAATTTATGACTTTAAATAATTCTCATTTTTCCATAAATTGTATTTTTTAAATGATAAATGAAACAGCAAAGAGAGAAAAGATAATACAAATTATAAAAAAAAATTATAATTTGCTTACATTTATATTAGTTTCTTGAATATTTCTGCTCTTATTACGTCTGTGTAGTCCCAACTGAAACCCCTTAACCAGATCAGATCTGGTTCACTCGCGGAAGCCTCCTCACTAAATCTGATCCATCTAGGGAATTTTCTTCAGTTGCCTTACTGTGACTAGACTGAACCGTAACCCGAACAGACCACTGAACGTAAGCGTCCTTGGTCTCTCTAGCCTAGGGTCAATTCGACCAAGTAGGCTTAACTTAAGTCTGACTTAACTAGTGGTACCAACGTGTGCAAGATTTTAATATTTTTGAGGATATAGGTTGGCAACCATGGATTTTTAATTTTACTATTATCTTCACACCATTTGTGTATTTTTTAGAAGAGCGTTTGCGGTGGGCATAAATTTTTGAATTTTATAATAATTTTAGAAGAATTGTAAGTCAATTTTGAATATATTATACACAATTATATGTCCATTTTATATTATATATATTATAGATTCTTATTATAGTTTTTAGATATGACTAATCCATATTCAGTAAGAAATGCCAATTATACCGCTGATGAAAAGATAGCCTTTACAGAAATTATTAAAAAATATTCTAACATTATAGAAAATAAAACTACGGATAAATTTGGACTAAGTGATAAAGGAAAGGCATGGAATGAAGTTGAGAAAGAATTTAGTTTAATAACTTGCAAAATTGAAACGCAAGAGAAGTTAAAGAAGTTATGGAAGAATCTAAAAGCTACCGCCAGAAAAAAATTTGCAGATTTAAAAAGGAACACATATATGACTGGTAATGAGTTAATAGAAGTGATTGTTGTACTCATGCCTTTTTTATAATTAATTAGTTAACTAATGTTATCCAACTGTGAGCTATTTTTAGGTGGTGGAGCTTATAATGGGAAGCCGGATGTATTGATGGAAAAGGTACATGAAATAATAGGATTATCTATCGATGGTTTAATAAATCCTTTTGACTCTGATTTCTATTATGGTCAAAGCACACCAAATAATGTATTCTCTGAAAATGAGGAAAATAATGACCCAGATGACCCTGATCCTGTATTTGAGGTAAATTGAAAGACATTCTAAATAGTAATATGTAGAATAGGATTAGAAGTAAAGATTGAATGATAATTAAAAACAATTTCTCAGCTCACTCGGAGTAGTCTAATGAATGCTACTTATTGAAATCATATAAGTGTGAGTTCTTTATTGTGTATAGTTTACTACAGATTTTATTCAGCTATTAAAATAAATATAGTATCAATTTTATCTTTCTTATTTAACCTAAATATCAATTGTGTAACTCACTTATGTACAGTTAAAATAAATTCCTTCATTAAAGTGTTTAGTAAAAGAGACCCTATAAATTTTGCCACCTTGTCTTATTGATTTTTTATTGACAAATGAGAAAACAATATAAGCACTTTGTTTATATTTTAATTTGCAATAACAGACAACTATTTTTTATTATCTACAGCACTTGGTTGAAAATGAAGAAGTGAGAAGATGGGATCATTGGAATGCTGAAATGCTGCAAACACCATTAAGTGAACCATTGGCCAAAAATATTGCTGCTAATAAATCAACAGAAAAAACAAATGCTCCTAATGTATGCTCACAGAAGAAACATCAAAATCATGACCAGGATGTATATACAGTTTTAATGAAAAGCAAATTGGAGCTAGTAAATTTAATGAAGAAGCACTTTATTGAAAAGGAGAAATTGGATAAAAAAATTCTTGAAACGCAACTAAGAAAAGAAATCTTACAGGTAGAAATTTTAGAAAAGCAATTAAAGAAAAGCAATTAAGATCCAGTATATGTTTTCAAGATATATTGCCTCTCATATAAAAATGTGATGATACTTGTGATAATGTTTTGATTTAGTTTTATCATTTTTGAATTTGTATTGATAATATACTTCAAGTACAATGTTTATAATATGAAGCCTATGTTGTATTTAAGAACGGAAAGTTATAAATTTACTAGTCATAATATTTAATAATTTAAAAATTATTAAATTATAATTTCTAAATAAAATTGTTATTTAGTTTAAATTGTTAGACTTTATAAAAAGAATATCTATATAGTTATATAAAGCTGCATGTATGTACCTTAAAGTCTATTCATGTTAAATACATTTCCAAAGTTTAATAAATAATACTGATATGAAAGTAAACTAATTACTACATTACTGTCGTATCAGAATGTAGTAAACATTATTAATAATTTTTAAATTAAAAATAAAATGTTTGTAAACCGAAGAAAGCTAAATTTGTTTTTAAGATGGCCACTAATATTGTTTCTTTTGTTAAAATCCTCAGTTAAGCATACAAAAACAATGAGATTGACCAAATTACACCCTATATTTAACAATTTTATATCTATATGCAGGATCTCTATAAAAGCCTGAAAGAAAGATACATTATTTAATGTAGAATTTGCTTAATACTTTAAATAATCGAATTAATTATACATGAATTCTGAAAAATAAAGAAGAGAATGGTATTTACTTTCGAAAATAATTTTCAATTAAATATGTTCGCTCGTTTGTGTGTAGATTTTCCTCTAGGTCTCTGATAAGATTATTATATCTCTCGGAATTATAATTCTCTACTGTTGCTGATAATCTGGATACATTATGTAAAACGGCACAAGCCATTATTAATGTTAACGTTTTCTGCGGTGTTCGGAAACGTGATCCTATTGACAGTACTGGGAAACTTCTTTGAAATATTCCAAAGCATCTTTCAACCATACAACGTGACCGTATAAGTGCTTCATTATATAAAACTTCCGCTGGCCTTTGCGGATTTTGTAGCGGTGTTAATAAGTACGGCAAACAAGGGTAACCGGAATCACCTAATAATAATCCATTCCCAAACATATTATTTTCAAACTGCGCTTTAATTCTGGAATTGTCGAATATGGTAGAATCATGCGTTGATCCGGGCCAACGAGCAACCAAATCTATGAATTCTAGTCTCGAGTTCACAATTGCCTGTACATTTATTGAAAAGTATCCTTTTCTGTTACGAAATAATTCGCTATTTTCTCCACCTAAAATTAAAATAAAGACATTCTGTTTAGTTTAATATTACTCCTATATTATATAAGTATATAATTATTTATAGAAACAATAGTATTTCTTTTACCAAAAGATTTAATTCGAACGTGAAAACAATCAATGGCACCTATTACGCGAATAAACCCAGAAATGTTAAAATTGCCTTGTTGAATTTTAGAAATTTCATCAGAATTAGATGGGAATTTAATAAATTCTGTACTTAAAGAAGCAATTGCTTCTGATACTTTGTGGACAAATAACTGTGCGCTAGTTTCGCTAATTCCACAGTAGTCAGCTACAGAAAGGAAAAATGAACCAGTGGCGTAAAAACGTAGAACCACAAGAAGTTGAATAACTGGTGGTATCGCATAATTTCTGAAAAGATACAAATTTTATAATAAAACTTACATATACATAATATCATTACAGCTACATAAAATAAATTAAAAGCTACTCCTGTTAATGTTTAATCTTATAAAACTTTTAATTCACCTGTCTGTTCCATGAATTAATCTTTGTTCGATTTTTTGTAATATCATAATAAAATTATCTTTTGATAAATGGAACCTTCTTCTAAAATTTGTATCATCATAAAGCTTAAACCAATTCATCCTTTGCTGGATGATTCTTGGTCTTCGGTACTCTATTCGACCGTTAATTCTTTGTTCATTTTCATTTCTTTCATCTCTAAGCAACCATTCTATAATATCCTCTATAAAATTAAAAGCAGAAAATATGGTGAAAATAAGGTTAATGGAATTTAAACATGTGTAACCTTAATTGTAATGTTTTTATCATTTGTATATTTACCATTCCTTATTGAATATTGATTATCCATATCTGAAAACTATAATACGTATTAACAATACATTAAATGTAAAATAGAAACATAATTTTGTATGGTATATTCAAAATTGACTTACAATTCTTCAAAAATTTAAGTAAACCGCCAAACGCTCTTCTAAAAAATACACAAATGGTGTGAAGATAATAGTAAAATTAAAAATCCATGGTTGCCAACTTATATCTTCAAAAATATTATATTTTTGCACACGTTGGTACCACTAGTTAAGTCAGACTTAAGTTAAGCCTACTTGGTCGAATTAACCCCTAGGGCCAATGTAACAGTCCAAAAGCAGGCAAGTCTCATGTACAACTTGGCAGACAAAAATCTGAATGCGGAAATTTAAGTTGGTAGCGGCCAAACGTGACGTTATTTTTGAAAGAGTAAGTTTTGGTAAAACGGGTAGTACAATGCGACTTTGACAGGTCTCCGTGCCAACTTCCAGCCGTGCTTTGTTGAAATGAGTGTAAAATTATAACAATAACCTTAAACAATGTGTTGTAATGTGCGGTTATAAATTAATAAATAAGGAAAAAAGTATTATAAAAGAAAGGTATATGAAATAAATTTATTTACTTTATTATAGTGTTGAATATATATATATATATATATGTATGTGTATTTTACCATCTGACAGATTTATACTACATGTATATATTGTAAAAAATAAATTTTAATATTATATCAACCTAGTATTATAATCTTTTTAATAGCGTAAATTCAATGGATTATTTAACCCACTCAGTTCTTGCTCTTAGTGTAAACTCAACGACATTTGTATTATAAGTGTTGTTTGGGCCACAAACAATTCTAGCTACATATTGAAAAGAATATCTTTTCCATCAATTATGAATACAATGACAATTAGATATTGCACTTTATAAGTCGTTCAATATAAAGCAGGAAAAAACTAATTTCTCTGAAGATATCAGATCCTTAATAATTAATTATATAGACAGATATAAGTTTTACAATAGTTACTATATATACACCAGTGAAAGGGAAAACTGATCTTATCGATTTTAAGGTTACGACTAATGCAACTGTGTTTCAGAAACTTCTTGCACATATAACCATATTGCTACATGTTTCTCCATAAACCTTCTGCACAAAAACTATCACTGCCATCAAATATACACCAATACTCTTAATAACAAATTCGCAAAGGCATAAAACTCAGGAATTGGATATTTTAATGTTTCAGAGCTGCATAGATAGCATTACTTTATATGTGCATATCTATTTGTAATAATAGTTTTAACCTACACAGTATATATTACAAGTAATTTTTCTATTTCTTCAACAGTCAGTGTTAACTGTAGTATCTCACAAAGCTTTTTCCAAGCTTCTTCATAGGTCCTTATGCTTTTCTTGTACATAATAAGTCTCTTCTGATCCAAAGAAATTACTGCAATTAATGAAACAATATTAGTAAAATAAATAGTAGGATCCCTTTTAAAATATTTTAGTAATTTAGCAAAAAAATACTAATATAAAATGAAAATAGCATAAGTTTACCAAACGACAAGTCCACTTCTTCTAAGAATATTAAAAACACATTTAGCATAAAAAAATTATTTTAAACAATGTTTAAACTTGAATCTATAAGTGTCCAAGTCATGCAGTAGACTGCTCAACATATAGGCGCGTTGCGCAACATAACAATATCAACGCAGAAAAAGCCAAATCAGCAACTTGAACAAAATATCTGTAAGAGAAATAATATTGATTGCATATTGTATGTAGTAGTTGAAGAAAATACAATGTAATTATATTATACCTCTTCTTTTTGGTAAAGAATGATAAAATTATAATAATGACCTAATGTCAGTTAAATAATTTAAATATGAACGACATATAAAACGAAGATCACCGTACTCTTTACTTATACCAATCTGAAGACAATAATGCATATGTATTAATTGATATATATTGCACATATATATACATCGTATATGTAAGTTGTATGTTTTTACCTTGAAAATACAATTTCGATTAAAAATTTACGGTCATCGTCGGTTGGAGATGCGTAGACCTCTTCAATATCGAAGTATCTTTGCATACCATTTTTACTTTTCTTTTTATCTCGGCGTGTGATGTTATATAAAATAGCAGTCGCTATAATAACATTAATTGTTCGCACAGGTGTTTTAAATCGCGATCCAATGGTGAGCACTGAGAACATACGGCCCCAAATTCCGAAACATCTCTCCACCTAAAAATCAAAAGTGCACTAATCATAACAATTAATTCTAATGAGAAAATAAAATATTTGTATGTGTGTTTGTATTGTTACATTTATTATATATTTACCATACAACGAGTTCTAATATGAGCCTCATTGTAAAGTATTTCTGCCGGTGTTGTCGGGTTAGCCAAAGGTGTTATCAGATATTTTCCGTTAGGGTAACCACGATCTCCCAAGATTACACAATTTTTTAATTCCATATTATCTAAGCGTTGCTTCAAACGACTGTGTTCAAAAATTGTGGAATCATGGGTAGATCCCGGCTACCTAACAACGATATCTAGGATTTCTAAATCGCTATTAACTAAACACTGCGTGTTGATACTAAAAAATCCCTTTCTATTACGCCAAAGTTCGGCGTCATCACCTCCTATATATAGACAACATGAATAAATAAATACAAAATGTAATGATACTGAATATAACTTTTTAAAAACTCAAACTTTATATTATTACCATATGATTCTATACAAATGTGCACGCAGTCGATAGCTCCTGCAACCCGTATCATTCCGGAAATATAAAAATTGTTTTTTGCATTTTCCATTATTTCCAAATCGCTTTGAGGTAACTTAACATATCTTTTTAACAGGTCTGCTATTGCAAATGATACGCGATGCACTATAGTTTGTGCTGTTTTCGTACACATGCCAGAAAAATCACCTATCATTTGTAAAAAGCAGCCTGTTGCGTAAAATCGTAATGTGGCTAGTAGTTGTATTACAGGTGGAACAGCATTATTTCTAGAAAGAAAAAATAAATACGTTTACTTTTATCATTGTCGAAACAAATATACGAGAAATAAAAACAGATTACAATTCTCTTTGAACAATTTTCGATTCAATTTGAAGCAAAACTTCTTGGAATTGAGTCTTGTTTAGACGAAAACGATATCGAAACTCTTCATCATTTAAAAATAACAAATGATTATGTCGTATATACACACGGTAAAGTCTTCGTCTCGCAATTTCATTATTTGCCATTCTATCTTCGTCCATATTTCTCAAGGGTTTTAACTGCAATATAAATTATATCACGGCGCTTGAAAGTTTCAGAACCAACGTAATAAAATTGAAAAACTTAAAATCCTTATTTATGGACACCGTGTACACCATAACAAAAACGAAGCAAAAGTTTGTATAATGTATATGTGTATTTTCAGCACTGGTGCTATCTATAATTAATTTTTATAAACTTTCAAATTTAGTTTTCCTAACATAGATTGTGTTATTCATTCTCACCTCGCTATCATTGGGTTATGTTGCACGATATTCAAAAAAAGGCCATCGTTGTTTCAAAATGAACAGAGACGAGCGTGAAATATTTTTAAACGTGATAATGAAATATTTTAAGACGATAGAAAATAAAAGAACTGATGGAACCACTCGTGCAGATAAAGAAAAAGCGTGGATTAAAATAAAGAAGGAATTAAACAATTTACTTCCAACAAAATGGTCCAAATTGTGCCCTCAAAGCGCATGGAAAAATTGTAAAGCAAAGGCGAGGAAGTATAAATCAAAGCGAATGTCAGAGCTTTATAAAACTGGTAATAAAATATACTATGTATTTACTATTTTTCATATTATTTGTTTGTAAAATAATAATTTCTATTCAGGAGGTGGCATATCTGAAGCTCCAGTAGTAGACGAATTTTTAGAAAAAATAAGCTCGCTATTAGGCAAATCTGCGGTGGGTATATCACACAGCCGTGATAGCGATTGTCTTCCATCGACGGCCATATATTCTACTGTAGGGCAGCTGTTAGAGACTGAGATAAATCAAGAGGATGTAGATGACCCTCAACCTATTATTGATGTATTAATAATACCAGAGATGAAACGGGAGATTGCTCATGCGAGGTCCCGAGGCAATCCCTACCGGTAGGCGGCGCTGGTGTTGGCAAACGCGTGTCTCAGGTCCATCTAACCCCTAACGCCATCTATCGGAAGAGACCACGAAGCACGAGCGTTAAGCTTAGAATAGGGTAAAACATATATGCATTGTTGCCAGAAAGCAGAATAAAGAGAGAGCGGAGATATTTTCTCGGACCTCTCTGTCTTTCTCGCTGTTAGCTTCTAGCAGAAGAGTCGAGGCAAAATCTTTCCGTTTCGCTTTGCCGAAAATCTACCAATATTCGATGTCATTTATATTTGCAGGCCAATGCCTTTATACATGATTTTTTCAGCATATTTATTTATCAGCATTGACTTATTTAAATCAATAATAAATTAAGGAAATGCGTATTTGATATATAATAATTATTTTAACTATAATTTCATCGTTATATTTCGCCTATTTCCGTAAAATCTGCATTTCTTTAGTTTATTATTGATTATTGTAAGTCAATGGCAATTTAAAAAAATTTAATCTTAAAAAAAAAAGAAAAGTACCGATCAGGAATCGAACCCGGACCCACGAATCGCCACGCGATTACCTTACCTCTTAGACCACGAGGCTTCTTCAGTGCACCGTAAACAGATAGTCTTTTTAAGGGCTTGAAATCTTCTATTGAACCATATAAATAAACGAAGAACCGACATCTTTATTCATTATTATTCTATCATAATGGTACACAAATTAAAGAATAATTATATAATGTAGATTTTCAAAAGCTTTTCCAATAACCAAGAACGGAAACTGCGAGCGTTGATTATTTATCTTCGTTCTTGGCTATTGGAAAAGCTTTTGAAAACTATTCAAAATATAATTATTCCTTAATTTGTGTACCATTATGACAGAATAATAATGAATAAAGCTGTCGGTTGCTCGTTTATTTATATGGTTTAAAAGAAGATTTCAAGCCCTTAAAAAGACTATCTGTTTACGGTGCACTGAAGAAGCCTCGTGGTCTAGGCGGTAAGGTAATAGCGTGGCGATTTGTGGGTCCGGGTTCGATTCCTGAACGGTACTTTTCTTTTTTTTTTTAAGATTAAATTTTTTTTAATGGCCATTGACTTACAATAATCAATAATAAACTAAAGAAATTCAGATTTTACGGAAATAAGCAAAATATAACGATGAAATTATAGTTAAAATAATTATTATATATCAAATACGCATTTCCTTAATTTATTATTGATTTAAATAAATCAATGCTGATAAATAAATATGCTGAAAAAATCATGTATAAAGGCATTGGCCTGCAAATATAAATGACATCGAATATTGGTAGATTTTCGGCAAAGCGAAACGGAAAGATTTTGCCTCGACTCTTCTGCTAGAAGCTAACAGCGAGAAAGACAGAGAGGTCCGAGAAAATATCTCCGCTCTCTCTTTATTCCGCTTTCTGGCAACAATGCATATATGTTTTACCCTATTCTAAGCTTAACGCTCGTGCTTCGTGGTCTCTTCCGATAGATGGCGTTAGGGGTTAGATGGACCTGAGACACGCGTTTGCCAACACCAGCGCCGCCTACCGGTAGGGATTGCCTCGGGACCTCGCATGAGCAATCTCCCGTTTCATCTCTGATAATACATCCTAATTCATATAGGTATATATGTTCCCGTAAAATATTTAAATCTCGTATTCCATTTTAGAATCTGGTAAACGAGGGAAACATTTCCAACTGGGGACATGGCGAGGGTCCAAATCTTTTAAGGCAGCCAATAAATGCATCACTGCAAAATTTTATGAGCCAAGGAAGAGAAGCGCTAAATGAAAATAATACACAAGCTAGAAGGGATGTAGATCAAACGGGAGCGAAATATAATATTCTAATAGAGAAGCAAATTGAAGCGCAAGAAATAAAAATTCGATTATACAAATTAAAAATTGAAATTGCCGAAGAAAAACTTAAAAATTTAAAGAGATTCAGGTGAAAAAACTTTTCGTTTTAAATTTAAGCAGACGCGTTTTATTTAAATTCTTCTATATATAGTTAACACTTTTATTCTGTTCACAGATCATAGACGTGTTATATTACTGTTGTAATCAGAATAAAATGAGATACATATATATATAATATGCATAAGAGATTATTCATGCTCTAAATGTATCAGATTTAAAATATACATATATATTCAACACTATAATAAAGTAGATAAATTTATTTCACATAACTTTCTTTTTTAATACTTTTTTCCTTATTTATTAATTTATAGCCGCACATTACAACACATTGTTTAAGGTTATTGTTATAATTTTACACTCATTTCAACAAAGCACGGCTGGAAGTTGGCACGGAGACCTGTCAAAGTCGCATTGTACTACCCGTTTTACCAAAACTTACTCTTTCAAAAATAACGTCACGTTTGGCTGCTACCAACTTAAATTTCCGCATTCAGATTTTTGTCCGCCAAGTTGTACATGAGACTTGCCTGCTTTTGGACTGTTACGTGTTACATTGGCCCCTAGAGTCCCTAGAATACAGAGTCTGGCGAACGCGTAGACTTCCTTTGATTGGATGAAGCTGAAAGCCCCTAAAAATGGCGGAAAAAGGCGGAAAATTTAATTTATAGTATGTAGACAAGAAATAAACAATTTTCATTAATCTTTTACGTAGTTTTTAAACACATGCATTTATTACATAAAAAAGGTAAATATAATATTATTTTATTACACAATGCATAGTCATAGTTTTGCTTTTATAATTTTTATTAGACAACTCTCTTCGTTTACAAGATATGCGAACTCGAAATATTATAAAACGTTTCATAATTACAGTAGGTATCTTATGATAGACTTTGTAAGGTTATTCCCGTCGGTGCGAGGGGCCACTCACACTACGGGTTTTCCCATTACCTTCGCCCGTCCTTTTCTATCGGTATCAGGGCGCCAGTTGGTCAGTTGGGTGGCCAACAACCCTACGTTATCAATTGGGTCCTTCGACCCCATTCTCTATGCATCTTATACGGCCCTGCGGCCATGCATATGGACGGTAGCGGTAGCCAGGGTTGCTCAGTATGCTAGGTCGTGGAGAGAGGGGAGGGTTCCTTACGGAAGTCCGAGCCTCGCAGACCTGCCTGCTGAGGGGCATACATTTCTCCCTCACCACCCACACACAGGTGGTGGTGAGGAGTGCGGGAACATGCGGTATCAATTGCCAAAGCATAGCGTTTTGCCAGGAGCGGACCACCACGGAGGCAATGTTCACGGCCCGTCCAGCCATAGCGCAAGCCTATGGGATTACGGAGGGCACCGGGACACATTCCAACGGGCTAACTACGCCCCTGCGCACCCCACCATGCATTGGCCGGTATCGAGTCGTGACGTACGTGCAGGCTGGCCTATAGCACACGCCTCACGTACGCGAACCGACCCATGGCTGCCTGAGTGCCGCGTCGCGCGCTCACCAGCACGCACGGACACGTCAGCACAGTCCCATGGTCGCGTTCCGACTGCCTGCTATGGCAGTCTGCGCACGACATTCGCGCAGCCTGCTTGACGCGCGTAACCAGCGTTCAAGCCAGACTCGATGTTCTATTTCCCCTCCTCGTGGGGACTTATAGACACTGTCATTGTTTTAGGACTCCCCGAGGCCGCTTCTCCTTATCTCAGGTTGCCTGGGTTGGTTGGCATGGCCCTGCCTTACTTCTCAGGACAACCTGGACATCGTTTACTGGAGCGCCGATCTTTTCATCCGGGCCTCTGCCTGTCAACGGGGTCTATCCTTGACGTTAGCTATAATCCACTCGTGAGCCTAACTCACGAGTCGGTAACGTAGGGATTGATAATATCCACTGTTCGGTAGCTTTTATGTTCTTTATTCGGTATCTCGTATACGTAACGGGGAACTTCGTTACAACTTTCATAGTACCACAAGAAATTCCACTCATTTTATTCATATAAAATTGTAAAAAATTACATTTATTATTTTGAAAATATGAAATGTATTTACGAATAATTACTTCCATTTTATAAAAATATTCAAAAGTCTCATTATTTACAAAAAACAGAGAATTCTGATTAAACCGTTTTAGGCTCACAAATTTCGAATATTTTTGGTTTGGATTGTAGCTGTTTGATTCTACAGAATTTAAACAATCTCGACATGTTTTATTACATCTTGAAATGCTATTAATGATATAACCGGCTATATTATATAAAACATTTAACTCTATGTTATCCATACATATATTTTCTTTTGGGATAAAATGATCGAAATTTTGTACTTCATTATTAATTTGCTTCTTAATTGGATTTTTTAGGAAATCACATATCATCTCACCATCATCTTTTTCGTAATTAGAAGTACGTACTGATTTAAAATATTTAGAAAGCAATTAATATATATTTAAAACTATGTTTAAATTGTAGCGCATTAGGCACAGCTTGTTTTACTCGCACTGCAGAAAATAGATTTTCCACACAATCTTGGGTCAGTGAAGACAGACTGGGTCTAAAATGCTTCCCCACTCTGCCTCCATAGACTCACTAACACGTAGAGCTATTGAATCGTCCGTGAGAGTACCCCACTACTGACTCTTCGAACGTTGCACGCATACCATCACTGCAGTACGTGCATGTTTCGGTGTCCTTCGTATAGCTCCGGTATATTTCGAGTACAAGAGAGAGCGGTATACTTTTCTCGGATCTCTCTTTCTCGCGCTCCTTCTTCGCTCATTTAGCCAACGAGCTTAAATGAGAGAAGCCGAGCTAGCCGAAGGAAATTAAGAAATGTCTTTTTCGCGGCCAGCTATGATAAAAGCTGAATACGCTAAATGTGAATGTATTAAGATAAAATATTTATAAGTAGCCGTTAACTTATTAAATTTTATAATAAATAAGGAAATGCGATGATATTACGTAACATTGATCAATTGTCTTAAGACTCATATGTTACGTATTATTGTTAAAAATATTTTATTTTCTTAATTTATTATCTAATCTAGTAGGTTAATGGCAATAAAAAAAAATCATGACGAAAAAAAAATTAAAAAAGTTTGCATGAGTCTGCGGGAATCGAACCCGAGCCCGCGTAAGTAGGAAGCAAGCACCTTACCATCTGCGCTACGGAACGTATCTATTAACTCTGAAGCTTAGTGGCCTGATAGAGCAATGGAAGCTTTCTCTATGAAATTCAATTTACAGAATAAAATATCAATTATAATCGTATATATATATATTTATTTCGTATGTCTTTTCCTAATGAAATAAAATATTTCTTTGCGTATTTCTAATCATTAATCACTTTAACAGCTGTAGCTTTAAAAAAAGACTCCAACATTACGAAGAATATTTTTGATGGCTGTGTAATTAAAAATAAGTAACCCAAGATTTGTATTTGGGATCTCTGTTGTACTTACTCAATATGTAAGTTATATATTCTGATAGCCTTTTAATGCAGTATATATGCTATATAAATACTTTGTTTGGCTACATCGTTTCATTTCTGTCAGTCATGCGCGTTTACTTGTCAAGAACGATGAATCATTTTTCTATATATGAGCTATTTCAAAATAAATTGATTGCAATAGAAATAATAAATTAAATCCCAAATACACAATCATGGGTTACTTATTTTTAATTCCACAGCAATCAAAAATATTCTTCGTATTGTTGGAGTGGCTTTTTGAAGCTACAGCTGTTAAAGTGATTAATGATTAGAAATATGCAAAAGAAATATTTTATTTCATTAGGAAAAGACATACGAAATAAATATATATACGATTATAATTGATATTTTATTCTGTAAATTGAATTTCATAGAGAAAGCTTCCATTGCTCTATCAGGCCACTAATCAGAGTTAACAAACACGTTCCGTAGCGCAGATGGTAAGGCGCTTGCTTCCTACTTACGCGGGCTCGGGTTCAATTCCCGCAGACTCATGCAAATTTTTTTAATTTTTTTTTTCGTCATGATTTTTTTTTATTGCCATTAACCTACTAGATTAGATAATAAATTAAGAAAATAAAATATTTTTAACAATAATACGTAACATATGAGT
This sequence comes from Prorops nasuta, assembly GCF_024137725.1. Lineage (NCBI taxonomy): Eukaryota > Metazoa > Arthropoda > Insecta > Hymenoptera > Bethylidae > Prorops > Prorops nasuta. The sequence continues at coordinate 6,220,599 of NW_027116813.1, read as the reverse complement.
CTTAAGACAATTGACCAATGTTACGTAATATCATCGCATTTCTTTATTTATTATAAAATTTAATAAGTTAACGGCTACTTATAAATATTTTATCTTAATACATTCACATTTAGCGTATTCAGCTTTTATCATAGCTGGCCGCGAAAAAGACATTTCTTAATTTCCTTCGGCTAGCTCGGCTTCTCTCGTTTAAGCTCGTTGGCTAAATGAGCGAAGAAGGAGCACGAGAAAGAGAGGTCCGAGAAAAGTATACCGCTTTCTCTCGTACTCGAAATATACCGGAGCTATACGAAGGAGACCCAAACATGCACGTACTGCAGTATGGTATGCGTGCAACGTTCGAGGAAGCAGAAGTGGGGTGCTCTCACGGATGCTTCAGTAGCTCTACGTGTTAGTGAGCCTATGGAGGCAGAGTGGGGAAGCATTTTAGACCCAGTCTGGCTTCACTGTCTTGGGTAAGTCTACCAGCTAAAATATATTCATATTTGCGATGTTTAATTAAATAATTACTAAATTCAATAATTGATTTAGTAGTAACAATAATGCCTCTTTGGATGGGTTTAAATGTTGGCTTAGCACCAATCTCTATCTTTTTAAAAAGTTCAATGATAGCTTCCAAAAATTTAATATTTTCATTATATTTTATTAATCCCTTTTTATTACTAGTTTTTCCTAGAGCAATTTTTGGATTCCTTGCTGTTACTAAAGTAAACCACTTGGACATTATTTCAATAAATCCCGCCGTCGTATTTAGCTCTACTTTATCCCTTTCTTGTGCATAAAACTTCATTGCTTTACTAACATCTGTACTCCAAATTTTTGTTGCTGCACTAACCTTCATTTTATTGAAGGTGCTGCATTGAAAAGAATCACTATTAAGTTTAGGTGTTAATTTTAATTGAAAATTCTCTTGGATATCTATTAATTCTTGTAAATGTTGACATTTTACCATGGAGCAAGATAAATTATATGCATCAACAAATTCAGAAGGCAGTTTAATTATTTTGTTATTAATCAATCAAAATATTAAGTTTTTTAAAAGATGCGGAGCATCTGCTAAAAAATACAATTTCCTATCCTTATTTAAAGGATGAGATATAGAATTCATAAATTCTCCTGTCTTAGTATTGCCAATATCACCAAAAGCTCGCCACATATTTAAATTGACGGGTCCCATATCTGTTGTGATGCTGTGTAAAAGTAGACCTATTTCTTCAACTCTCTGAATAATTTCATAAATAATAGACTTTAAAGTTCTACCATCTAAACTTTCTGGTGTAAAATGATATGCAACAGGTATCTTCCACCTTATAAAAATTCCTCCCAATATAAAAACTAATGCATGCTTAGCTTCTTTTATTTGTCCTAAGCCAGATGCAAAAAGAAATGAATAGATTAGTGTATAAAAGTTAATAACATAATTATAAAGAGTGCAGCACATCCATGGTGTGAAAATATTTAAGTTAAACACTACATAAATACAAAAGATAGAAAAACATAAGAATTAGGTATATAAAAAATTTACACAATTATACAGGGTGTAACGAAACGACCGCATTTTCTCGTAACTGGAGGTTCGGGGTGACAAACTGAGTGCACGTGTAAAATTTCGTTCGAATCGTTCAAGGTGTTTAAAAGTTATTTACATTTAAAAATCACCCTTTTTCGGTCCTTTTCGAACCACTTTGATTGCACAATGGAAAGTGAAAAAACAATTAATGAACACCCCAATTAAAATGTAAAAGTTATCGATCGCACGCGATAATACTTTTGCTATTTATTCCATTAATCTGGCTATCAGATTAATTTTAAAAATAGCAAAATCCTTTTTTTTACATTTCCAATTCAATTCAGTACAATTATCATTGACTGAATTTATGGAAAGAGCGAGAAGACGCAATGAAAAGGAAAGTATCAAAAACTAAGATGTCGCGCGAACGCACTGATAATTTAATAGGAAACGCATGAGGGCATTCTCTTTCTACTAACAAAGCTAAAGAGAATGATTCAAAATCAATACATTGATGATAGAGAAAACTAAACTTACCCATTTAATGTTCTCCAAGTTCTTTTACATCAAAGTTTTTAAGAAAGCTTTAAACTGGCTCCTCGATAATTTCCAGAAAGCACACTATCACTGATTTTGCATTTAAAAACTCGCGAATTTAAGCAATTTAGGTATTAACCTACGTTTCTTCAAAACACCGGTTAATTTGACACTTTTGAACTGTTAGAAGTATGCTGAAGAGAAAGAGAGAGAGAGAGAGAGAGACACAGAGAGGAGAAATAATAAGTAATTCGTTTCGACTACTCTTAATCAGCCTACTTCAAACAGTTCAAAAGTGTCAAATTAACCAGTGTTTTGAAGAAACGTAGGTTAATACCTAAATTGCTTAAATTCGCGAGTTTTTAAATGCAAAATCAGTGATAGTGTGCTTTCTGGAAATCATCGAGGAGCCAGTTTAAAGCTTTCTTAAAAACTTTGATGTAAAAGAACTTGGAGAACATTAAATGGGTAAGTTTAGTTTTCTCTTTCATCAATGTATTGATTTTGAATCATTCTCTTTAGCTTCGTTAGTAGAAAGAGAATGCCCTCATGCGTTTCCTATTAAATTATCAGTGCGTTCGCGCGACATCTTAGTTTTTGATACTTTCCTTTTCATTGCGTCTTCTCGCTCTTTCCATAAATTCAGTCAATGATAATTGTACTGAATTGAATTGGAAATGTGAAAAAAAGGATTTTGCTATTTTTAAAATTAATCTGATAGCCAGATTAATGGAATAAATAGCAAAAGTATTATCGCGTGCGATCGATAACTTTTACATTATAATTGGGGTGTTCATCAATTGTTTTTTCACTTTCCATTGTGCAATCAAAGTCGTTCGAAAAGGACCAAAAAAGGGTGATTTTTAAATGTAAATAACTTTTAAACCTCTTGAACGATTCGAACGAAATTTTACACGTGCACTCAGTTTGTAACCCCGAACCTCCAGTTACGAGAAAATGCGGTCGTTTCGTTACACCCTGTATAATTAACACTATGGACGTGTATATAACACAATTAATAAAATTAGCATAATTCATTGCTAATGCACACAAAATAGGGTATTATATATTTTTTAATCTTTTACCAAATTTATCTGGCAGCGTTGAAAGACCATAATGTGTCATAGTAGTTGGATCAATTTGCTGTTCTTCCCTAATGCTCATTTCGTCAATAGCAGGCATGCAATCTCTTTCACAGTCATCACTAACTTCATTTACTCGCTTTTTTAATATTTCAAATACTTCTGAAATGATACCTGGCTCTAATTTTAGATTTTCGCATTTTTGCCTAAGCGTCCGTTCCGAAGGTAGAGGAATACCTTGTTTTATTAATTCTGCATATCCAGAACTACCACATGATACTTTTAACCTTAATGCTTTACTAATAGTATTTTCTGACCACTTAAAACCACGTGCAGATTTTCTATGTAAAATATTTGACTGATCTTCATTTAAAATAGTGCATTTATTCCGGTTTTGTTTTAAATCATTATTTTCTTTTCTTAACTTTTTATTTTCATAAGTAAGTCTTTTAACTTTCTTTAGCAATAAGATTTTTGAGTTTACCAATTTATTTATTACTTTATTAGCATTTTGTATGCTTTTGGAATCATGTGATAAAGAAACGTAACCAGAAATTGTTTCTGGCAAAACTGTACAAGGTTCGTTCAAAATTAAATCTCCTACTGCTTCAACTTCAGAGTTTTCTTGTAATACCATACAAGACTCAGTTGCACTTGGATTTCTTGCTGCTCTTATTTCAGTATGAACATGAAAATTTTGATTATTTTCTTTCTTAAAAATTGTGGGAATGACAGTACTCCTTAATTTTCTCTTGCCGTCAATTCTTACTTTTTCCCACATTTCAGCAGCAAAATGATCCTATTAAAAATATTAATTGTAACTTTAATTGAATTCAATCATTTTAGTAGTAAACTATAATAATAGACTTACATTGCATACGTAGTGATGCTTTGAATAATCTAAATCGCTTCTGTTTATGTTAATAAGCCATTGATGTCTTCTTTCTGATTCTTTAGGAATACAATGCATTGAGTGCCCAGTTTTAAATGAGTTACCGCATTTTTTTATACAGCAGTGGGGGATTTTATATTAAAATGAGAATAGCAACACAATAACATTAGTCACATATTAGTATTTATGTATATGTATGGTTTGCAAAGGTTTTTAATCATTTTTAAACCTTCCTTATCAAGCTTCTGTGTTTGTAAAAAATGAAATAAAATTAATGTTTTTATTTTATATCGTATTTAATTTAGCATAACCAATTTAGGAAACATTAAAACATTCAAGTCTACACGTAATTTTTATGTAAATTTAAAAAATAAATTATATTTATACATAATTTATTATATATGAATATATATATATATCAGTTTTATAAATTTAGTAATAGATTAAATAATTTTGAAATTTATTTATTTACGTTTGTTAAATTTTATAAAATTTTAATAAAAAATGTTAGCTTCTTCCACTGTAATGTATCAAATTTTTAACAAATAGATTACCTGATTACTTCATTTAGGTATGCTCTAAAACGTATTGTGATTATTAACCTTGGTCGTATCCGAACAACCTATTTCACAACAAAAAAGAACGGCCATTTTTAGGGCAGTTCGCCAGACTCTGTATTCTAGGGACTCTACTCTAGCCTACTTTGTCGAATTGACCCTAAGAGAAATAAGAGGTTATCTGGGGAATTCTGGTCGGCACCGTCAAATTTTAGAACGGTTATTCCTTTGACGTCAAAAGAGTTTTCAAAAGCCAAATTAACCTGTATTTTGAAAAAATACAGAAGAATAAATACTTTTAAAAGATAAGTAAGAGGAAAGAAATAAAGGATTTTAGTAAATAAATGAAGAAAAAACATCAGATGAGTATATTAGTTAATACGAAATGTTGAAATAATTGTAAATTAATAAGAAATATACTATGTGGTTGTTTTATTTCTGTTACAGATTAAATCCTATTCTGATGAGTTTAAATTACAGGAAAGGAATATTTATGGATCAATGAATAAAAAAGGACTAGTTTATGAAACATTTCTATGTGTGACATCGTCATCCAAATACTTGTAACCATATATTATGACAAGGATTTAAGGTATAGTTTTTTGTATTTAGTCTATAAATCATATTCAATCCAATAAAAAGAATTATTTTGTTTTCTATTTTGATAACATAATAGTATACATTCATTATAATTTCTCTGTATGGAAAGAAGTAGATATAGTTTTAGTTTTTCTACTGATTTTAGTAATCTCTGTTTTTTTTTATTTTTTTAAATTAAAGTGCGTGAGGAAATGCTGTTACGCATACCCTGGCCTTTCCAGACCAAGGTTATGTGGAAAGACCCCATTAAAGGTCAAGACTCCCCTTGGGGCAGTGGTAATTTGGTTGTCTTGAAAAAGACAACCGCAACCAAGCCGCCACCCTTGGGTATACCCACTAAAACCTCCTGCACTACAAGACTATATAAAGGATAGCTAAGAGGACCACAATGCAGTGACTGAAGCTAATACCGAATCGCATAACCATTGGAATTGATTACTTCATTCAAACGGTTTGGAACAGACTGCACAAGGTTAGCACATATATGTGGTTGAGTCAACAACTCCTCCCACATTCTTTTTACATGAGACTTAAGTGCCTCCTTTGTCCTCTCATTTTCAGGCCTCCAACGTTTGACCATGATGCCCCAGATATTTTCTATTACGTTAAAATTTGGAGATTTGGATGGCCAGTCAATTCTTTCAACCTCTGGGTTCTCTACAAACCATAATTTGGTCAATTTCGAGGTGTGCACACTTGAATTGTCCTGGACAAACTTGATTATTGGCATCTGCTGCGCTAGATACCTTCTTCTTACGCTTGGAAGCTTGCAATTTTCCAGGAGGTTTGTGTATATAGTCGAATTCATTTTGGTGTCCATTTCATATAGTTCTCCTAATCCGTGTGTCGACATCCACCCCCAAATGCAACAGTAATTCTGTTGCTTCGATTAGTTGGCAGAGTATATTTATTGTCAAACCTTGTGTAATCTGGACGCCAAACATGTATTCTTCCATCCTCAGATGACTGAAACACTTTTTCGTCAGTCCAGATTACATCATTCCAGTACTCTTCTGGTTTGCTTAGGTGCTCTAATGCAAACCCTATCCTTTGTTGCCTATGGTCATCAGTAGTGGGATTCTGTAACTCTTAGCGACAACTTTCGGTATCGTTAAGTCCAGTTACCGACAGAAATCGCTAAGTGCGATTCTGTAACTCAGAGTCAGCGATGATTGTCGCTTGTAATATCGGTACTGTCGGTAACCTACCGAATCCTACCGAATTTTCCTTTTTAAAAAAACTCAGTTCAATCTTAGTTAAGCGACGGAGTTACGAAAAATTGAAGTTAATATAAATTGTACTAAACCGAATCATTCAGCTGAGAATTGATATTTCACTGAATTTTTTATTGAAAGGAAAACTAATAATATCGTTATAACTTAACAACGACCGAGATAGAAGTCGCTAGAGGTTCAACGGTACTAATATAAAATTTATCCGACGAATAACTTTAATAAACCTTTGCTTTTCCTTGGACTCATTCCATCAAAAACTCACACTGCTCGTAATAAAAAATATATATCACATTAACTATTATATTGTGAGTGTTTTTGGCCTCAAGTGGGTCGTTCCCCTTAACGACAGGTGTCGGTATCGCTAACTACCGACAGTTATCGCTTGCGCTAACGAATGAGCGATTCTGTAAGTTTAACTTTACGACAATAGTCGGTACAACTCATGTTTGTACGATAACGATAAAATTCGTTAAGTTTCTAGGGAAGTTGGTAATGTTGGTGTATTTAATACCAACTGAAATAGGAATTTTTGTGTTATTTGACTAGATCAATTTTGACTATAGCAATTCTTACTATAGCAGAATTATCATATTTTATTAAAAAGAAGTATTAAAACGTAAGTATATTTTAATTAAAATAAGTATTAAAAATTAATGTTTTAACATTTTTTTGAATCAGGCAATGTACAGTTAGTGCCTGTGTGCTATAGTTAAATAACACAATTAATTCTATATTTTAGAGAAAACCTCTGCATATATATATATAGTTATTTTTAAATATAAAAATTGGAAAAATATTAAATTTTATTTCCTACGATTTTTACTGTAAGCCTTAATTTATAAAGAATATTTATTGTAAGTACTTTTTTGTGATTTCTAAACATTAATTTAAGAAATATTTGTGATATTTATTATATTTACTTTCTCGGTAAACTTCTACCGACGCCTATCACGGTCGTCGTTAAGTTAACGATAGAATTCGTTAGCGACCGACATTTTTAACGACAATTATCGAAAACTTTGTGTTACAGAATCGCTCTTAGCGATATCTCTCGGTAACTCGATTCAATTACCGAAAGTTGTCGGTAACTAGTTTCTGAATCCATATAGACGGAAGTTACAGAATCGCTCTTTTCGTTACTGCAAGCGACAACTATCGGTAGTTCGCGATACCGACAATCATCGCTGTGAAGTTACAGAATCCCAGCACAGACAGCTTTATTTTATGAGCTGCATGATGGCAGTGGACACCAGATTCATGCAATCTTCTACGAACAGTCATTGGTGATGCGTTAAGATGCAATTCCTGTACAATTCTAGCCGAAGGTTGGAATGGGTCTGTATTCATGGCACTAACTATTTGCCTGTTATCTTCTTCTGTGGTAATTCTAGGCCTTTTGTTGTTTATCCTCTTATCACTAAGACCTTGAATTCCTTCCTCTCCGAACTTCTTGATCCATCGGTATAAAGTGGATCTATGCACTTGTAACTCTGCAGCAATATCCTCTGAAGACTTCCCTGCCTTCCACATCCCTATAGCCATTCCTGTTTCAATTAATTTATCATTATCACTTGACATTTCTCAGTTTCACTTTTCAAAGAAACACAAAACTTTTCAATGTTAAGCAATAAAACAAATGCCAACAGACAAATGAAAACTGGCAAAGTTGGCATTTGTTTTATTGCTTAAACATTGAAAAGTGTTTTGTTTCTTTGAAAAGCAAAACTGAGAAATGTTAGGTATCAACGATAAATTAGTTAAAAGAGGAATGGTTATTGGGATATGGAAGAGAGAAAAATGTTCAAAAGATATTGCTATAGAGCTTTAGATACATAGATCCACTATTAATCGATGGATTAAGAAGTTTGGAAAAGAAGGAGTTCAAACTCTAAATGATATGAGGACACACAACAAAACGCTTAGAGTTACAGCAGAAGAGGAAAACAGGCAAAACGTTAATGCCATAAATAAAGATCCGTCCCAGTCTTCAACTAAATATTTTTATGAATTACAGCTGAATGTATCTGAAATGACTGTACGTAGAGGGCTGCATAATGCTGGCATATACTGCCATCACGCAGCAAACAAAATAAAATTGACTGCTCAACATAGGCAGCAAAGGATTTGTTTTGTGCTAGAATATATGAGCAAAGCGAAAGGATTTTGAGATGCCATCTGGATTGACGAAAAGGTTTTCTAGCCTTCTGAAGTTGGAAATTTCAGAAACTCTATGCAATTTGTTTCGCATTGAATATTAAAAATGATCGAAGAAAATAGTTATGTGACTTGCAGATTTAAAACAGTTGTAATTTTTTTAGAGTTGTTTAAAGATAGATACTATTAAAATATGTAATTATATGTATAGAATTTGGATAAGGAAGAAATAAAAATAATATCTTAATTAAATTAGCTTTAATTTATAATAATTACAACCAAACCACAATCGTATATCATTATTAATTTATAATAAAATTTCTTTATATATACAGCAATTTCTTATACATTCACTATTATAATTACATCACTATTAATGAATGACTGGGCCACACAGAAATGCATCATAAATTAGTCCTCGTTATTCATTGGTCCATAAATATTCCTTTCCTTAAACTCATCAGGATAGGATTTAATCTGTAACAGAAATAAAAAAACCACAAAGTATATTTCTTATTAATTTACAATTACTTCAACATTTCCTATTAACTAATATACTCATCTGATGTTTTTTCTTCATTTATTTACTAAAATCCTTTATTTCTTTCCTCTTACTTATTTTTTAAAAGTATTTATTCTTCTGTATTTTTTCAAAATACAGGTTAATTTGGCTTTTGACAGCTCTTTTGACGTCAAAGGGATAACCGTTCTAAAATTTGACGGTGCCGACCAGAATTCCCCAGATAACCCCTTACCTCTCTTATCCCCACTGCCCTTCGCCTATCGCAAGATTATTGAGCAATAGTGTATTGTAGAGTGTAGATCGATCGTTATTATGCTTTGCAGCAGTGAAGCCAGTGCTGGGATTCTGTAACTTCCCAGTGATGATTATCGGTATCGCTAACTACCGATAGTTGTCGCTTGCAGTAACGGATCGTCGACGGATTTTTCTCCCCACCATGCCATTCGCTGCGCACGTGTTACGTCCTGATGAAGGCTGCCTGGTTGGATCTTCTTTGTCCCTCTGGGGGTGCGTTCTCATGGACGTAAACTCACGATTTTGCCCTCTTTAGGTAAAGAGGTTTGTTGATATTTTGTAGGTTCAGGATACCGTCTTTCTCACTATGCGTGATAGGAATCGGAATGGTAGCTGATTGATGAGATTTGTTGAAAGTTTTATGCTGATTTATTATTTGCTCGTACAATGATTTTTACACTGGTTGGTAATGCGAATATTACTAACTAATAGTAAATTCAGTAATTGACTTTAGCTGAACTCCGCGGTTCGAAAGCGCTAAACTTATTCTCCGAAGATTGAATTCCGTCGTCACGAAATTACAAGCAGAGCTAAGAGTACGAGATTCTAAACACAGGAGCAACAACTAACGTATATACGAACAGACGAAGCAACATAAATTGAGCGAAAAGTAGAGAGAATAGAGAGCATTTAAGGGTTGTCCAGGGTTTTTAAAGGAGCATCCCTTATCTGAGAGGAAAAGAAGGGGTCCAGCGTCGCTTCTCTGGACCAATCGAATCTTGGTTTTTGGAAAGTGTCGCTCCGTTGTCATGGAGATTTTGGAACTAGGAGTAGGGAAGGCTAAGAGATGTTTTCTGGACTGAGAGTAACTTGCTTGCGTCACGGGGAGATTTTTGAGGATGTTACGTAGTTGGGAAAAGGGAAACTCGCGGATAACTCATTTGCGCTGCAGATGGGTTTTCCTAATATTTAAAAAGGACGAAAAAAAGATAAGGGTTGTAGTTTTATTGCTTTGTTTGTGACGATTCAGGTAGAAAAAGGATGTTAAGACGCTTCCTATATAACGGAGGTTTCCTCTTTATATATAAAATAATATTCTAAATGAGATCTAAAATCTAGTGGATTCAATGTCTACCAGCCATTATTAATAATTATTGTGAGTAACGTATGGGCTCATAGGTGGTGCTGTTGCGGCTTAAGCCAGCACGTAACACACGCGCGCCGCTCTCTCACAGAAAACTGCTGCTAGGTCCGTGAGGCTTCCCTAATCGTAGCACTTACACTATTCCACCGGTATGTACGTAGATGTATCGGTCTCTTTTGACAAGCTTCGGTAGGACTCGGGAGTGAGAAGGAGCGTGATGTTGATTCTCGGACCTCTCTCTCACTCAATGCTACGTTTATCCTCAACGACTCGAGGGTCACTGTAATGTGAAGAAATTCAAGGCTAGAAACCTCAGAATTTGAAGAGAAAAAGGCAGTAATCGTTCTAGATAGACGGCTATTGCATGTAACAATGATAAATTATCACATAATTTATCTAATTTTTCTCCAGAGTGTATTCATTTCGAGCTCCCGAACATGGAAATTGCTTTTTTTTCTTCAAATTCTGAGGTTTCAAGCCCTGAATTTCTTTACGTTACAGTGAACCTTAGCAAAACAAAATTCTTTTCCTAATGTTTCGGTAAAAGTTAAATTATCGAAGGTCCCAGCCCGAAATTAAAACTTTCCTAAATAAGTTTTTAATTATATAACATGCTTATATGTAGCCATTAACTTATTAGATTTGATAATTAATACAAAAAATGCATTCTTATAATATCAAATGAGTTGAGGTATAATAAGCTCAATGTTTATGCATTAATCTGTTTACAAATGCATTTTTATTTATTATTGAGTTTAATAAATTAATGGTTATTAAAAAAATAAATACCTTGTAATGAAAAAAATATTAATCTGCACTATTAATCGAACCCGAGCCCACCGCGTGACAATCTGCTACCTTACCGCCTGCACTACAAGGCTCACTTAATGTTACAAAGGCAAAACAGCCTTTTGAATAGTTACTACAATTCTTTTATTAACTCGTCATAAACGATCAAGAATTAGCTGCAATAATAAATACATTTATTTAAACAGTATTATTACATATGACTTATTATATTTTTCAATTTGAAGCATACATTTTACATGAAGATACAATAGTTTAAGGTTATCCATGCAGTACCTTAACCCTTAGGTGGCCGGGATTTGAACAATGAAAATAGTAACAAAAAACTATTTAATATTACTTCTCAGATTTAAATGTAAAAACTAAAAAATATATATGTATGTAGTCATGACGTCATATGGCGTCATAACGGCCGCCTAAAGGTTAAATAGAAAACCCTATTCATATGCACCACTGTCATAAATTATTCAATTACACGAAACATAATATTGTTTAATTTATTCGTGATCCATTTATTTCTGTACAGTTGATAAACCAAAATTCGACCGATAACTTTTTAAGGGGATCCATGACCGAGCAATATATTTCAATCAAGAAAATCTAAACCATTGAAGATATGATATTCTTACTAAATAGCAAAATTACTTTATTCTGTATATTTAGGGACGCTACAGAGTCAGTTCTTAAAAAATCGTAAAAAAAGAAAAAGAAAAAAATTTTAAACAATATTTTTTTCCTTTAAATAATTTGGAAAAGCTAGACTATAGTGCCCTCAAGCAAATGTCAATGAGTACTTGCCTGCCAATGTGAAGAAAATACTCTTAAAAATTTGGAAGGTATTCTTGACTGACTAATTTAACTCTTACATGAAAACATTAAATTTTTTCTAATCCCATAAGAAAAAGAAGGTTTTAGCACCCTTATGCGCAATAAACTAAATATTTTTGCTAATGGGGAAATTGTTTATTCCCTATATTTTATATTTTCTCAATTCAAGCTCCGTCTCGATCTTGGATCCTTTTAAAATTAAACACGGTCGACAGGTCGGGTAAAGACGATCAGTCAAAATAATGTATTTTTATGACTAGAAAAATACATGTTTTATTAAAAGGTGATCAAAACGTCTACTTTAAAGGTACGAAATAAAACAGGCATAATATGTGCCGCGCAACGATAAGCTAAAACAACGTATGCGTGAGAGAGCGAGAGCGTACGATGATTATAGCGCGGAAAAAGAATAATATATATTAGCAGCTGATTAAAATTTGTTTACGTTTCAAACGTTGGAAAGTAGTCAAACGCAGTTATTAGTAAGGATGATAATGCTTTCTTCGCTTATCACTTTGAAAAATATTAAGCTGGGAAATTTGATAAAGGATGAGATTCCTATTTTTTTAGACATTGTATTAACCCTAATGATTTTTTTTTAATGCTTTCCGCTATTTTAGATTTACGTTAATTTATTAAGTAAAAGAAATGCAGAATACAGAAGAGTTTCATTAGAATTTAATAAAAAAAAAGTACAGGATACATCTAATACAGAAATAATCGTTCGATTAACCTCTTGTTTAGGCTCATTCTCATCTTAAAAATAAAAGCAATGTATTGATAATCGTTTTAAAAATGTCTAATTAATAATATAAAAATTAGAATTTTTGATTGATAATTCAAATACAAGTATATAATGGTTTGTCACATTCGGTCGGTTTATTGCCTTCAGTTTATTGCTTGGGACTTAGTGTTAGAGTAGGTAAGTCACGCGACGTGGAAAAGTATTTTTCACCAACTAACTTAAGGGGGTATCCTGTTTTAGAACGTTCAAAAAATCGATTTTTTTTTATTGCTTAAATCTATTCCTTATATGTATAAGAACATATATCCGAAGTTATAGAGTCGGATTCGCAGTATTTCCGAAGATACAGCACTAAACGCAGCGGGGCATCGAGCAAGTGCCAGTGCTCGGTCAGACTGAAACGCGCGCGCTCCTCCCCTCGTCATCGTCTTGCATCCTTCAAACATTCTGCTCGATTGATTGACGAAAAAGTAGAGGAACATATTCGTCCAATCTACGAAGAACTTTCGAATGACGATCTCATGACGCAATGCTTAGGTGGACACACGCAAAATTCGAACGAATCGTTCAACTCCACTGTCTGGCGCATAATTCTGAAACATCTCAATTCTGGTAAAAAAAACGTAGAAATTGCTGCGTATATGGCTGCAGGAATGTTCAATGAAGGATATTCAGCAGTTCTGCATACCATGCAATTACTCAATTTGAAAATTGGCGAGCAATGTAAAATGTTTGCGGATAATGTCGACATACAACGGATTGAACGAGAAAGACGACGTTCGTCTCTTTCCAGTAAGGAAGCTCGTACGGCCCGTAGACTTGAACAACTTCAACAAAATGAGTTCCACGAGGAAGCTGAAGGTCTATTGTATGGCGCAGGAATTGCTGATTAGCGAATTATTGCCGTGAGTAGTCGAAAATTAACATTTTTCCAGTTCATAAACTTTAAAGCGCTTTTTCTCGAGTTTTCGTTTTTCCACTTTTTTTAAACTGGCGGGCGTGTTTGCAAAAAACATAAATAAGCTATCGTAACGATCCGAAGTTTTTTAGCTTCAGTTTTATCTACTCTTCTATATGAACCAAAAAGGTTTTTGGAAATAAATTTCTAAAAGACTTTTTCAGCACATTGAAGAGACTTTTTTTTCTCGTAAAAAGCACTTTTTGCTTCAAATTCGGAAAAAATTTCAAATTTCACAATTTCTTCGGATTTTTCTTGGTTCAAATAGAAAATACATGTATGAAAATGAAATATTTTTTTGGCTTTCTGTTTCAGATCAAAATTAAGAGCTCTATCACTCCCGCCAACAGAAGACTCGGATTACGGATTGCCCAACAAATGTGTCTAATAATCGGCTGTATTTTGATATTTTTCTTTAAAAAAATTTTTTTATAATGTTCAATTATATACTAAAATATTCCTAAAAGTTCGCAGGAGTTGGTTATTTTTTTCTATCTTAAAAAAATTCCCTAAAAAACGGTTTTTTAGGCCTTCCAAAGCAGGATACCCCCTTAAGCCTTTTTAATTTTTGTTTACGTTTCGGAAGGACTCCATTTCCCAGAGTGTACAGAGTACTAGGTGTATGTCTTTCATAGGAGTCCCCGTGCCCACTTCTCCTCGTCTCAAGCCTCCAAGTTGCTTAGCACAACCCTGCCTTGTGCACTTGGTAGGCTTGGCTATTTTAAATAGAGCGCCGGTTTTTTCATCCGGTCTTCTAGATAGCTGATGGTCCGGGGATTATCCTAGACGTTAGCTTTCACCCACTCGGAAACCTATGTTCCGAGTCGGTAATTTAGGGTTTGAAATAACCACTACTAATCGTTAGCTTTTCTTTAATATTCTTTATGAACGGTATCTCGATAGGTAAGGAGAGAATCTCGTTACAAAGTTAACATTTAATTACCAGATGACTTGAAATTTTTACCCGATAGTATTATTGAATTTACTAAACTATGTACATTATTATTTGGTAAAGTATGTATAACTCATTAAGCTGCTTAAAATGTATATAGATAAAAATGAATAGTTTATTTACTTATTCTTTAATTCAGGTCAAGCTTGTATTAAAACACTACAAGTACTTTGTTGAGTCTCCCTATCCAGACGTACTTCAAAGGTTATTGAAAAACCCTGTTATTCAAGAATGCAGATTAAAAAAGATTATACATGAAACATATAAGGATGATGTTGTTACGTCCGCTCATATTAAACGTAAATATTTTAAAGTAAGTACATTGTAAAAACAATTTGCTTAATTAAAACATAGCTATATATAAGACATCATTTCATGGTTTACAGTTTGGTGTCAGACTAATGCCAAATGCTCCAACAGTTTCTTTTTTTTCCTGGAAAAATGTAAGCACCAGAAGGTACTACTCAACTTACAGAGGAATCAGCTACAGTTCCAGAGGATATTACTACACTTTTATAATAAAATAGATACCCATACAGCACACTTGACTAAAAGTTATCCTATAGACATCTTTTAGTCATCCAATTGACTAAAAGACACCTAAAGGATGTCTTTAAGTCATTTGGTACTGTATGCGTAAACAAGATGATGCGCAAATCAAGACTGTTTGTTTTGAAGTAAATCAAGAGAAAATTGAAGTAATACAAAAGAGAAATGTATAGAATTGGAGCATCGTTTACTAGCAGGGTATGATTTTCGAATTGATACTGTTAATCCTAACAACAATTTTGATTTAAAACCATCAGCAGTTTTAAGGCCTTATCAGGAGAAAAATTTGAGAAAGATGTTTGGCAATGGTCGAGTAATATCTGGGTGTAATAGTGTTACCATGTGGTATTGGAAAAAATTTTGTAGGAATCATAGCTTGCTGTACAGTAAGAAAAAGAGCTTTGGTTTTATGCAACTCCGGAGTATCAGTTAAGCAATGGAAACAGCAATTTGAAATGTAGTCAACTGCTGATGACTCCCTATACAGCAGACTTGACTAAAAGTGGTCTTATAGACCTCTTTTAGTCATCCAATTGACTAATAGACACCTAAAGGATGTCTTTAAGTCATTTGGTACTGTATGCGTAAACAAGATGATGCGCAAATCAAGACTGTTTGTTTTGAAGTAAATCAAGAGAAAATTGAAGTAATACAAAAGAGAAATGTATAGAATTGGAGCATCGTTTACTAGCAGGGTATGATTTTCGAATTGATACTGTTAATCCTAACAACAATTTTGATTTAAAACCATCAGCAGTTTTAAGGCCTTATCAGGAGAAAAATTTGAGAAAGATGTTTGGCAATGGTCGAGTAATATCTGGGTGTAATAGTGTTACCATGTGGTATTGGAAAAAATTTTGTAGGAATCATAGCTTGCTGTACAGTAAGAAAAAGAGCTTTGGTTTTATGCAACTCCGGAGTATCAGTTAAGCAATGGAAACAGCAATTTGAAATGTAGTCAACTGCTGATGACTCCCTATACAGCACACTTGACTAAAAGTGGTCTTATAGACATCTTTTACTCATCTAATTGACTAAAAGACACAAAAAAGATGTCTTTAAGCCACTAGGTGCTTTATGGGTCGATGATATGTCGGTTTACTAGCGAAGCAAAAAATAAGCCAATGTGGGTTGTGGTATTTTAGTTACAACATATTCCATGATCACACATACACAAAAACGTTCTCGGGAGGCTGAATAAATTGTGAAATGGTTGCAGGAACAGGAATGGGTTATTATGGTCTTGAATAAAGTGCATACGATTCTTGCTTGTAGGAATCTGAGGCTGTGATGGCGAAATATATAAAGTTTCGTTAAGACAGAAATATTAGTTTTTACTGTTTATTACTATTCTGCTCAATCACTGTCAATTCGTGTTACATTTGATTTTAGATCTTTCCTATGGATTGCCACGATTATTATACACACAGTTTTTTATTCTTTTTCTAGCTTACAAGTCCGTTAAAACTACCCGACTAGAAATTATGTTAGGTATACCTAAAATCAAATTCGGTCGTATTTGGGAATTGATTGGGAAAATCTAAATTTGGAATGTCTAACCAGCACCTTACAAGAGCCAAATAACAATTGACTAGCAGTTAAACATGCTTCATTTTAACTTCGGCCATGGTTAGTAAAAACTAAAAATAACCGAAGTTTGGCATAACTAACTACCACCTATGGAGGTACGAAGTATCTAAGGAAAGGATAAGTGTGGGTTCATTATATAATGCAAATGAATATATAATATTGTTTATAGCTACATTTTGAAATTAACGATTTCAAAATCGAGATTCAACAATAGTATATTTTTATAATAATTAATAATCGATCCAGTATGAAAGCAGCTTTGTATGTTCAATGATAGATGTCGCACAATGTATATATTTTTTTGTTTTAACCCATTAACGTCCAAAATGTCAAAATTTCTTGCACGTTTTCAAAGTGATTTTTTCCTATGTAATTGGCGTTGAAAAAATTCTTGAACCACATATTCTGATGTAAAATTGCATGCTCTTTCAGAATCCGTTACCAGAATCATGATAAAACTCACAGGAAAAGAGATATGCTCGATTGAAACATAAAAAACACCTAAATTTTCGAAAAAAAAAAATTTTTAGGATTTTTTTTCGAAGTGTTACGGTGAAGATATCACCTTGCGACCGTGATCAAAGGTGATCATGGGAGTTGAAGTTTAACAGGGAATTTTTTTGTTGACCTTGAACCATCGCTTCTTTACAAAATGGCGAAAAAAACGAATTTTTTTTTCAATCTTCATCAACTTTTTTCTCGAAATCTATGGTCTTTAGAAAAAAATTCATAAAAACAAAAATGCCTTAGAATCGCTCGAGGAACATTCTCAAATTTTTTCAGAATTTTTTGAGACAATTTTTGATTTTCCGGGAATCTTGTGAAATGGAATTTTCAAAAATGTCTTCAAAAATTCTGAAAAAATTTTAGGATGTTTCTCGAGTGCTTCTAAGACATTTTTGTTCTTATGAATTTTTTTCTAAAGTCCATAGATTTTGAGAAAAAAATTGATAAAGTTGAAAAAATAAAAATTCGTTTCGGCCGATGTTTTGAAAACCTATTGGTAAAAAAACGTTCTGTCTACGAAAACTCGGAAAAATTTTTACAATATTGCTCGAATGATTCTAACTTATTTTCATTCTTTTTTCAAAGACTTATAGATTCCGACAAAAATTTCATCCTTTATTTCCATTTCATTTCGGCAGATAAGCGTAATATTTGGTCTCATGTATTCATGAATATTCGTCTTTTTTTGTTCTCTTCTTTCGTATTTTTGTACATACGGATGAGTGATAAATAAACGAAATCATTAAATTCATACATTATGTCGCGGAAACGTGTAAGATCTTTTGAATATGAATCAGATTCTTCAGATAGTGATTCAGAACGCAACGTATTGATTCCGGATCCTGACTATTCAGGTTCCGATGATTCTGGTTCCGATTTTGATTCAGATTGCGAACATGAAATACCCAATATCACTTACAATAAAGCTCGTGCAAATTATTCTGAAAAACAAGATAAACTTGAAAAAGGTCATGAATTCACTTGGATTGAGGGTGACAAGTTACACCCTGATTCTTGTGAAGATAAAGTATTATTGTGCGAATCGCAAAAAAAGAAAATACGTAGGAGCGAACCTTTTCAATTGTTTGAAACCTTTTTTTCTATTGAAATGAAAAAATATATTATTGATGCGTGTAAAGACAATGGTTATGATCTGAAATTGAAAGATCTTGATACTTTTATTGGAATAGTTATTTTTTCTACATTCAATCCCAGAAAATCACAGAGAGATTACTGGTCATCTGATCCGTATTTATCTAATGAAGTAGTTTCTTCTGCAATGTCTCGCCAACAATTTGAAATCACAAAATCTAAATTGAAGTTTTCAAAAAACAAAGACAAAGATTCAAATGATCGAGGATGGCGCGTTCGTTCTCTACTGAAACTTTTTCAAAATAACATCATGAAATTCGGAATATGGAGAACTGCTCTATCCGTTGATGAGATGATGGCCAAATCCTATGCAAAAACTGTTTTGAAACAATTTATTCGAGGAAAACCGATAAGATTTGGTTTGAAATTTTGGGGCTTGTGTACTTCGGACGGCTATCTACTGAATTTGGATCTTTATTGCGGCAAGAATTCTCAAATTGGAGATAAGTTATCTAAATGTGCTTTAGGTTCACGAGTAGTATTATATTTACTACAACCATTTTTTCAAATAATAAGTTATAACAAAATTGCTCAATTTCATCTGTACTTTGACAACTTCTTCACGAACATGGATTTGGTATTACATTTGAAGAAATTGCGTTTGAAATGCACTGGTACTATCAGAGATAATCGAGTAAAAGAAAAAAATGTGCTTGATAAGAAAGCTCCAAGAGGGACATATGTGGTGAAGCACGACGTAAACAGTGGCATAAATTTCATTACTATCATGGATTCGAAGCCCGTCTCAATAGCTTCAACTGCAGCAGGTGTCAATCCTCTATCTATTTCAAAAAGATACAGCGCAGAGACTAAATCTAAAATTGAAATACCTTTTCCGCAAGCTTTTCACCTATATAACAAATTCATGGGAGGTGTTGACCTGCATGACGGACATTGCAATGACATACTCCCAAGTATACGATCAAAAAAATGGACATGGGTAGTTTTTATGAGACTTATACAGGCGTCTATTACTAATTCTCTTGTAATTTTCAATGCTGCTAACGATGGAAAGAAAAAAGTTGGAATAAAAGAGTTCACTATTTCGATTGCCAAATACTACTTACAAAAAAGTAGTCGCAAAAGTAAAGCACATGGACGATCTAATAGTGACAAATTGAGGAATTGTTCGAATGGAAACTGTCCAATAAGAACAAGAATTTTCTGCAAAACATGTAATTTAAATATTTGCAATAAATGTTGGCTAAAAAAGCACACCTAAAAGTATGAATAAGTGAGAGGCAAGGGGACTCACGGGAAAAAAGCACCCCAAAGGAGACAGAATTTTACCACGTCCACGCCGTAGTCTCTGGGTAACGCTAAGAGTAAAAAAATCTTCCTAAAATTTGCACAGAAATCGTTTTTTACCAATAGGTTTTTAGAACATAGCGGCCGAAACGAATTTTTATTTTTTCAACTTTATCAATTTTTTTCTCGAAATCTATGGACTTTAGAAAAAAATTCATAAGAACAAAAATGTCTTAGAAGCACTCGAGAAACATCCTAAAATTTTTTCAGAATTTTTGGAGACATTTTTGAAAATTCTATTTCACAAGTTTTCCGGAAAATAAAAAATTGTCTCAAAAAATTCTGAAAAAATTTGAGAATGTTCCTCGAGCGATTCTAAGGCATTTTTGTTTTTATGAATTTTTTTCTAAAGACCATAGATTTCGAGAAAAAAGTTGATGAAGATTGAAAAAAAAAATTCGTTTTTTCCGCCATTTTGTAAAAAAGCGATGGTTCAAGGTCAACAAAAAAATTCCCTGTTAAACTTCAACTCCCATGATCACCTTTGATCACGGTCGCAAGGTGATATCTTCACCGTAACACTTCGAAAAAAAATCCTAAAAATTTTTTTTTTCGAAAATTTAGGTGTTTTTTATGTTTCAATCGAGCATATCTCTTTTCCTGTGAGTTTTATCATGATTCTGGTAACGGATTCTGAAAGAGCATGCAATTTTACATCAGAATATGTAGTTCAAGAATTTTTTCAACGCCAATTACATAGGAAAAAATCACTTTGAAAACGTGCAAGAAATTTTGACATTTTGGACGTTAATGGGTTAATATTACATCAAGTTTATACTTTTCATAACCATTACATTCATGACTCGTTTAACTGTTATATAGTGTAGCAAACGATTTCCTCCGTTCATTTCAATATATTTAAAAAAATGTCAGCAAATTTTAATAATTTCAAGGCTTCCGATCTTTTGCGTTTACGTCATTTTGAAAATTCACCGAATGAAGAGGAAAGTTCGGAAATTTCTGATAGTCTCAATAGTTATGATGTTTTATCATTTCAAATGGAATCACTACACAGGACAGAATCGACGAATCTTCAAAATGGAGAAGTAATAGCCAACAGTGATACAAGCGATTCTTATATTAATTTTGACGAAATCGAAAGAGAACAAATAGATTGCAGTGATAATAATGCAAATAGTTCCAATACATATTCTGCAGAGAAGATTGTAGAAAATGATAACGATATTGATGATATACGTAAGTGGGCCTTGGCCAATCCTCCAATACCCCACAGTCGTTTAGAAGTCTTATTACATATTCTGAGAAGAACTGCCTATCCGAATTTACCTAAATGTGCTAAAACATTTTTAAACACTACTTCAAATAAATATAATATAGAACATTTTTCAGATTCAGAAGCCTTTGTTTATTTTGGAATCCGAACTTACTTAAATTCATGTATTAATCCTTATATGCATAAGAATAATACAATAGAGTTATTATTTAATATTGATGGCACGTCACTATATACATCTAGCAATAAACAAATATGGCCTATTTTGTGTAAAATATTCCTTGATCCAGATATTTATGAAACATTTCCTGTAGCAATTTATTGTGGAGAGAAAAAGCCAGAAAACGTTGAAAAATATTTAGAGAAATTTGTATTTGATTTAAACGACTTGATGAGTAATGGATTTATTGTTAACAACAATAAATTGTTTAATGTCTGTATTAAAGCTTTCATTTGTGACACACCGGCACGTTCCTTTCTCAAATGTATCAAAGGACATGGTGGATATTTTGCTTGTGAAAGGTGCACGGTACGTGGTAAGCGATACAACAAACGTACAGTCTATATAACTGATGAAAGCTGTACACTAAGGACTAATGAGACGTTTCGCCTTCAAGAAAATCCTGAGCATCATATAGGGGTATCGCCACTAATAAATATTTATCCTCCAATTGATCTAGTACATCATTTTGTTCTAGATTCAATGCATATAATATATTTGGTAATAACGAAAAAGCTTTTGGAGCATTGGATTGATGGAAAAGTCAAAGAAGCTAAATTTAGTCAACAATTCAAAATGAGATTAACACAATTATTAGCAAAAATTAAAGTACCTGACGAATTTCAGAGGAGTACTAGATCTCTCACGGAATTCCATAAATTTAAAGCGACGGAGTTCAGTTTTCTGATACTTTACAGTGGACCTATTATTTTGAAAAAAATTCTACCTAAAGAGATGTACCAGCATTTTTTATTGTTGCATGTTGCTTGCCGAATTCTGCATTCAAAGGAATTAGCTGTTGATAATTATAAACGTGCAAAATATCTATTAACAGAATTTGTTAATATTGCACCTATTTTCTATAAAAAAGAATTTGTCACGGGTGCAATGCACAATCTTACTCACATAGCTGATGATGTAAAATATATGAACTGTACTTTACCAGAAATATCAGCATACGCTTTTGAGAATGCATTAGGCAAAATGAAGAAACTTGTGCGTAGTGGTAAATTGCCTTTAGCTGAACTATGTCGTAGATTGGGTGAAATTTCAAATCTTAAAAAAGAAAAAGCTCATGTGGACCCGGATATTGTTATTATTAGACAATTAAAACCTAATAATTTTAAAAAAATTATATTAAAAAAAATTAATTTTAAAGGAGTTATTTTGACAACATGCCTACCAAATAATGTCATATTACTAAAGAATAAGCGAATTATACAAATTAAACAAATGTATATACCTCCAGGGAAAAGTATCAATTCGATAACAATTATAGGAAAAATGTTGAAAAAGAAAAAACCTGCTTACAATTACCCATGTGACTCCGAAAATTTTGAAATGTGGAGTGTGACCGAAGACAGTGGAGTAAGCATAGAATGCAATACCTTTGACATTCATAAGAAAATGGTATATTTCGATTTTTCTCAAGAAAACAAAGTGGATATATATACTATGCCACTCTTGCATATGTAAAATAGTTTATCTGTATTTAGTAAAATGACATAGTGTTACCGGAAAAATGGGAATTCATTTTGAACAAATTGCCATCATTAGAAATAGCCTGTCGTATAAAAAATAATTGTAATAAAGAAGAACATCTTAAAAGTGCAATCTATGTTTGAACGTTGAAAAAAATTATATATGTATCACACGGTGCTGCCACACTTTACTACAATTAGTTACTAATAATAATTGGCTTTTGTTTTATTTTGTTAGGAAACGTTTTTTTCTATTTAACCAATTCGTATGAATCACTTTTCCAAGAGTTTTAATAAGAAGTCAAGGTTTGTACTGGACTGGATAAAGCCTGAAAATGCAAGGACATAATTGTAAAGCATTTACTAGTGAATATGGATATAGAATTATCGTATTTCTTAATAATAAACAAGTTAAAGAAACGGAGATTGTTCCAAGCATTTGGATATATTTTGACAATGAGGTTAATAAAATGAAATGCCATTTTATGCCAGCACCATATACTAAAAAAAATGTACAAATTCTGTCAACAATGGTAAGACAATGTAGTGAACCGTTAAATGATTGGCCGAACTATGATATTGAAATTAGAGGGAGAGCTAGTAATTACTTCATTTAATAATAACGTTCGTTAATTATTTAGTTTACATTTGTTATCGTACGAAAAAAAATTTCTGAAACCTATGAAGATGCAGAGAAGTTGATATCCGAACTGGAGTACAAAAGCTATGCATATTCAACCGAAAATGAGGATTCAGCCAAAAATAAGGCAGAAGAAGATAATCATTTTTTTAAAAATAATGTCTTAAAATGAAAAAATGTTTCGCAAATGTTGAATAAAATATATAAAGACTTTAATGAAAATGTTGAATCAGGTGAGGTTAGTCCATCATTTTCTAAAACCATCTTAATACTTTATATGTTGTCATTTTTTAGATGAAGATAATAATTTGGACGAAGATACAGATGATTTTATGGAAAAAATTGGTCCCAAGAGAATGAAAAGTAAATTATTTTCGTATTACACTAACTTCATTACTTACTATAATAAATTTATTTTTATATTTTTATAATATCTGTTTTTCTGTTAATAAGATCTTTATACATGCAATTAAATAGCAAGTTGCTTCATTATTTTCAAATTTTATTTGTAGAATCAGAAGGATTGTTAAAAATAAAGAACAGTAAAAAGAATATGTCGGATAGAAATTTCAATATTGGTTTATTGAATAGAAAAAGTAATAAAGACTCCTACGCAGTAGGAAACTCTTTTGAAAGAGTAAAAGGTTGGTTCTTATTCTATTTTACAATTATATGATATTTATTGTTCCATTTAGTTTACAACATCAGATGTTTTTGTTAATAAGCAATCTGCTCAAAATAATACTTCATTATTTATAAATAAACATTATTTTTAGAATCAATAGTAGCATCTACATTATCACAAATCTCGAGGGTCGATGTTAATGATGAGTCACCTATTAACTTTGCGGAAACTGAAACTAATTTTTTAAATCAAAGTGCAAGAGGTTATTACAGTACTATCAATTTTTTATTTGATTCTGAGATTATAAATATATTTTGATCATAGGAAATTGTTATTGTGAACATGGAAAAGAAATTAAATCAACAATTGAATCTGGAAGAAAGTTTTTGATCAATGTTCGTCCTTAAAACATCAAGTTGCGCAACTTACCATTTTAGTTAATGAATTAAAAGGAATGCTGAAAACCGGTAAAATGTACGCCAATATCGATAGTGACCTCGATTTAGAATTGTCAAATTATCCCTGCCAAACAGGAGAAAATTTTGACGAATTTGAAGGAAAATTATTGAAGGATAATAAATTTCGCTCATCGGTGGTAAATTCTCATCCTGTATTCTAACATAGTTTTTGCTTTACCTGTTATACACACTATTGCATTTTTATACTGGCTTACCGAACATTACTTACAGAAACAAAAAATACTTTTAATGACGAATAAAGAAGTATCTCTGGCTCATAATGCTGGAAGGATTTTGAGATTTTTTATTACTCGTGACTTAGCGTCTCATTTTAATCCGGTAAAGCCGAGTGAAAACAAAAAATATATTTTTAAAACCACGAATTTATATAAAATAATAAGAGGTGAAGTTATGTTTAATATTTAGAATATTATATCATTGTCTTTATATTTATGAAATGAATGTATCAAATTATTTCTTCGTTCTAGATGTGTTTATTAATGTATTTTCGAAGTCAAAAGCAGAGTTGTTACCAGAGCACAAGATTATGAAAGCAATAGCTGCGGTAATACACCACTCTAGAGATTGGAATGGAGGTCGTACAGCCCGCTTTCGTCACTGCTCACATCATACCGATTCTTTATGAAAATCATCCAATTACATAACTAGGGATTGAAATAATTAAATATCTGATTCCCTATTTTCGCTTTTAGTGAATTTATATTATCATTTCAAAAATAGAACTGTTGGTTACACCAAGGCAACATCTTTTCACTCTTCTTCAATAATATATGTGATTTCTACTCAATATACGTTATATGTATGTTTATACACATATATTAGTTCCGTATCTACTAATTATTACAACAATTTATTGTAATTCTTCTACTGTTAAAGAAACTGTAAATTGTAACCTATCGCGGATATTCACTAAGGGAAAGGCGAGTGAACGCCAGACAGGCACAATGCACACGGACTTTATGATTTAATACTTTTAAATTTTTGGGCGCCAGGCCTATTTTATTATAGACCAGTCCGCGGCCTTCCCGGCTTGAGTTCTCTTAGATTTGAGTCCTGCCCACGCATTTAACAAGTACAATTGTATTAGAGTAAATATTAAATTCCAACTTTTACTATCTATTATACAGTTCCTTTATATTCAAATTACAGTCCCCTCTCAAGCATACTACTTTACACTAATAAGGCTAGTTATAATCATTATATACATTTGAACATCTTACAACTTCCCATTTTAGGGATCACTAATAGATCCTTAACATTCATATAATTACTCTAGAGGCCTAATTTACATGAGGCTAAATTATAAAATTCTATACTAAGAGCTTAAAGAGACTGATTGTATGCTCAATGTCCTCCAGGACATTATAGTTAATTTAGACTGGTGGTTTAGCCTCATAAGAGTCCTAAAAGATTCTTCGCAGTCTATTTTCCTCTTCGCACTGCCCTTTTATCCTTTGGTAGGCACTGCGTAAGCCCTCCAATGCTCATTCCTCTGATGGGTATCCCTTTCGACTAATGCTCCTGTGGTATATTTTCCTTACTACTGACTGGCTTGTCAGTTAATACTATTTCTTATACTGGATTGTTTGCACATAATCTTTCAAGACCTGCTGGGAAGAATATTTGGGCTTCGCTTGCCCCAGGTACTTGACTTGTACCTCTCTTTTCCTTTGCCTGACAGGCTACGTAGCCTATTGCTGATGGGAGAGGGTCCCACTAGGTGATTATTTCCTATAGCATGCTAGCTAATTCACTGCCAGATTTCTCAATCATAATTCACCTTCACTAAATAGGCATCAGCAGCATGAATTCATATTTTACCATCTATATGGTTCACATGCTACTCTGCACCCCCAACAAAACCTCTCTGCCATCAGCAACAGCCCTCACCATGCCCCGCCAAGAGAAGAGGTTTTCTTATAAATTATGAAAAGCAAACAAGCCAAAGGAGTAATCCTGGCGCCTATAGGTTAGGTTATAAATACACGTGTTATCACTTACCTTGGCTTTTCTCCTTTATTTCTATTTATCCTTTTTTTTCCTTCTCTATTTCCTTTATTTTACCCCTTTGTCTCTTTCCTCTATTTATTCCTTGCCTGGACCTACTCGTGTCTAGGGTTTTCCAAAAAGTGCCACGAGGCAACGGGGTTCACCTCGCTCGAGTCCTGAAAAGAAGAAAGGCGCAGGCGCGCCCAGGGCCGGCGCAACTAGTTTTTCGCATCGATCCATTGATCGATTCAGGTCCGGGCCCACGCCCACTTGGGCCACCGCACTACTGGCAGCGCGGATTTCAAAATCTATGTAACCGATCGAAACCGTAGTTTTGTCCGGTTACAACTCCCCCTCACTAAAATCGACGTTAGGAGTGACTACAGGAAACGAAGGAGTATAAAACGGAATAATGCCCTTTATTCAAATAACCTTCTCCTTCGGCCCAGGGTTACGCAATACATACGGGACAATATAAAAAAAAAACTATAACGTAGGAATGATCCAGAATGAATGAGTAACATCCACTGTCCCTATGCGACGGTTCTAATAAGAACAAACAAACAAACAAAAATTAATGACGCGACGAGGCGGTCAACTACGCCTGAACTTTGGATTCTGGTTGTTGATGATTGGCCAAAGCCACCCTGAACGTTATTTCAGGGGTCGCAGTCGACGCGCCCAGGTGCTTTCAGCACTAATTCCGCTATCTCCGCCAGACTGAGATGGTACAGCTTCAATCGCTCGATCATTGGTCGAGTCCGGCTTATCAGAAGCATCCAATAACAGCCGCGCTTCCTCTTCACAAGTTAATCCAGTTTTAGCTACTTCCTGTCCCTCTATTTGATCGGGATACGATCCAATAAAAGGCTTCAGGTCTTTTATGTGCACCTTTGGATTGCAACGCGTCGCATCATCTTTGAGTTCATAAACAACAGGTGAAATAACACGCGCAATCTCATACGGGCCTACATAATTAGGAGCTAGTCTCGCACTGAATTTATCAATTCCAGACGATAGTACGTGGTTCCTTCGCCACACTAAATCGCCTTGAGAATAGATTACCTCGCGTTTGCCTTGATCATAATAACGGGCTTGTTTCGCACTTGCCTTTTCCATTTGAGTTTGTACTAAGTCCCGTAGTAAATCTAAACGCTTGACACGATCGTACCACGTGGCTAATTCAGTTTTGACAATTTTTACAGGGCCGTCCTCGCTGCGCTTGGCGCTGGGTTTCGCCACTAGTTCCCTTCCTAGGTTAACGAAAGCGGGGGACTCCCCTGTCTAACTATGGAAAGAACTATTAATAGCGAACTGAAATTGGTGGAGATGCTGGTCCCAGGTACGATGATCTTTGCCCACATATGCCGAAATCATTCCTTTTATGACCCGATTCACTCTCTCCACCGGGTTGGCTTGAGGGTGATAAGGTGGCAGTGTAATTTGACGAATACCAGGATCTTCTAAACACTGTTTAAGAGTTTTGTTTAAAAATTCGGTTCCATTGTATGTCAAGAGTATATCTGGCGCACCCCAACGATAAATAACCCTATGTTCCAACGCTCTGGCGATTGAAACGCCATCCGCTTTTCGCAACGCTTGGATCTCCACCCATCGACTAAAATTGTCTAAGAAAACCACTATATATTTACACTGCGACTTACTAGGAGGTAGAGGACCCATGACGTCGGCAGATACCACTGTCCAAGGACGTTCATAAACCCTATTTCCCATAAGTCCGCATGGTCCAACTTGTGAAACTTTGTTTTGTTGACACACTACACAAGAACGCACATAGTTTCGCACATCACGGTGTAGTCCCGGCCAATACACATTCACTAATAAACGGTTGATAGTCTTTTCTGCTCCCAAGTGTGCAGCTGACGGGTCGTCGTGCGCCTTTACCATAGCCTGCCTTCGCTTGGACTCAGGCAACACCAGTTTCCAACTGTCCTGATCAACTCCAATGATTTCATGCTGAGCATTTGGCCTATGACAGTAGAGTCGTCCTCCCTCTACCCGCCAATCCGGATAGGTTTTAGGGTGTTTCTTGATGTTGATGATACGCCTAGTGTACCATTCATCCTTGGGCTCATCTACAGTAGCCATTGCTTCTTGAGAATCATTACACTTGTCCAGTTGATCTTCCCACACACGAGACAAGGCATCCGGGACGTAATTAAGAGCTCCCTTACGGTGCACTATGGTATATTTATGTGCTTGTAAGGAAAGCGCCCATCGGGCCAATCTACCTGCTGGATCCTTGAGGTGATGGAGCCACTTTAAGCTGCTGTGATCCGTCACTACAGTAAACTCGTATCCCTCTAGATAGGGGCGTAGTTTCTTGATCGCCCAAACAACAGCCAGGCACTCTTTCTCCGTGACTGTATATTTGCGTTCGGCAGCACTTAATACTCGATTTATGTACACAACGGGGTGTTCCTCACCTTCGACTTCCTGTACCAACACCGCTCCTATCGCGAAATCACTCGCATCAGTCTGTACCATAAACGGTTTGGTAAAATCTGGACGTGCCAACACTGGTGCATTACATAAAGCTTCCTTCAGCCTCCGAAATGACTCGTCCTGCTGCTCGCCCCAGGTCCATTTTACGTTCTTCTTTAGCAGGGTTACCAGCGGAATCTTGTCCTTAGAAGCATCTGGAAGGAATTTTGCATACCATCCGATCATACCTAGAAAACGTCTCAATTGTTTCAGATTACTAGGAGGCGGATATTCCAGTATTGGTCGCACTTTCTCTTGGTCGGTTGACAATCCATTTTTACTAATCACGTACCCGAGAAACGGAACCTCGCTACGGCAAAACTTGCTTTTCTCCCAATTGATTTCCAAATTGGCCCGCTGAATGATAGTCACTACTTTCTGAAGCCACTCCATGTGCTCCTTAAATGTTTTTGTGATTATGATCACATCATCCAAATATGCAAACGCTACTGGATCCAGTTCAGGCCCTATCAGTCGGTCCATTAGGCGTTGAAATGTCGCAGGCGCGTTGGTCAAGCCAAACGGCATACGCCTAAATTGATATAATCCTTTTCCTGGGACAATGAAGGCCGTAATTTCCTTACTTCCATCCTCTAATTCCACCTGAAAATAGGCCTGGCTCAAGTCTATGGTTGATATATACCTTGCTGACCGTAGTTTGTCTAGGATGGTTTCTATATGAGGAATAGGATATGCGTCTTTCTTCGTTACCGCATTTACTGCACGAAAGTCCACGCAAAACCTGTGTTTCCCATTGGGTTTGGGTACAATCACGGGACAGCTTGCCCAGGCACTTTCTGAAAGTTCTATTATCTCATTCGTCAACATTTTATCTACCTCATGATGGACTGCCTCATACAATTTGGGCGAAATACGCCTGGCTCGTTGTCGAATTGGTCGACTATCCAATAGTTCGATCCTATGTTTCACCAATGGCGTGATCCGGGGCACCTCTTGAATTGGAGTGGCGTGAGTCATTTTGAATCCCTCGACGACATCTTGTTGAGTTTCTGTTAACTCTTCCAAAGCCGCGCAGTCGGACTCCATGCCATACTCCATCCTCTGTGGCCTAGGCCCTATGAAAGAGTGCCAAGATCCATTCTTTGTCCTCCATCTAAAATGCTGCAAATCTATCCGTAAGCCGAATTGACGGATAAAATCCATTCCTAAAATGCAATCGTAGTCGAGACACGGGGCAACACGTATTTGTAGAGTCCGCTGTAAATTATCAATACTTAAGACCCACCACACGCTCCCAGTCACCTCACTCAAGCTACCGTCTCCCAGCCTCATCTGCCCACCATTCACTCGGTCTAGGCAGTGTTCAAGGGAGGACAGTAACTTCGCAACGACATACGATCTCGCTGCACCAGTATCTACCAACGCTTTCAAGTTCTTACCGCACACGCTTAACCAAATATAAGGTCGAACCGAAATGTGAGATTCTTTAGGTTTCTCTTTCGCATCAGGCGCAATTTCGGCGACTATTCTTAGACTACTTAAAGGCTCACTTAGCATACCGGGTAATACATACGGGCTCGCAGATCCCTGTTCGAGATACAAAGTCTCATTTTCCGCATCTAGGCTGATGGCAAATTTCCTAAAAAAATCTACTCCTAGCACGCAATTTGTGTTAAGGGAAGGAGCGATTAATACATTGAGCTCCGCCGACTTATTGTTCAGAGTCCAAAACAATGGAACTTCCTTAACAATTTCTCGCGACTGGCCATCAGCCACTTTGACTGCCGCTGTTACCGCATTGCCCGCGCGAGGAGAGAGCAGCCGCGCAGCGCTCGCACCAACAAAGGTACGCTCGGCGCCTGTGTCGATCAGGCCATACATTTCTTGGCCAACCAGCGACAGGCGGACATAACCTCTCCTATCCTGTTCCGGAACCTCCCCTGGAACCACCTTGGGACAATGTATCTTTATTACTTGTACTGGATTTACTGCTTGTTCACCTTCCCTATAAGTATCTTCCTGGAGTGTTGGTTGAACTTTGGTAGAATCTGAAACTGGTGGTGATAATCTTGGGCCTTCGTTATTTAATTCTGAGGCGGAGATGACCCCTGGCTCTCGCCTCGCCTCGAGTTTCCCGCTGCTACTTGGCTATTTGCGTTCTGCTCCGTAGGTCCCGATGCATTGCGGTTCCGCCGGGGTTGTTGGCATGAATTCTTCCAGTGTCCCACTTGTCCACAATTGTAGCAGGGCCTCTGACCTCTGTTTCCTAAGCCTGAACCTCCACCTCGAAAAGAACTCGTTTTCCCGCGTACGAAAGGCGCCTGCAGCACAATGAATTGGGGCTGCGTTGAAGCGGGAATTTGGATTACTTGTGCTCCCTCTGCTAGCGAAGGTGGCAGTTTAGTTTCCAATCGTACTCCCGTCCCCGGTTTCTCTTCCGTCGCCGCTACTTCCACTTCCTTCTTGGAGGTATAACTCTCAGGCTGTTTCTTCTTAGTCTTGGAAGCCTTTTTCTGCTTGTCCACCTTTCCACCCGATCCTTCTTCGGTGGCCGATTCCGTCGTCACTGCAGCACATCTATTTCCAGTTTTCTCTCCGCCGTGGTACACCGCACTAGGCACAGGCACGCGATCAACCTGAGTTTTACCTTTTCGCCGTCGCTCTTTGGCCCAATGATCCTCCAATTCCTGGCCCAAGTCAATAAGTTCTTCGTAAGAGGCAAATTGGCTCCGCAGAAGTCTGTTGGTATACGCCGATCGCAAATTTTCATAAACTAGATCCAGGCGTCGACGCTCTTTCAGTGGGGGTTGTAGGTAGGAGAAGATGGTTTCCATGTTTTCCAAAAATTCCACTATATTTTCCCCATCTGCTTGCATCCTTCCCTTGGCCTGATCTAGTATCTTCCTACGGTACTCCTGTGTTTGGAAACTCTTTTTAAACTTTTCCAAGAAGTCCTTCCATGATCGGGCCTGGCAACCAACAAGGCGATACCATTTCTCGGCCTGATCTTTAAGCACTACTGGCAACGCATGAAGCAGATGATGACGACTAATTCCCGATCCATTCTGACAACGTTCCAATCGCTCGATGAATGCGTCGGCACTTTCTTTTTGTTCATTACTATATGAAATATGCCATTTGTGGAGAGCGTCTACCGCCTTTGACCTGGAACTTCTAGTTCTTGAGTTTGAACTTTGTCGGTCAGACCTAGCAGTGCTGTGTCTCCTCCTTCGATGATTGTCCTGGTTATGCCATTTTGCTCTCAGATCAGCTGATCGGTTATCATCATTTCGATCTTCCCCCTCACTGGACTGTGAGTAATCCCGTGGCGAATTACGTCGCCCATTTGTCGTACGGAGTAAGGGATAATCGCTACTGTTACTGTCGTCACTATCTGTGTTGTCTCGTTGGCAAAAAGACTTCTTATAGATCTGCTTACTCCTCCTCGATGATACTGCTTGGCGGTCATGTCGATTTCTTTGGCGATCATCTCTCTTCTTTTCTCGCCCTATATCCTGCGAGAGAGCATCCGTAAAGTCCTCGGAGTCGGCTGATTCTGTACTAAAATGAGTATTCATTTTTCTACTGCTTGGCTCACGCCATTTCCTTGGCGAATTTCCTTTACCAGGCTGTCGTTGGCCTCTACAATCCAAGGCAGGAACTCTGGTCGAATGATGCAGAGGCGCTGGATTAATAGGTAATTTCTTCACAGTCCCTGTATATCGTGATCTCGTCGGGGACACCCTATCCTGCTCCAGTCTCAATACCGATAGGCGCGTCGCCTCTTCTAGTTCGTGTCTCTCACGCGCTTCAAAAGATCGACGTTTAAACTCGTCCACGGCATGCCTTGCCACCTCTGCAATTTCTTCTTCTAAACTGGCCCTGTTCTCCACTAATGGAATTGAAACTTCCCTCAAGGTTTGGATCTGTATAGGCGGATTTTGTCCTGGAAGATGTGCAGGCGCAATTGGTAGCCTATAAGGATCAGGCCAAGTTCCCACTACCTGTGAAATCTTCTGCAGATTGGAATTAATGGCAAAGGCCGTTGCCACCTCACTAGGAGAAACCCTGCTTGGAGCAGCGGTAGTGATACAACCGATGACAGACGTAGAGAGTCGTACTCCAGCTGAAGGCGAAGCCATTGTTGTGATGACTGTGGTCACAGCCCTTGACGAACTCAGTACTGTACCGCCTAGGAAGTTTAAGGAATCATTTCCTAATGTCATTCCTGTAGGTGCAGGCATCGCTGGTCCGGCTGCCTCTTCTCCAGCTTCTTCTTCTC
Source organism: Prorops nasuta (assembly GCF_024137725.1). Classification (NCBI taxonomy): domain Eukaryota; kingdom Metazoa; phylum Arthropoda; class Insecta; order Hymenoptera; family Bethylidae; genus Prorops; species Prorops nasuta. The sequence goes on along the minus strand of NW_027116813.1, from coordinate 6,187,319 downwards.
TTGGTGTATCCACTATCTGCTCTTCGTCTTTCCTTGGTTCCCATTTTGCCGCTGTTGAGCCCCATTCCTGGCGAATCCTGAATCGAGTGAGCCGATCCCTCAGTTTCTGGACCTTACCTTCTGTTGTTAACCGTTGGCTACGCATCTGAGATATTAATTGTCCGTAAGGTAATTCTGCTACCTCCTGAGACAATCTCTCCCAGGCCGCACGCGAGTCACTAAGCGACCGAGCTCTCTCCTCACGCCCAACACTATTAGGTGAATGTATCATAACGCTAAGTCGACAATTATACGCCTTATTTTCCTAAAACACTACGTTCTAATAGGGAAAAAGGAATCGATTCTTTATTTAGATCTTACAATTTTCTATTAAGTAACCTAAAACAAGAAACGATTACCCGCACAGCGTCTCTTGTAGCCTACCTTAGTCCGTTTTGGGTAAGTGCTTCTGTAAAGAAAACTTTCTTAACCTACTACAAGCCACTTACTTCCCACAAAAAGCATAGGGTTATGTCATTCATGTGCAATATTTAGAAGCAGTGTTATGGGTAGCAATTAGCGGACACCATCAATTCACTTAGCGCATTACACTAACTAATCTTTGTTAAATTTTCATGCTAAGGTTAGCAGTAAATGCGTTGCAATCCAAAGTGTTCAGACAAATCTCATATTGACAATAAGCAAAAGACATTCAATCAAGTACCATCCCAACCTGGCAAGGATCAATTATTATACATTTTCGACTTTGGGAATTATTTATTCTAATAATTCTTTTCCTAAATAAACAGTGTTGAATGCCAACATCGTTTATTCATTAGGTCGTTCAAGGCCACTTTGGTCTCTCTTTGAATCAGGCCATACATTACTATTTACAATTTCTTATTATGGCCTCATTCAATCCACAAATGTATAATAACGACAGTTTTCAAGGGTATTTCAATGTGCAAAGAATCCAGTATACAACTTATACTATTATTCGCGCTTTACAGCAGCAAATAATATCTCTGTCTATTTCAACAAGACATTTATATCACTCAAACAAATTTCTAATTTTTTTACCAGCCAGTCAGTTTTCAGAGCTTCCTTGTACTTCTTCCCCTGTTATTTTAATGCGTGGGCCCCACGTTGGGCGCCATTTGTAACCTATCGCGGATATTCACTAAGGGAAAGGCGAGTGAACGCCAGACAGGCACAATGCACACGGACTTTATGATTTAATACTTTTAAATTTTTGGGCGCCAGGCCTATTTTATTATAGACCAGTCCGCGGCCTTCCCGGCTTGAGTTCTCTTAGATTTGAGTCCTGCCCACGCATTTAACAAGTACAATTGTATTAGAGTAAATATTAAATTCCAACTTTTACTATCTATTATACAGTTCCTTTATATTCAAATTACAGTCCCCTCTCAAGCATACTACTTTACACTAATAAGGCTAGTTATAATCATTATATACATTTGAACATCTTACAACTTCCCATTTTAGGGATCACTAATAGATCCTTAACATTCATATAATTACTCTAGAGGCCTAATTTACATGAGGCTAAATTATAAAATTCTATACTAAGAGCTTAAAGAGACTGATTGTATGCTCAATGTCCTCCAGGACATTATAGTTAATTTAGACTGGTGGTTTAGCCTCATAAGAGTCCTAAAAGATTCTTCGCAGTCTATTTTCCTCTTCGCACTGCCCTTTTATCCTTTGGTAGGCACTGCGTAAGCCCTCCAATGCTCATTCCTCTGATGGGTATCCCTTTCGACTAATGCTCCTGTGGTATATTTTCCTTACTACTGACTGGCTTGTCAGTTAATACTATTTCTTATACTGGATTGTTTGCACATAATCTTTCAAGACCTGCTGGGAAGAATATTTGGGCTTCGCTTGCCCCAGGTACTTGACTTGTACCTCTCTTTTCCTTTGCCTGACAGGCTACGTAGCCTATTGCTGATGGGAGAGGGTCCCACTAGGTGATTATTTCCTATAGCATGCTAGCTAATTCACTGCCAGATTTCTCAATCATAATTCACCTTCACTAAATAGGCATCAGCAGCATGAATTCATATTTTACCATCTATATGGTTCACATGCTACTCTGCACCCCCAACAAAACCTCTCTGCCATCAGCAACAGCCCTCACCATGCCCCGCCAAGAGAAGAGGTTTTCTTATAAATTATGAAAAGCAAACAAGCCAAAGGAGTAATCCTGGCGCCTATAGGTTAGGTTATAAATACACGTGTTATCACTTACCTTGGCTTTTCTCCTTTATTTCTATTTATCCTTTTTTTTTCCTTCTCTATTTCCTTTATTTTACCCCTTTGTCTCTTTCCTCTATTTATTCCTTGCCTGGACCTACTCGTGTCTAGGGTTTTCCAAAAAGTGCCACGAGGCAACGGGGTTCACCTCGCTCGAGTCCTGAAAAGAAGAAAGGCGCAGGCGCGCCCAGGGCCGGCGCAACTAGTTTTTCGCATCGATCCATTGATCGATTCAGGTCCGGGCCCACGCCCACTTGGGCCACCGCACTACTGGCGGCGCGGAAATCAAAATCTATGTAACCGATCGAAACCGTAGTTTTGTCCGGTTACAAAATATAATTAATTAAGAATCACAAAAATACCACATATTTTTTAGCAATAATTTTTTCTAAAATAAAATGTTTAGGGCTAGTCCTACCAAACTTCTATTAAGCTAATTATAATTAAGTAGTGGTACCAACCAATGCAGAAACTGAAAATTTTTGAGTTTAGATGTTGGCTATTCGAGAGATTGTAAACTTCGATTAATTTCACGCAGCTTTGTGAAGTTTGAAGTAGTGTGGCGGCAATTTGTAGCTTGATATAAACAGTATGTGTATTAGATGCTTTGACAATTTATTTTTAATTGAACATTCAAATAACCACTTGGTATAGTGATAAATAAGCTTTTTATGTTATTGCATAATTTATTAAAAATTTATTTCAATATAGTAAATATTCATTTGAGATTTAACCTATTATATTGATTAACAGAAAAGGCATAAAAACATATACTATAGTTATCTTCAATTAAATTTTTGTGTGAAACACACATTAACATAATTTTTGCACTTTAATATTGACAGGTAATTATACCGAAAAAATAAATATCTTCCTTGCATTAAGTAGTGTTGAAATATTTCAAAATGCAAAAAATTATTACATATGTGATAAATTAATCATGTACTGAAATATTTCATATAGAGCATGCAGAATCTTGAACAAACTTCTTTAGAATGGTTGTTGAACGATACATTTTCTGATGAAGATGAGGAAAACATTTTATTTCATCGACGAAAATCCAGAATAATTAAAAACAGGATTAACTGGTTCGAACTTCTTAATAATAATGACTTTATACGAAGACTACGTTTATCAAAAGATGACTTTATTTTAGTCCTTGATAAAATAAAACACAAATTGTATTATAACACAGAAAGGTAATAATTTTCAATATAATTGTTTAAATATTATCTATACATTATTCCTGCGCTGTTCTACATATCGAGTGTGTGAGTACGAATAATCAGACACATGCAATAAAGAGCTTCATGCTAATTTTAACACTTTATATACGTTAATTGATATAATTATGTTTTAATTTTAAATGGAAACTTTCAGAAATAATTCAATTCCACCGCACATTCAACTGCTCCTAACGCTAAGAATTTTAGCTACGGGCTCTTTTATTATTGCAGTAGCCGATTTTTGTATGGTTAGTAAAAGTAGTGCTCATAAATTAATTCCAAATGTATTTATTGCAATTGCTGAATTACGTGAGCAATTTATAAAGTTTTCTGATGAAACTGATACTATACTACTCACTGAAAAAAATAATTTTCATTTAGCTGCTTTTCCCCGAGTAATAGGTGCAATAGATTGTATACATGTGAGAATTAGATCTTATGGTAATAAAAATACGTTATTCTTACACATTTTTCCTCAAACACTATTAATTTAATTTAATATGTGTATGCATTTCTTAATTTCAGGTGGAGATAACAGTGAGCTCTACAGAAATAGAAAGGATTTTTTCTCTATTAATGTACACGCCATCGTAAATTCTTAATTAGAATTTTTAGATGTAGTAGCACGTTGGCCTGGAGCAAGCCATGATGCAACTATATTCGACAACTGTAGGATTAAAGCACGGTTTGAAAGAGGAGATTTTGGCTGTGGCACTTTACTGGGCGATTCAGGGTATCTAATCTTCCGTACTTACTCATACCCCTCTTGAATCCTGTTACACCAGGAGAAATTTTATATAATGAGTCTCATATACGAATTCGAACAATGGTGGAGAGATGTTTTGGGGTATTTGTTAGAATATTTCCAATACTATCAATGGGATCCCGACTTTGGTCACTTAAAATAACTCTGCCAATGATAACTGCATGTGCTGTTTTACATAATATCATACGAATGTCAAAAAATGTAGAACAGTTCACTCCGGATCTATATAATAATATTAATCAGCAATTCAATATTAACTTACAACATGACCAGAGAGGATATATAATTGCAAACTATTTTGAAGGACTAGTGTAATTGTAAACTAATAAAGCTGTAATTGCATCTAATAAAATATCTTATGTTAATTATTCTCTGAATTATATATAAGATTAAAACAATTTTTACATGTTTTTAAACAGCATTAATGTTATATTAAGATATTTTTAAACTTAGTTAGAATATATAGTTAATTAGCGAAATAAAGGCTTGCAAAATATCCCGAAAATTGTTATTGACAGCTAAAAAGTTAAAAATATACAGGGTGTGTGATTTAAGATGGCCAACCGGGGAAATTTGGAAAGAGGAGGGGATTTGAAGGCGAAAATCCTAATACATTTTTTTTCTATCACCCTTAGTTTAGGAGTAATTAATTATTGAAATTATTAAACTGGGCCGGCCGCTGATTGGCCGAGATTCGGGGGGACGTCTTATTGCTATTTAAAAGTCCAATAATACACGCGTGTCTGTTTCGAGTGGCTCAACGTGTGCGTGTGTGATTTGATGTAGTATTAGTCGAGCGTCGAGCGTCGAGTGAAAAAAACAAGTCAGACGTAAACAAACCTGAGCGTTCGGCTGACAAAAATTTTAACTTGCGCAATTTGCGTACAACTTTTTTATAATTACTATAAATGAATTGTATACATTTTTACGATGAAAATGAGTCCAAACGCGGTATAATTACGACCAATTTGAAGTTTAATTGAATAAACTAATGAAAGATTAGAGCTACTAAAAAATAGTCGCATTTATGGCGTTTTTGAACTCATTTTCATCTTAATAACGTATACAAGTCATTAATAATAATTTCAAAATAGTTTCACGTGAATTTTACTAGTTAAAATTGTTGTACGTACGATTACATATTTTTGTTCGTTTACGGTATTGACAGGATCGCTCTGAGCACGGTCACCATGGCAATACCTAAAGATATGATACCGAAGGGAAATCTGGAATAATTATAATTTCATGATTTTATCAAATTCAAAATCGCGCCTAGCATAAACGAATCCTATTAATTTCAACCCAGCCCAGATGTTAATATGGGACAAGAACTAATGATTTGTTTATTTATCTACTACTATCATTTCCCCACCACCTTGCGGTAGATAGCGCGGTGCGTTTTTTTTAAAGTGGTTTCCCCAGGAGGCCTAATCCACTATTATCATTTAGTGACGCAGGTGCTCGATGTGCCATCCATTCTGCTCAACGCAGAGTTTGGCTCGATCGACGATTCCTCTCGTTGCCCTGCTCACCATGTCCGGCGTGATGGTATTGAAGGCCGCTATGATTGACTCGCGTACTTCTTCTTGGTTACCTTCACGCCGGTGTTCGACCAAATCTTTCACATGCCCCCATAAGAAATAATCCAGCGGATTAAGATCGGGAGACCATGCCGGCCACGCGATTGGCCCCCCACGGCCTATCCATCTATCTGGGAAACGCATGTTTAATATATGACGCACAGTTGTTCGAAAATGTGCAGGTGCTCCATCGTGTTGGAAAATTAACTTTTCCCGCACGAGAAGTGGCACATCTTCCAAAAGCAAGTTTAGCTCTTGTTCTAAAAACTGTGCGTAAATTTCCCCGTTGAGTCTTGGCGGAAGAAAATACGGACCGATCTATGCGATACAAAATATACCATTTAGAACAATTAAACTAAAAGTTAAAGGTTTTCTTACGTATGATTTTATTCCCGACTAGACCAGCCCATACATTGATCGACCACTGATACTGAAATGCACCTTGACGCATAGCAAGGAAATTCACTTCACGCCAAACTACGCGGTTCTTAGAATTAAACATTTTATTTGGAGTAAAAGTACTCAACAGGCCAAAGGGTTCGGTGCCGGAAATTTAGACCTTTGCTGCATAGTACGAGTCATCCTTTTTTTTTCTTCAGAAATCTTATTACGTCGGCTATTGAGTAGTAATTAAATTTGTACAACTAAAAATATCTCTTAGCAATAATATATCTGGGCTGAATTGTCTCTGGAAGTAGTTGTTGTACCTGTGTAAAATGATATGAATGCAAACTAATCCGTTTTAGGATTCCGCGCACTGTGCATTGCGTACAATTATTCCCCCTCATTACTCTACTGATTGCCTCCTTCATTCAAGAGAAAAAAATATTCTCCTCCAACTTCGCCGTCGCATTTCGGGCATTAAAGGTTTCTCGTTTTCTATGCACTAAATACGTATTTCTCAAATGCGTGTTATCAGTCTGGAAATTAACATCTTGATGGGTGACGTCGATTAGGGAAACGTGTAGAATTCAGTCTTTCTGCAGCACTTGCATTTCATCTGACATGCCGAATGCAATTATAATATCAGTCAATTCTACGTTAGAGAAGTTCATTTTTACCAAAAATCATACATAACTGTCTTTGGTAACGACGAAGCAAGCTCTTCGAGTTTTAGAAACAACTCGGTTAAAAACGTAAACATTATGCACACAAAAGATCTTCTGAGTAAAATAGAAGATGTGCGCGCAACATGTTTACATTTTTTATGTGCATAATGTTTACGTTTTTAACCAAATCATTGCTAAAGCTCAAACCTTTCTTCATCGTTAGCAAAGGCAGTAGTGTTTGATTTTCGGTAAAAATGAGTTTCTCAAACGCAGAATTATGTGATATCATAATTACATTCGGCATGGCCGATGAAAATGCAAGTGCCGCGGAAAGACTATATGCTACACGTTTCCCTAATCGACGTCACCCATCAAGACGTGTAATTTCGCGGTTGGTTACGCGTTTTCGAGAAAATGCGTGCTTAGTGCATCAAACACGGGAAAGGTGCAATGCGCGAAATGTGACGGTGGAATTGGAGGAGGAGATTTTGGACCTCTTTTTGAAAAAAGGGGGTACAATTAGAAGCGTAATGCAGGAAACAAATAGTACGCAACACACAGTGCGTGAAGTTTTAAAGCGAAATGGTTTGCGCCCATACCACTTTACGCGGGTACAGCAGCTACTTCCGAAGGACTATGTAGCCCCAATATATTTTTGTGAAGGTATGTTTAGTTGTACAAATTGAACTATTATTGAATAGCCATTTTCTACTAACATTCTCTGAAAAAATAGGATTACTCGCACAATGCCGAAGAGATCCGAGTTTCCCAGACCGAATTCTTTGGAGCGATGAGTCAACTTTTACGCCGAATGGAATGTTCAATTCCAAGAACCACGTGCTTTGGCGTGAAGAGAATCCCCATGCAATGCGGCAAGGTGCTTTTCAATACCGGTGGTCGATCAATGTATGGGCTGGTCTAGTCGGGAATAAAATCGTACGTAAGAAAACCTTTAACTTTTAGTTTAATTATTCTAAATGGTATATTTTGTATCGCATAGATCGGTCCGTATTTTCTTCCGCCAAGACTCAACGGGGAAATTTACGCACAGTTTTTAGAACAAGAGCTAAACTTGCTTTTGGAAGATGTGCCACTTCTCGTGCGGGAAAAGTTAATTTTCCAACACGATGGAGCACCTGCACATTTTCGAACAACTGTGCGTCATATATTAAACATGCGTTTCCCAGATAGATGGATAGGCCGTGGGGGGGCCAATCGCGTGGCCGGCAAGGTCTCCCGATCTTAATCCGCTGGATTATTTCTTATGGGGGCATGTGAAAGATTTGGTCGAACACCGGCGTGAAGGTAACCAAGAAGAAGTACGCGAGTCAATCATAGCGGCCTTCAATACCATCACGCCGGACATGGTGAGCAGGGCAACGAGAGGAATCGTCGATCGAGCCAAACTCTGCGTTGAGCAGAATGGATGGCACATCGAGTACCTGCGTCACTAAATGATAATAGTGGATTAGGCCTCCTGGGGAAACCACTTTAAAAAAAACGCACCGCGCTATCTACCGCAAGGTGGTGGGGAAATGATAGTAGTAGATAAATAAACAAATCATTAGTTCTTGTCCCATATTAACATCTGGGCTGGGTTGAAATTAATAGGATTCGTTTATGCTAGGCGCGATTTTGAATTTGATAAAATCATGAAATTATAATTATTCCAGATTTCCCTTCGGTATCATATCTTTAGGTATTGCCATGGTGACCGTGCTCAGAGCGATCCTGTCAATACCGTAAACGAACAAAAATATGTAATTGTACGTACAACAATTTTAACTAGTAAAATTCACGTGAAACTATTTTGAAATTATTATTAATGACTTGTATACGTTATTAAGATGAAAATGAGTTCAAAAACGCCATAAATGCGACTATTTTTTAGTAGCTCTAATCTTTCATTAGTTTATTCAATTAAACTTCAAATTGGTCGTAATTATACCGCGTTTGGACTCATTTTCATCGTAAAAATGTATACAATTCATTTATAGTAATTATAAAAAAGTTGTACGCAAATTGCGCAAGTTAAAATTTTTGTCAGCCGAACGCTCAGGTTTGTTTACGTCTGACTTGTTTTTTTCACTCGACGCTCGACGCTCGACTAATACTACATCAAATCACATACGCACACGTTGAGCCACTCGAAACAGACACGCGTGTATTATTGGACTTTTAAATAGCAATAAGACGTCCCCCCGAATCTCGGCCAATCAGCGGCCGGCCCAGTTTAATAATTTCAATAATTAATTACTCCTAAACTAAGGGTGATAGAAAAAAAATGTATTAGGATTTTCGCCTTCAAATCCCCTCCTCTTTCCAAATTTCCCCGGTTGGCTACCTTAAATCACACACCCTGTAGAAAAATTATTTCAAAATATAAATAAGATTTATTAGTGTACGAAACATAATAATATATCGTTAGAAACGTGACAATCAAATTATTAATTATAACAAGCATACGTCGAATCAAAATGAAAAACCGTTTATCAATTGATTATTTTTACTGTAACATAAATATATAAACGAAATTTTTAATTAACTTTATGGCATATATTTTATTTAAAGTTAAATCTTCCATAGAAGTGTAAAATATAAAAACATCAGACAGTACATAACGTAATATAACATTTTATCTAAAATAACCATGCAAAACGTGTTCTATAACATAACATTATATGTAAATTACGAAATGTCTATGCATGTGAAAAATGTTTCTTTACTAAATCAGTCTGCGGTGATTTTCAAATCTTTAAATAATACTAAAGAATCAACTATCATAGACAATACGTTTACAAAATTAAATATTCCTTTCACAGCCTCCGCTTAGTAACAATAAATAGATTTACTTTAGTAGGAATGTCTTATGAAATAAAAAAAACTTCTTCAACCCAAGATATGTAGCGGGGTGTCGAAGAGAATTGGTAACTAGATAGAAAATTGAAAACATTTAATATTGTTGTTAGCAATCATTAGTATATCTATTCATAATAATCAATTATATCTTTGTTAATATTTATTATCCTTTTGCTTTACCTTCGTTTAGTAATATTGAACCTATAAGCATGTTAAACATAAATTTATGAGCACCCTTTTTTAAAACATTCAAGCTAAAACGTAAAAATAAATATTAATTATAAGAAATATCAATAAATCGAAATGAAAATACTTACATGCATGGAATTATGCTCTTTTTCTAATTGCAGTAGTTCAACTATTAGTTTTTCTTTATGCAATTGGATTTGCAGAATTTCCTTCTCCAGTACAACTTTTTCTGACATATGCTCCTTCATTAAATTAGTTAAATCTATTTTGCTCTGAATCAAATTTATTTGCATATCACTTAAACTGATTTTCTTTTTATCCATTCTTCTATTTACATTAGAATCCGATGATGAACTCCCACCGATCGCATTGCTTAAAGGTGTACTCAACGGTGTTTTAAGTTTAGTAGGTTTCCAATTATTCCAAGATTCTATCTTTTCATTGTTTACCAGGTACTGCCAATAATGATTAAAAATATTTTTTATCACCAGTAGGAATGATTACTTATAGGTTTATTCTGTATGCAAACACATGTAAGATAATTCGATCACCTCAAAAACTGGGTCATCCAATGCATTTTCTAGATTTGTATTATAATTTTCGTCATTTTCATCTACAAAATTGGTGACAATTTCATTATTATTGGCATCTCCATCATAAGGATTCACGAGACCTTCTACAGATATACCTATTATCTCATGAATTTTGTCATAAAGTATATTCGGCTTTATATTACAAGTTCCACCACCTAGAAGTTACAAAATATTTTCCATATAATAATTTTCTGTAAATATAAGAAATATTTAAAATTTATGTTGGTTTATAATTACCTGTTAAGTAGGTTTGTTTTTTTAATGAAGAATAATGCTTTCTAGTTTCACCTTTCAAGTTATTCCACTGTACTTTTAAATGATCCATGCCCCTATTGCCACCTGAATGGACCTTAATGTTAAATTCCTCAGTAAGTTCAGTCCAAGCTTTTGCCTTATCCTTGCAACCAATATGATCGGTCTTTTTGCTTTCTATTATTGCGGCATGTTTCTTCACTAAATCTACCAATAAATTTTTTTCTTCCAATGACCAATTTCCAGTCCTCTTAAGCTGCTTATTCATTTCTGAAAAAATAAAATCTATGTTAATATAATATCATTATTCTGAAACATTTCAACATTACTTAATGCAAAGAAGATATTTATTTTTTCGGTATAATTACCTGTCAATATTAAAGTGCAAAAATTATGTTAATGTGTGTTTCACACAAAAATTTAATTGAAGATAACTATATATGTTGTTATGCCTTTTCTGTTAATCAATGTAATAGGTTCAATCTCAAATGAATATTTACTACATTGAAATAAATTTTTAATAAATTATGCAATAACATAAAAAGCTTATTTATCACTATACCAAGTGGTTATTTGAATGTTCAATTAAAAATAAATTGTCAAAGCATCTAATACACATACTGTCTATATCAAGCTACAAATTGCCGCCACACTACTTCAAACTTCACAAAGCTGCGTGAAATTAATCGAAGTTTACAATCTCTCGGATAGCCAACATCTAAACTCAAAAATTTTCAGTTTCTGCATTGGTTGGTACCACTACTTAATTATAATTAGCTTAATAGAAGTTTGGTAGGACTAGCCCTTATTTAGACAAACGGAAAGTTTAGGGACATTGCATAGCAATATAATAACAGTCAGATGAGAATGTGTATTCGTTTATATGCACACTATCAGCACAATCTATCGGTAAACTTTCGCACTTTTTAGGGTATACTTTATGTATATATATATACCATTACATATTGAAATTTTTTTATCATTGTATTTGCTACACATTACCTTTGCGTCTTACCTAATTACTATTAGGCTATGCTACACAGAACCTTCCCTGGCCCGAATTAGGTTTTCTAATTTTTACCTAAATAGGCAAGGCGTTAAACGCCTAATGCCATTCCCGTTAGGCTGCCGCGTTCGCACCTAGCGATAGAGTTAGGCAGCTTAACTACGACCTAATATTTGCCTAACGAAAATTTCTAGTCGGGTAATAGCATGGTCTCACCGGAAGCGCCGTGCTGCCCTCAATACATTCTATATACTTTTATGCGCGATTTTCAAACCTAAAAATTATTCTATCCAACACTGCAAGAATGTTCCGTCGAGTACTAACAATTGTCCAGTCCCATTGTAAATTAGGTTTAACGGCTATATTATTAAGAGAAGATGATAAAATTGCGGATCTAAACTTTCTAATCGAACCTAAGCTTGTAACGTTTAAAAATGCGAAGGGGGTAAATGAAGAATATATTTCTTTACTTGAATAAATGCGCCGATGTTCTTGTCATTAGTACGGCTATTATAGGTGGTAAAGAAAATTATCAAATGATAAAATGACCAAATGATATTTTCGCCAAAAAACGGTAACATGGAAGATGACCTAATAAGAATATCGCCTAAAAACGCTATATTCACATTGGTCAAAAGCCGGTATTACAGATTATTGATTAAATCGTCTGAATGTCTAAAATTGAGGAGCTGGCAACCAGTGAAGCCAGTAGTGGGATTCTATAACTCTTAGCCGTCTTAGCGACAACTTTCGGTATCGTTAAGTCCAGTTACCGGCAGAAATCGCTAAGTGCGATTCTGTAACACAGAGTCAGCGATGATTGTCGCTTGTATAATGTCGGTACTGTCGGTAACCTACCGAATCCTACCGAATAAACGTACCTTTCCTTTTTAAGAAAACTCTCAGTTCAATCTTAGTTAAGCGACGGAGTTACGAACAATTGAAGTTAATATAAATTGCACTAAACCGAATCATTCAGCTGAGAATTGATATTTCACTGAGTTTTTTATTGAAAGGAAAACTAATAATATCGTTATAACTTAACAACGACCGAGATAGATGTCGCTAGAGGTTCAACGGTACTAATATAAAATTTATCCGACGAATAACTTTAATAAACCTTTGCTTTTCCTTGGACGCATTCCACCAAAAACTCACACTGCTCGTAATAAAAAATATATATCACATTAACTATTATATTGTGAGTGTTTTTGGCCTCAAGTGGGTCATTCCCCTTAACGACAGGTGTCGGTATCGCTAACTACCGACAGTTATCGCTTGCGCTAACGAATGAGCGATTCTGTAACTTTAACTTTACGACAATAGTCGGTGCAACTCATGTTTGTACGATAACGATAAAATTCGTTAAGGTTCAAGGGAAGTTGGTAATGTTGGCGTATTTAATACCAACCGAAATAGGAATTTTTGTGTTACTTGACTATATCAATTTTGACTATAGCAAAATTATCATAATTTATTTAAAAGAAGTATTAAAACGTAAGTACATTTTAATTAAAATAAGTATTAAAAATTAATGTTTTAACATTTTTTTGAGTCAGGCAATGTACAGTTAGTGCCTGTGTGCTATAGTTAAATAATACAATTAATTCTATATTTTAGAGAAAACCCCTGCATATATATATATATATATATATGTAGTTATTTTTAAATATAAAAATTGGAAAAATATTAAATTTTATTTCCTACGATTTTTACTGTAAGCCTTAATTTATAAAGAAAATTGATTGTAAGTACTTTTTTGCGATTTCTAAATATTAATTTGAGAAATATTTGTGACATTTATTATACATACTTTCTCGGTAAATTTCTACCGACGCCTATCAAGGTCGTCGTTAATTTAACGATAGAATTCGGTAGCGACCGACATTTTTAACGACAATTATCGAAAACTTTGTGTTACAGAATCGCTCTTAGCAATATCTCTCGGTAACTCGATTCAATTACCGAAAGTTGTCGGGACCAGTTACTGAATCCATATAGACGGAAGTTACAGAATCGCTCTTTTTGTAGCGGCGCTCATAAACAATCATGGCGGCATCCAGTGTTATCACAATAGTAAACGTAAAACTGATCTTTATAAGTTGGCAACTCCGCTAATTGACAAGACTGCACTTAATATAGAATTAAGCAAACTGTACCTTACCAGTGCATATGCGCTAACTACTTATATGTATATGGCCTTGCAACATTTGAAACCCTATATAAATGGGGCTCCCCTCTATGACTCTCTCTCTAGCATGTTCTATAGTAGGACCGTTCCACGGTCCACTCCCGAGCAGTATTTTTGGAAGGCCTTTCTTAGTTAAAATAAAACGCTTAATTGGAAACAACTCAGAGTGAAACATTTATTCTTCCTGGTGTACATATTATCTACAAAGTGGTGACCCCGACGTGATCCGTTCGGATTACGTCCCTCGGCTAACACGTGAACCTTGGACCTCTTCTCGACATCATGGGAATCGACGGCTACAACTTACATCCGCGAAGTCATGCCGTTGGAATACTCGCCTCAACCTGGGGGAACAATGCAAAGCTCATTAATTGACATGAAGAATTTACCGATTCTACCATCAAATAATGGTGGAGAAGCACCGGTAGACGACTCCGCGCCTAACAATAATTTGCGGACTCAAATTCTTCGCCCTACGGGAAATGGAGAAGTTTCGGCAGTGTGGAGGCAACAGCTACCGGCCTTTATGTCTGAGGCTCCAGACATTTGGTTTCTCATCATCGAGGCGGAGTTCTCCGCAGCAAAGATACGGAGCGACGATACCAAATACCTAGCGGTGCTTAAGGCCTTGGATGGCGGCACTCTGAGGAGCCTAACTGATGTTCTCCGTCATCCACCTGAAAAGGGTAGATATGAAAATCTAAAAAGCATGATTTTAAACAAATTGGTGGAGCCCAGGTCAAAGCAGGTGGATAACCTCCTCAGGAACCCTACCTTAGGAGATAAGAAGCCATTTCAACTCCTGCGGGAAATGCGAGATTTGGCTAAAGGGGATATCGGGAAAGATATCTTACACCAGCTGTGGCTGGAACGATTGCCGGCTCACATTCGGCCTCATCTGCTGACTTCCAGCAATCTTGACCTTGACGGCGTTGTGGAGCTAGCAGATCGACTTCTCGATGTTTTCAGCTCGTCCTATACAGTGGCTGCAACAAGTGGAAGTACCTATAAGGAGGCGAGATTGGAGAAACGATTGGATGACATGCAAGCACTAATTCTCAATTGCATGCAAGAAATTAAAGAATTGAGGCTTACTCAGCGAACCTTTGACCCCGGTAACATGAAGCAGAAACATCGCTCAAGATCAAGGACACCTGCACGGAAGAAGCTATGCTACTACCATGAGCGCTTTGGGAAACAGGCGCAGAAATGTGCAGAACCCTGTCTGCTGCATGAATCCTTCAACAAGCAGCAGGAAAACTAAGTCAGCTGTCATCCCTGAAAACGAAAGATGACAGCAATATTAATCAGGTAGGCCAAGAAACGCGTCTACATGTACATGATAAGAAAACTCACCAAAGGTTCCTGGTAGACTCAGGATCGGTTATATCAATAATCCCCGTTGGTCCTCACAGAGAAGAAGCACGGCAGCAAGATCTTAAGTAGATAGGCTAGGATGGTTCTGGGACCGCGTGGCGAGGGGGTCGGGGTCCCGCGGGGGCAAGGGAAGTAGGGGAATTGCCCCCTCTCCTCGTGCGCGGTTGTGCGCATGCGCATCGTCCTCCCCCGACGTTAAACTCGTAGGGTTCACACGTGACCTCCCCCCCTCTAATGTTAAGCAGTGGACGCCTGAGAGAGAGAGAGAGAGAGAGAGAGAGAGAGAGAGAGAGAGATTCCAGCAGAATAGTAGGGTACACACGTGGTCCCCCTTACGTTTATCCGTACAAGAGAGAGAGCCCCCCATCCCCCTTACGTTAAGCCATACAAGAGAGAGAGAGAGAGTAGTGCGATGATGCGACCTCCCCCCTCTTACGTTAAGCAGTGTACGTCTAAGAGAGAGAGAGAGAATACTCGTAGAGAGCGATCCAGTGATCGCTCCCCCATATTTTTTTTTTTTTCGTAAGTTAGAAAAAAGGGAATCTTTTTTTTTTTAATTATAATTTATTGAAGTATTAAAAAGGTTTTATTTACAATGCTTTTTTTTTAGAAATTTTTTTTACATTCAATTGCATGATGTATATATTTATGACAAATGCTACACCACTCTGGTAGTGAACAATTGATGCGTAGGTGACCATATTTTGTACAATTTGTACACCAGTAATGTGGTGTGAGATCTATCTGAGGCTCCATTTGCGTAGCCTCAGTTCTTGTAGCAATGGACTCCGTTTGTGTGGCCATATTTTTCACCTGGGACATATTTGAGAAACATTTTGTTATTTTTTTTTTTTTTTTTTTTTTTTTTTGATATTGTAATAACTATTTTAACAAAGCAAATATACTTACAAAAATCACAAACTCTTCTTCTTCTTCTTCTTCTTCTTCTTCTTCCTCTTCTTCCACCATCTCCTCTTCTTCCACCATCTCCTCTTCTTCCTCCCTCTCCTCTAAAGCAATGGCTGGTAAAAAATAAAAGAAAAAAATTTTTTTTTCGTAATTCTTCGTTTTGAATAATAATAAAAAAAAAAAAATTGGTCAAATAGTGGGATTGTTAACAGTTTTCAAATATATGTGTCGTAAAATTCTTTTATGATTCTATTTATTGAAATAAACAATCTGTATGGATGGGTAGGGTTTTTTTCTTTAAAAGAAATTAAAATAAGTACTTACAGTTCATGTGCATATTATGATGAAGCATTGCTTCATATTCTTCAAAATAACGATTATGAGAATCGTTAATTCTTTTGATGTAATCAGACATCGATTCTGCTTGATTTTTATCCTCCTCCTCCTCTACTAGATTTATTGTCACTAAACAACGTTCACTTTCCATTTCTTTAATTTTCTACTTTACTATCCGCACTGATGAACGTTCGAGGACTGAATGCAGCCTCTGAAGAAATCCCGTCGAGAGAGAGAGAGAGAGAGAGAGAGAGTCTTTATCGTTTGTTTTCAATATGAAATTACATTAGAAGTCCATTCTTTCTTTCTTAAAGGATACACTATACCCTCCCCGTATATAGAGATATCCATATTCCCTATTGTGTTATACTGTGATAAACCTACAGGTCAATCACAATGGAAATTTATCGCAAGTAAGAAGAAAAAAAAAAATTACCCCTTCCATTATTTCTTTCTTAATTAAGAAGGATACACTATACCCTCTGAATAATCCCCGTATAGTGATATCCATAGATATTTTTTCCTATTGTGTTATACACCTATAGGTCAATCACAATGGAAATTCATCGCAAGAAGAAAAAACAAAAATTACCCCTTCCAAACATTGAAATTAAATACGCTTAACATACGATAATATCGTTTGCAAAGAAGTCAAGTGAACAGCAGAAGAAGAAGAAAAAGCTTCAGTCTATAAAACGTACTCTGCGAAGCAGTTACAGTAAAAAAGCTTCAGTCTGTAAAAACGTATTCTGCAAAGCGTTTGTGTCAGGTGTATTGAGAGAAAAGAGTTTAAACGAATTAAAAAGAAACTTGTTTGTTACAAAAAAAAAAAAAAAAAAAAAAAAGGTAAGGATATATTTTTTTCATAAAGATAAAAATGAATTTCATTTCAATTAGTACATGTATTATTTAATTGAGTTTTTAACTCTAATGAGACTAATTATTTTTTTTTTCATTTAGATAATAATGAATTTCAATAAAATTAATGAATTGGGAAGCGTAATTCCAAAGAATTTCGTTAAATTAAATAGCTTGACGGAAAATAAAGAGTATGATATTTTAGAAGTGGACAAAATTATGACAAAATATGGAATAAAAATAATTGTTAAGCTGTCAGTTGGAGATTGGATGTTCTTGCCTGGCAGAATGGCAAAATTGGCGGAGGATACGGAGCAGTTGCAGCAGTTACAAAATGCTGCAACAGCCAATAATTTAATAATGCTATACAAAGGAGGAAAATATCACAACATGGAATTTAAATCTAAAGTTTGATTGGTATTTTGTATTCAAAAATAATGAATAAATTTGATACTTATTTATTTAATAAAACAATGGTTTTCTTATTTCTAACTTACATTTCTAACAATATTCGTAAGAGGATTATATTGTACAATTTTATCGTGTATGATTAAACAGTAGGCTGTAGTATTATCCGGAATGATTTCCATACACTCGATCTCGAGTTTAACGTCGACCGTGCCGGTTTTTATGGACTCGTTCTGATGCGAGCAGTCGATGACGAAGAGCGGCCCGTACGTCAAAAAGTCCGTATAGTCGAGCATGGGTCTCCCGAGTTTCTCACCAGCGTAATAGGAGGTGAAAAACTTTACATACATGTCGTAGAGGACGGAGTAGCGGGATTTCGTGAAATCAGTGTCGAGACGATCGTACGGATAGGATTCGGAATTCAGATAGAGTTTGACATCGAGGACTTTGCAATGATTAAATCTCAGCACATCCTCGTGCTGATTACTCTTCTTGTTCGTTCTGAACGCCAGAATGACGTATCGCGGCTTCTCCAATTGCGTGGACGCTTTCACGGACCACGTGTGTCGCTGCGACTTGGGCAGAAGGGGATACTCGTAAAGTTCCCAGGCGCGAAAAGCGAGTGACAGACTCTTGTCCTGCTCGACGATACCGAGAAATTGGAGTTTCGTTATTTCGTTCAGGGTCACATGGGGTATTCTCCATTGCACTCGTAGCAGCTTGATCGACGAATCGGTGATTTTCACCGCCGAGTAAATGGCGTTTGTATCGTCGCGCGCGCGAATGAGAACGAGCTCGTGACGCGCGTTAACGACGACTCGCCGATAATCCTCGCAGAATCCCAGCAGCATTTTCAGGGGCACGCAAAAGCTGAAATTCTTAACAGCCGCCTCCTTTTTGAGCCGGTCTCTGGCCGTAGCGACGAACCATCCGGAATGACGTAGACTGACGCTCTCCTCGGTGCTCAGGGAAACGAGATTCTTCAGAGTGCTGGTAATACCGACGTTTCTGCATCGGTCGATCTCGATACCGTTCAATTCATAACGAATCTCGTCGAAGAGAAAAGCCGCGGAATTGCAGTCGAGCGTAACTGTATCGTCGTTGGTGGCGCTCGCGTCACGCGTACCCTCCACCAGCTGGCCCTCGACGTAGAGATAACTCTCGCACGGCAGGAGTATCAAATCTTGCTGCTGTATGGGAATGCGAATCTCGTCGCTGTTCGCCAACGAGGCGTTCGCATACGGATTGTAGGCATGCATCTCCATTTTCGTGATGCGATTGTCGTAGGTCAGCCGTGCGGTGACGTTCAAGGGATCTGCCATTGTTCCACTATGTACTACCTTCGCCCAATCTCTTCACGGTGAATCCCAATGATTGTAAAAATTCGATATTTCTTCTCGTTAGCAGGAAGCTCCTCTTGTCGCGATTTTCACTCCGAGCCGGTGTATTCGACTCCACGTAGGACGAACGACTAGCGAACGTTTCATCCAGTTTCACCGCTTTATAATCCTCGCTACTACTTTTGTAAATTAACATTTCTTAATGTGTAATCTTATGGTAATTTCTTCACGTCCAAAGTCTACGAGACGATCGTCCTGATCGAGGATACGTAACGTGAGACGGTCGATTACTCTAACGATGACCGGTAGATAAATGACGGTTTTCGGTGCCTCCGAGATTTTATAGCCCGGTGGTACGCTGGGAAAGAACTCGTGAATAATGTGTCGTGGTCTACCGTTGGTGTACGCACCACCCGCAATGTTGCACTCGATGCGTAGAATATTTGTTTTCACAATGTCCACGGTATCGTCGGATTCAGCCTGGACGTTCGGCTCGATCACGCGATTCGACGAGAAGCCCAGTAGCGAGCCAATGTTATTCGGTTTTCCAAAGTCAATCGAATATTTACAGAATATTTCACTCTTCAGTGTATTGTTATTCGCTCGTAGAAGAATGACGCTGTCAATGTTGTCTTTAATTTCATGTCTCGCAGAAATTTCAGACTGGAAAAATTCATTTATGGCACTCAACTCGTAACAGCCTCTGGGTATCGTCAGCACCTTATCGTTATCGTAGTAAAACTTATTATTCGTCTCGTCCACATTGGCTATCGAGTTGAACGTTTGCATGTCCACGAGACCGATCTCGTAGCGATCGTCTTGCAGATTGATGGGGGGAAAGAAATCTGAATTTAATACTGATTTACGATCCGATAATGTCACGGTGAAAGACATTTTTGTTTCAAAGTATCTGTTCTCGCAGGAATTTCACGCACAACTGACCGCAATTGCTTTTATCGTACGATTGATATCGATCATGATTGTAGTAGATTGTAACGTTAGGGCCAAAGTAACGCACACATTCTTTCGGCGGTTTCAAATTTCCGAAGGAATCAAAGTATAGGACGATGTCGTTACGCTTGACGTAGGCTACCCAGTGGGTACCAGGACCGCATTGATCGTCGAGATTCACGATCGCGCACTCGTTGCACCGCGGCCCGTCTAGCGGCAGAGATGTGCGCATAAAGACTCCACGGAAGTATGGTATGCGTCGGCAGATGAGTGCCAATTGTACGTTACTAGTAGGACCTGAATCCGGGAGAGCATCGCCACGACGAAATTTTCCCTCATTCATTTTCTTCCTCGACCGTTTTTTTGTCGTTTTTTTTTTGTTTTTTTTTTTCCACGGATACCCTCTCCGACGACTCGCTTGTACGGTTTCAGATAAAGACCTCTACCTCTCTCGCGCGACGCTTCCATCGCGCGATTGTGACGTTGCATTTCCCGCAATCGTTCTCTCTCAGCTTTTGCACGGTTTACAGCACTCGCTATACCCGATGCTCCACCTGCCAATGCTCCGACTGCACCTAGTAGTGGAAGTATAGGTATTATACCACCCCGTTTCCTCGGCATTCGAATTCTTCTCTTCCTCGTAATACCAATTTTTTTCTTGTTGTTGTTGTTCTTTTTTTTAGCCGCTACTGCTTTCTTCATCGCAACAATATTATGTAATCCCAAGCCAAGTTTACGCTTAGCATTCATCGATGCCCATACGGCTGCGGCGACCGCGCGTTCACCCAAGGTCGCGTCTCTTGCGTTAATACGTTCACGCGCTCTCCTCGCTAGCACTTTATCGGCCTGATGACGCTCCGGTAGATCCTCGTTGTGCCAATATGCTAAGTCGTGATCGAGGCAGGCCTCGTCCAGCGGATTTATACCACGATCGCCGCGCTCCAATCTTTCGCGAAGTCGAGTGCCGGGTCCGCAATAATTGTAACCGGGCACGTGCAGCTCAAATGACAATTTTTTCAAGACTTTATTGAAGAACGATCCAGACATTTAGAGCAACTGCTTCTCTTGCTGACAAACGTAACAGTCTTTTATCCGTCTCGGTGGTCCGTCGTGGTGAGTGGTATCAGGTAGATTGTAGTGTTGCAAACAATATTGATATTGCTGCACATCCGAGTCCGCGCGAATGTGCCGAGGTAATCTTTCCCACACACTCGCGATACTGTCTGGAAAGTACTCGAGCAATACGATCTTCGGTATGTGTTCGAGCTGATGATTCGTCAAGTTATGCAGGGAATCGACGACGACTAGCATGAACGCCATCGTAATGGCAACTGACCGAATAGTTCCGTGAATCGCGAAATATAAATGAACGATACGGCTGTTGCCGAAGGTCAATAGCGAGGATGCATTTCGTGAAGCACGTGCCGACTATTCGCGTGACAAATTTGGATGCTCACAATGCTACCGCGCAAATAAAAAAAAAACGTCACGGATCGCTATTACCATCTACGATACGCTGCATAGTTTGCGGTCCGTCGAATTGCGGTAAGACAAACGTGCTGCTGAGCCTCATAGAGAGTCCGCACGGTGTGAGATTCGAGAACCTGTACGTCTACTCGAAATCGCTGCAGCAACCGAAGTATCGATATCTGGAGCAGCTTCTGCAGGAAACGGAGGAAATCGGTTACTTTCAATTTTCCAACAATTGCGAGGTTGTGAACGTCGCGGATGCAAAGCCGAATTCCATTTTCATATTCGACGATGTGGCCAACGACAAGCAGGACAATATAAGGGACTACTTTTGCATGGGTAGACATTCCAACATCGATTGTTTCTACCTCTGTCAGACTTATGCGAAAATACCGAAGCATCTGATACGAGATAACGCAAACTTGCTAATAATATTTAAGCAGGATGGAACTAATCTGAAGCATATTTTCAACGATCACGTCAACAGTGATATGTCGTATGAGAAATTTCTCACATTGTGTTCGACCTGTTGGAGTCGCGATTACGGTTTCCTAGTAATAGACAAGGATAGCTCTCTGAGGAACGGTCGTTATCGCAAAGGTTTCAACGAGTACGCCACGATCGAGTGAACGGTCTTGTCAGGCCGGTAAGGTTTCGACCTTGCCGGTAAGGTTTCGGCCTTGTGAATGTCGATAATCATGCCGGTAAGGTTTCACGATCACGGCCTTGAGTGTCAGTTTGATACTGGAGCGCAGGCTGTTCGGATCACCGTGTCAGGTCGGTTAAAACCCGTGTCGGTTCGGGGAGAATACAGCATCGCAACAGGTCGGTTAAAAACCGTTCAATTCGGGGGAAAGCTGTTTTATACAGCATCGCGATGGATGAAAAATCGCTTCTGAAGAGGATCGCCAAGACGAGCGAGGTGATTCGCGACAAGCATCGTGCCTTGAAATCGGAGAAGGCGATAATGGAGAGCAGTTTGAACGAGACATTCAAGCCGATAGTCGAACCATTGAAGAAACTCGTTTCGCAAACGGAGGATAACACAAATAATAATAATAATAATAGTTCGTTTGTCAAATACAACGATAAATTGAAGAGGGGAGCCTACTTCACATCGACACCGCATAAACGAGCAAAGAATCTTAGTAGTAGTAATATTAGTGAAACTATTACGAATCCATTGGATTTCATGACCGACGACGACGACGACGAGTCTTCTATAACCGATCAACCGTCGCCCGATTCAAAAAAAAGTTTGCTAGAAAAATTAAATGTTGATGAAAAACAGGAACCAGGCTTGTTTCAACATGTCTTTCAACATATTAAATTACATCCGATCCCTGGCAAGTATATTAAATTACTTCTGACTGATAGGGAGAACTTGATTGATCATGCTTTTGGACCTCGTTATGAAGATGATCAACTGACGCTTGGTAAATGTAAATTTGAAATAAGTCATGAGGGAGATATTATTCTCGATAAGAAGTTATACACCGGTACAAGAGGTACTTATGAACTAATTTTCATGAGAGAACCCAATCGAGCCATTATAGAACCCGACGATTTGGAACGATACAAGAGTATTCTCAATCAAACTAAAGCGCATAAACTGTTAAACGATAGTCTAAAACAAATCAAAGGTAATAGAGGTGCAAAATATACAGAAATTATGAAACCATTGCTATTGGGAAAACCTATTTTACCACCTTATCGGTTACCATCAACATCACGCGCAAGAAAATCGTCAACTTCTGACGCGTCAACATCGGGCGCAAGTAAACCGTCTAGCGCAAGTAAACCGTCGGGCGCAAGTAAACCGTCAGGCGCAGCATCAACAGCATCGAAAAAAAGGGGTAAAGGACTAATGCGTGTCACCGAGGGACCAATCAACTACGTACATTGGAACGATCCGAATGAATTGATCGAACGTTTGAGACTTTTGATCGCGTCGGTGGCTGCCGGTAATACGAGTCATCACAACGAGATACAGTCGATAATCGAGGAGTTGCGCGAGGAGGATCTCATCGTATAAAGAAAGTTGCACGTTACACTCTTACCTCAGTGTAATATCAACGTCTTTCGGTAGTACGAGGTAAAAAAAAAAAAAATTAAATGTCTGATTCCTGCTGTTGTGAAATTTGCATTTGTTTAACATACATCGTAGAATGTTTACTCTCGACATTACGAGCCATCAAAAAGAGGAATAATAGCGAGGAAAAAGAGACTGATTTTTGAAATACAAAGTAGTGCATTTGAAATGTCGATAAATAAATTTGGAATTGGACTGGATGGTGAGAGTAGGAAACACGAACCCAATTTAGAGCATTTACTGCTTGAATTCAAGCAATATCTGACAATGGCATTGAATACACATAATGAACAATTTGAGAAAAAGATGGACCAAATTTTTCAAACAATTTGCGAAAAATTGGATGATAAAGTGAGTAAAAGAGATCTGGAAAGAGCAATACTTAGCAACACTTTTCATTAGGAATTTCGAAAAAAAAAAAAAAAAAAATGAGCAAAGAAAAGATACAGTTGGTGGAGGAGCTCCACGCACCGGCGAGGATAAATTTTCCACGCAGAAGAGTCATCGTGCGCGGCTTCGACGATCTCTGGCAGGCCGATCTTGTTGATATGCGCAATTACGTCGATGCGGGTCACCAGTACATTCTCACTGTAATCGATACCCTCTCAAAATACGCTTGGGCGGTGGCATTGAAGACCAAGAGCGGCGGAGAAGTGACGACGGCAATGACGAGAATCCTACTGAAGGACGGCAGATGTCCGAAAAATTTACAGACCGACAACGGCAAGGAGTTTTACAACAGTGACTTTCGGGCGTTGATGAGGAAACGCGGGATAAATCACTACTCGACCTACAGCGTGATGAAAGCGTCGATAGTCGAGCGCTGGAATCGTACGTTGAAGACGGAAATGTGGAAACGATTTACGTTGAACGGTAATTACAAGTGGCGCGCTATGCTGCAAGAGTTGGTGGACGCGTACAATGCGCGAAAGCATCGTACCACGGGAATGCGTCCCGTGGATGTGAAACCCGAGCATGCAGATAAGCTACTCAAGACAGTATACAGTAACATCAAGGTCGCAGGTCGTGCCAAGTTCAAAGTCGGCGATTTCGTACGAATCAGTAAATACAAGCAGATGTTCGCCAAAGGCTACACGCCAAATTGGACGACCGAAATATTCGAGGTGGCGAAAGTGCAGAGTACCAATCCCGCTACGTATCTCCTCAAGGATTCCAGGGGCACGCAACTGTTGGGTGGATTTTACGAATACGAGCTTTCGAAAACCATCAATCCCGATGTGTATCTGGTGGAGAGAGTATTGCGCAGAAAGGGCGAAAAAGTGTTCGTTAAGTGGCTGGGATTCGACAGTACGCACAATTCCTGGATAAATAAGAGCAATGTTTTATAAAAACTTTTATTAAGATGTATCAAAATATAGAATAAATACATAAATAACTAAATAAAGCGAATAAATAAAAACAATAAATAAATTATAATTTTAGACTATAATGTCCCCAGGGTAGAGTCGCCGTGGTGTCGGGTGTAACGAAACGCTTGTCGTCGTACGGACTGAGGGCGACCTTCCGCTGACTGATCGAGAAAACTCGGTGCAGCTTCGATCTTATTAAATTTTGACTGCGAGACTGTACGGTGAAATTGTTCAAACAATCCTTGTAGTCGTCAAATGTTATATTTCTATCGATAACGTAACCTTTGACACCTTTGGCTTTTTTGGTAATTCTCGCACAGTCCTGCACCTTGAAAGTATACATTTTTGCCCTCAGTCCTACGAACTCGGTCATGATACGACCATTGTTCTCGTCCTTCATCAGACCGGGTATCTTTTTGTTGACGCGTGGCAAGTCATACCGATTATCGTCAGGATAATCGCTGGTGTCGAATCGCGCGAGATCGCGTTTCATGACCGAGTAAACGTCGTCGCACTCGACACTGTATATCAGACTGTCCGTGTCGGTATACATCGCTCTACATTTACCGCCGAATGTAGGAAGCATATAGTCATAGTGAAATTCATACAAGCAAATTTTTGAAATATCTAAAATACTCATTCCCACGTAAATGGGTTTATCAAATTTCGCGGACAATTTCGATAATTGAATCGCGACCAAATTCTCCTTGAAAATCGCGAGACTGTGAAAATTCGGTTTGGAAATCAGGCTTTCCGCCCCGTATCTTCCCTCCCACTTGGTTGCGAGCCTCACGTCAACTCTATTCCTCACGTTCTCCATTGTTTTACCGAAAACCGCGTTGTTCATCAATTTGAAGAGATTCTTCTCAAATTCATTGGTGGACGCGGTGCGCAAACGCGTGTTCAGCTCGATGTAATCGCGTAGCCAGGTGGACTGTTGAAACTTTAAACCACGATGTATACGCTTCAGTACCAGTCCATTACGCATACATTGTTGCAGAGCGCGATAATGTATTACGTAACGGGTCTTATCGTTTAAAGTGGCCAGCAGCTTCTCCTGGCTAGCGCCCGGCGGTTTCTCGCGCACCATGCAGAACGGTAGGTCCGCGTGTTTGTCGTGAAGCTCGCGCGGATACTCCAAATCGACCTCCAAAATATAACCCTCGGGATGATCCGTGGGTATAGCGGAGACATCGAGATTGGCAGCGTCCTCGATCCATAGGAATCCATGGGTGGGCAGCGGCTGACACATTGCCCACCCATACAGATTGTTTACGTCGTAATACATGAGATATTTCGACGGTTCCGCCGGATCGTAGTCCCGCATGTACCGATTGTTGGCCCTCTCGTAACGATGGGAGCACTGACTCAAACCACCGCGTATACCGCGCTCTACGAACAGCAACATATCCACGTCCGTGAAAAGCTCCAGCCTGATTCCCGTATGCTTCAACATCGCGTCCCAGGTGAAGCCCGGTAGCGTATAATAATGGGCTGGATCCAACTCATAATTTAGCATGCAACTATCGCGAAAACTTTCGAAAACATCGGCCAACAATAGGACATCGGTCTTCAAGTACAGGTCACTGTACTCCCCAAGTGTGCGCATGTGGAATTTGGTCCATACCTCTACGGCATGATTGTATGCTTCCTCGCTGATATCGCTGTCGGTCAGTCTGTTGTGAAACGACTGGCGCGGTGGTAAAGCCGTCTCTTCCAATCTAGCCGCACTATCTACATAGTCGTAAGGAAAAATACCTTTCCTCGTAAGCAAGTCGAACTGCTCGACGCTCAATTCCGAAAATTGTGACCTCAAATTTGTCAGCTGAGATTCCGCCAAGTACGAGCTCAATTTGTTCAAACTGGAGGCCATAAATTTGAACGAATCGATAAATCTCAACTGTATATTATATTTTCGCAAATATTTGGTAAATGAAATGTATTTTTCCTTATGTACAGGCAGCAGATATACCGATCCCTCGTACAAATTAGCGATCGTCTCGAAGATAAAATGCGAATCATAGCCGGATAAATTGTGAAAAATTACTGGAATGACATGCGAATCTTTGAAATTTAAATTACAATTATTGTGAGCCGGTCCTCTGTATCTGCCGGTCAGATGATCGTGATCGCGAATTCGTAGTTGATTCGGAAGAAACGGCTTTTTGCATATATGACAATTGGGGTCATTATAGTGACGCAATTGTTCGCTAAGACTAAGATTATGCATGGGCACGATAGTACTTAGCGTCTCGCTCGCGATGCGCGCAATGTTCTCGAGCTCGCGTACGAACCATTCGATGCAGTCGGCACCCCGACGAGCGTCGTACCTCGAGAGTGACGCATCGCGAGCACTTTTTAAATAATAGCCTACACTAATAGGTTCATGTCTCTGATAAATATCACTACTACTACTACTACTGTTCGATTGTTCAACTTTCAATAATATGCACTCGAGATCCGCGTATACGACGAATGGCGCTCGTTCCCCATTTTTGATGTTCTTGAAGGAAACCCAGCGATCCTCGGCTTTGCTCGGCAACATCAAGCGGAGATTATCGTTGAGCTGCGCGCAATCCTGCTCGTGCGACTCGAGCCTCTCCACTGTGCGGAAGTAGTGGAGACATCTAAAAAATTTAATATAAAACATATGCAGTTATATTTGTATTTTTTCAGTATTATTATTATTATTAATACATACCGATCGCATACATAATGAGCATTTTCTCTCTTGGTGAATTGGCTTCGCACCAGTCTCGAGAGATTCCTTATGCACATAAAATGTGCAGCTCCCTGTTCATCGTTGACGAGAAGAAGATTAGCATGCCTCGATCTCTTCTTCTTCGTCACCTGAAGAGGCACAATTTTTGCGTCGCTATTTTGCTCTTCATTCTCCAAGGTGAAGATGTTCACCGACACGTCGTTATCCACCTCGAATTTCGGAATCTGTTTTAGCGTAGTCGGAAAGGTTAGGCTACCGACGTCTAAAACCGTCCGAAAATGTGGATAAGAGGACGTACGATTTGGATGAGCCGTAGGTTTCGCTGGATAGAGTGCCGCCGTCACGGACCACGCGAAACATGCATTATCACTGGTTTCTAAATTTATCAGAGCTTTCCTACTCGTGATAGCGGATGGCAGATTAATTTTACAACCCGCGTGCAACGGGTTAAAACGATTAATGTTAACTAGTAAATAATGAATTTTGTGCAAAGTCCATCCACTATCACGCTCTTGAAATTCACTTAATTTTTGTATAATAACGTCTAAAATGTTTTTCCTATACCAATCACTAAAATTATCAGTCTTATACAATGTAGCATTAGTCGTACTAATGTTTTTATCATCACTCTGGTCCTTAGAGATGAATTGTCCGTTAAATACACAATTAACCTTAACACTATTTGCACTAACAAATACCTTATCTATACGCGTACGCACTAATACTTCCGCGTCTACTAAAAAATCCTTAGGCTCTATATAATTACTATTAACTACCATGCCGCTGCATATTCGACTTCGAAACGCTGAATCAAGCTCCTCCCAGGTAAGTCCTTGTACGTCATTGCTACAACCAGCCCCTGATTTAATATAATTCAATTCTCTCTGCGCTCGTAGCAACAGACACTTTATACACGCGATTTCGGCGAAATTCTTCTGACGCGTTCCAACGGGTAAAGCTTGATCCGCGCTGCTCAATCGTCGAATATGCTCGCGACATTCCAGTACCCACGCGTCGTACTCATTCGCACTATTAATTGTAAAAAATTTTCTTCGCAATTCCGTCGACATTTTGTGTGTTTCTTAAAGAAATGACTATGTCATACGGTGAACAACAACAACAATAAATTAATAATTGCGAATGCGTCTCTCGCGAAGAGTAACGCTTATATATATCGAATAGAGAATGGAAGTAGGGGTATCTACACATCCCATTGTTTCGTCTGAGATGCATACTGACATTGATATACATTGTTTTTTTTTTTTTTCAGAAGTCTTTTATTCCTTTATATATTGATCATATACAGATTTCATATAGTAGACATTTTGCAGTGAACATATACCATAATGATTCATACACTTGGGTAACGGTGGTTCGAAATTTTTACTCCATCCAAGACTAAATTTACCCCACTCACACTCCTTCGCATTGTATATATTTTCTAAGTTGCAAATTTTTCTCAACCAATCATATTTCTCCCGTCCTTTCACGAAAATCCAATCCTCTCCCTCGTACGACGTTACATACTTTCTTATTACATCTTTATGCTTGTAATAAGGTGAATGACCGTCGGTCCAATTGAATCCATGTCGATTAAAATAAAGCCAACTTTAAAAAAGAAAAAATTATATACAAAACATTACATTTTTAAAAAAAAAATACTTACTCGTTCTGTTCTCTCTCGAGATCGCTCAACCAAGCTTCTTGAAATGGTGGTGAAAATACATTGTGATACACTTCATTATCACGCAACACCGCAAATTCTTTAACTATAAAACTCTTGTCGGTCAATACAAAACCTTGAAAATCAACGAATGTCGGTGTCATTATCGTCAGTCGCTCGATGCAATACTGAACGATCTTTTTTTTTTTTGTTACATTTAAGAAAGTTTAATGTTTTTTTTTAGGAGGGGATATTTTCTAAGAATTTTTTTCCCATTGTTAGTTTCTTCGGAAAAAAATATCTTCCAGAGATTAAGACTCCTTATCGAATGTATTTTTTTCCCATTGTTAGTTTCTTCGGAAAAAAAAAATATCTTCCAGAGATTAAGAAACAATGGACTCCTTATCGAATGTAACTTTATATTTTTAAAAAATCTTTCTCTCTCTACGGAGATATTTCTTCGGAGATGCTTCATTTCAGTTTTTATCTTCGTCGAGAATAGCGCAACAATGCATAGAATAACTCACATAATGGATATAGAAGGTTTCTTAGTTTATAAAAAAGAACTTAAATATAAAGATATAGCTATAATTGATTTAAAAAGTAATCAAATTTCTTACGCATCTTTTCGTTTGCGTGACAGTATGAAAAACCTTAGTGAAAAAGACAAAAAAACTGTGTGGTTTTTGCTAAATATGGTGCATGGTATAAAATACAGTGATACGGGATTCGAGAAATACGAGCAGGAGGATGTGGAAGATTTTATTAGAGGTTGCCTAACGTGCGAGAATCCCGTAGTAGCCTACAAGGGAGGGAACATTGAAAAAAATCTATTGAATAGGATGAATGTGGATAATATTAATTTAGAAGTGTATGGTTGCCCTAAGTTTAAGGATTTAATTGAATTATATGATTTTGAAAAAACACCGTGCAATTTACACGTTCGAGAGAAGAACTTGAACAATGAACGTATCCACTGCCCGTACGAGGAGGTGTCAGTTTTTGCCAAGTGGATACAATCAAAAATGTGACTCTTTAAAATTCATCGGAGGAATAAAGAGGGGAAAACAAGTCCTCGCAGCCTCATTCAATGTTACAACATCGTCGGTGACAGTAAGAAAAAATGAGCTGCGAAAAGTGTAAATTAATCATGATTCAAGAGGATATTGTTCCTCTTTCACCCACTCTTCCCAGAGAATTGACAGAGGAATACGTCAATCGAATTAACGATTTCTTCAATCGTTACTTCGAAGAGTATGAACGGAAACTGCACCATTATTTGCATAAAAACTGTAAGTATTTATTTAATATTTTTATATTTATTATTTGTTTGTATTTTTTTTTCTTCAAAAAATAAAGTGAAGAAAGACGAAGAGACTGAGGAAAAAGATATTGAGTCAAAGGAGACGAAGAAGGAAGAAGATAAAGAGGAGAAAAAAATAGAGGAGGAGGAGGAAAAAGATATTGAGTCGAAGAAGGAAGAAGAAGAAGATAAAGAGGAGAAAAAAATAGAGGAGGAGGAAGAATGTAAGTATTAACTTTATCTTTTTTACCTTTTCATAATTATTACCTGTTTGTATTTTTAAATTAAAGTGAAGAAAGACGAAGAGACCGGGGAAGATATTGAGTCAAAGGAGATGAAGAAGGAAGAAGAAAAAAATAAAGTGAAGAAAGACGAAGAGACTGAGGAAAAAGATATTGAGTCAAAGGAGACGAAGAAGGAAGAAGATAAAGAGGAGAAAAAAATAGAGGAGGAGGAGGAGGAAAAAGATATTGAGTCGAAGCAGACGAAGAAGGAAGAAGAAGATAAAGAGGAGAAAAAAATAGAGGAGGAAGAATGTAAGTATTAACTTTATCTTTTTTACCTTTTCATAATTATTACCTGTTTGTATTTTTAAATTAAAGTGAAGAAAGACGAAGAGAAACAGACCGGGGAAGATATTGAGTCAAAGGAGATGAAGAAGGAAGAGGAGAAAAAAATAGAGGAGGAGGAAAAAGATAATGTGTCAAAGCAGACTAAGAAGGAAGATGAATCACCAAATTTCTTTTTCTTTTATTATTAAATTTTTATAGAATAGTTTAAAAATTATTGTAGAAATATTATTAAAAATATATATTAATTTTATTTAAAAAACTACAACGATTGTTCAACTAGCAAACCCCTGCTCCTCAACCTTGAATTCACGTGAAAAACGTTATCATCCAAAGTATGGACGAGGTAGTAGAAGAGGAGGAGGAGGCTGTTAATAGCTATTGTGAAGTGGAGAAATCTAATACGTATTGATAGAGAAAATAATAATAATTATACATTTCGTATTGAGCTTACATCTCTACCATTCTCAGTCTACCGAGTTTGCTTGACGTGACAGTTTCAACAAGAAAAAAATGGGTGCAATTAAATTGTACAGATTAACTACTGAACAAAATATTGAACAAAATATTGAAAACATTCAGAATATGGATGAATTTGTGGAGGAAGAAGAAGAAGAAGTAGATTTGGAAGGAGATTGGGGTGAAGTGAATAACAACGCGTTGACCGCGATTGTCAGAATGTTGAGGAAGAAGCTTCAGCGGCAAAAATCAACATCAAATATTGATGATGATGATGATGATGATGATGATGATGATGATGAGGCTAATCTATTAGATTATAGTAGTGAAGTAGAGTGGGAGCCAGAAATTTGGGAATAAATTTCTCCAGAAAATATAATACGGTTCGACGAGGATAATGACGTTCTCCAGCTACTGTCGAATTCATTTACGGAAACCTCCAACAATCGGTAAGAATCGATGAAAAAAAAAAAAAACTATCAAGTGCTTGGATAAGTAGTATAATTTTTCCTAATTTTTTTTTTCTCGTAGATGATACCGCTCCTACTACTGCTACTCTCACTACCACTTCATTTTTATAATATTTTATTATTATTAAATTCAATTATAACTTTTTTTTTTTATGTATGTTATTAAAAATATATTTATAAATTTTAATTAAAATAACAAAAAAATATCGTTCATTTCACAACCTCAAAATTCTATTTCTCCTTCTCCTTCTATTATTATTATTATTATTAACGTTCGTCGTATCAGGTCTCTATTGAAATTCTCTTTGACTGCGTTCCGCTTCTCGGATAGGAGGCTAATATGTTTTGATAAAGAGTTAACTAATATGTATTGATAAAGAAAGGTATCTGACTAACTAAAATGTACGTGCGTAATCGGTCAGTTCATATTTCATTGGGAGATCGTTTTGCATCTGAGCGACTAGTGACGAAAAATCTTGAGATCATTTTAACGCTAACAACGACAGTGACAATGTTCCGTGCTACATCTAAAAAACGAGACATTTTTAAGGATAATCCTGATTTTGATGCCTTGATTGAAGTGCTTGTGGGGATAATAAGTGAAATAGAGGAACAAATAGAGGAAGAGGACGAAGATTTGTTGAGGAATCCGGAGGATATTCCTGAATTTAGCGCCTTGGTTGAAGAACTTGTGGAGATAATGGGTGAAATGGAGGAAACAGTGCAAGAGGAAGAAGATTTGATAGTAATTGTTGAAAAACTAGTGGAGCTCAGAAATCGAATACAAGAAGGGCTAGAGCAAGCGGAGCAAGAGCAGGAGGAGGAAGATGAGGAGGAGGAAAACGAAGAACAACATTAATTCAAATATGTTTTTGAAGAGAGAAATTTTGGAGGCTGCGCAATCTGAGACTTTCGTCACGGGGGAACACAAGTTACGAGCCTGAGGTACAACTTACTTCGTCACGGTGGAAGCAAGCAAATACATATATATCATCAGTCAATAATGTATTTCAATAAAGAGGGTTTTTTATGCCGAAAGGCTTTTTCCCTTCAATTTTTTTTTTTATTTAATTACCTCTCCATCAATCCATAACAATTTCCCTTTTTATTGAATAATAACAAAATGGGAATTATATCGCTCAAATACCTATAAAATTTTTATTAAGAAAAATATTTACATTTTAAAAATTCTTTATCCATAAGGTTTTTTTTTTTTTAAAAAATAACGGTACTCGCAAGCCAGCAACCATTTTCCAGTTATATTGCCTTGAGAGTCATTTTCACACCAATAGAACCCTTGAACACTGCTCCTAAATCTTTTCAAGTGTTTCAAATACGTCCCAACCACTTCTCTTTAGGTAAGGTCACGTAGGCTCCGCTCTTATTACAGAGCGGATGATAAGTATCTACGACGATGGACTATTCGCCTTAAAAGAAGTCGATCGCGAAACCTAATACGTATTGATAATTGAATATAAACTTCTCTCCGCATTGACAATGAGATGTAAACTTGATCTGAAGTGGAGAGAAGGCTAATATGTAAACTTGATCTGAAGTGGAGAGAAGGCTAATATGTATTGTTAAAGATGTATAAACTTCATCTGGAGTATAGAGAGAGAGAGAGAGAGAGAGAGAGAGAAAATTTGAACACGTAGAGGAGAGCATTCTTCAAATCAGTCTTCAGTGAACCATCATGAGTTCCACAAGGAAAGTTAGTTTACCGGACAAGAAAGTGACGCTGGAGGATCTAAAACATTCCTCCAAACCAGTGGCAATAGTGAGGCCAATTGTGAGGCAGCAGCAGCAGCAGTCAGTGCGAAGAGGGTATCGCACGATACCCGAACAGCAGCAGCCACTGCGGCGGCCACATTCGCTGCCCATAGCCCTGCGGATGCTGCATGCAGCGGAGCAGCCTGCAGCGGAGCAGTCTGCAGCGGAGCAACCTGCAGCGGAGCAGTCTGCAGCGGAGCAACCTGCAGTCTCGCGTAGGCTGTAATTAATATTACGTTTACCTAATATGTAGCCTATGTGAGCTGCTAGGTTGTGTGTGTGTGACAGGCAGTCCCCACCAAATCGGTAAGAGTTAATACAAAAAAATAATAATAATAAATATTAATAATAAATATAAATAATTTTTCTTTTTAATTATAGATGCTGTTGCTGTTTTTATTGCGGTACCTATATATATATATATTTCATATGTATTTCAATAAAGAGGGTTTTTTATGCCGAAAGGCTTTTTCCCTTAAATTTATGTTTTTTTTCTATTACATTACCTCTCCACCAATCCACTGTATCCCGTACTAGAAATATTGCAAAGAATCAGCTACAGAGGAACAAAGATGGAATCTCTCTCTCTCTCTCTCTCTTAGACGTACACTGCTTAACGTAAGAGGGGGGAGGTCGCATCATCGCACTACTCTCTCTCTCTCTCTTGTATGGCTTAACGTAAGGGGGATGGGGGGCTCTCTCTCTTGTACGGATAAACGTAAGGGGGACCACGTGTGTACCCTACTATTCTGCTGGAATCTCTCTCTCTCTCTCTCTCTCTCTCTCTCTCTCTCTCTCAGGCGTCCACTGCTTAACATTAGAGGGGGGGAGGTCACGTGTGAACCCTACGAGTTTAACGTCGGGGGAGGACGATGCGCATGCGCACAACCGCGCACGAGGAGAGGGGGCAATTCCCCTACTTCCCTTGCCCCCGCGGGACCCCGACCCCCTCGCCACGCGGTCCCAGAACCATCCTAGCCTATCTACTCACGCGATTTCGGCGAAATTCTTTTGACGCGTTCCAACGGGCAAAGCTCGATCAGCGTTGCTCAATCGTCGAATATGCTCGCGACATTCTCGTACCCATGCATCGTATTC
Source organism: Prorops nasuta (assembly GCF_024137725.1). Taxonomy (NCBI): domain Eukaryota; kingdom Metazoa; phylum Arthropoda; class Insecta; order Hymenoptera; family Bethylidae; genus Prorops; species Prorops nasuta. The sequence continues at coordinate 6,152,187 of NW_027116813.1, read as the reverse complement.
GTTCGCGCTATTAATTGTAAAAAATTTTCTTCGCAATTCAGTAGACATTTTGTGTTTCTTAAAGAAAATTTTATGACTGTCATACGGTAGACAACAATAAATTAATAATTATGAATGCGTCTCTCGCGAAGCGTAACGCTTATATATATATCGAATAGAGAATGGAAGAAGGGTTATCTACACATCCCATTGATTCGTCCGAGATGCATACTGACATTGATATACATTGTTATCAATTTTTTTCTTTTCAGAATTCATTTATTTCTTTGATCATATACAGATTTCATATAGTAGACATTTTGCAGTGAACATATACCATAATAATTTATGCACTTTGGTAACGGTGGTTCAAAATTTTTACTCCATCTAAGACTAAATTTACCCCACTCACACTCCTTCACATTGTATATATTTTCTAAGTTGCAAATTTTTTTCAACCACTCATATTCCTCCAGTCCTTTCACGAAAATCCAACCTTCCTCGTATGACGTTACATACTTTCTTATTACATCTTTATACTTGTAATAAGGTGAATGACCGTCGGTCCAATTGAATCCATGTCGATTAAAATAAAGCCAACTATAAAAAGAAAAAAAACATTATATTTTTTATTGTTTAAAAAAAAAGTACTTACTCATTCTGTTCTCTCTCGAGATCGCTCAACCAAGCTTCTTGAAATGGTGGTGAAAATACATTGTGATACACTTCATTATTACGCAACACCGCAAACTCTTTAACTATAAAACTTTTGTCGGTCAATACAAAACCTTGAAAATCAACGAATGTCGGTGTCATTATCGTCGTCAGTCGCTCGATGCAATACTGAATGATCTTTTTTTTTTATCGCATTTAAAAAATTTCTTTTCCCCCTCCATCAGGGGAACAAATATGCTAAACGTATTAAAATTCAATGTTTTTTTCCCCCATTGTGATTGTTACCTATATTTTAATCACAGTATACTACAAAAGGAAAAAAAAAAATATCTTACGGAGATTATGCAGAGGGTATATCTTTCTTTGATTAGGAAAGAATGGACTCCTTATCAAATGTAACTTTATATTTTAAAGAAACGATAAAAATTCTTCCTCTCTAAGGGAATTGCTTCGGAGCTTCATTTCAGTTTTGTTTTGTTTCTTCGTCGAGAATAGCGCGAGCGCAACAATGCATAGAATAACTCACATAATGGATATAGAAGGTTTCTTAGTTTATAAAAAAGAACTTAAATATAAAGATATAGCTACAATTGATTTAAAAAGCAACCAAATTTCTTACGCATCTTTTCGTTTGCGTGACACTATTAACAACCTTAGTGAGAAAGACAAAAAAACCGTGTGGTATTTGCTCAATATGGTGTATGGCATAAAATACAGTGATACGGGATTCGAGAAATACGAGCAGGAGGATGTTGAAGATTTTATCAGGGACTGCTTAACCTGCGAGAATCCCGTAGTAGCCTACAAGGGAGGGAATATTGAAAAAAATATATTGAATAGAATGAATGTGGAAAATATCAATTTAGAAGTGTATGGTTGTCCTAAGTTTAAGGATTTAATTAAATTATATGATTTTGAAAAAACACCTTGTAATTTACATGTTCGAGAGACGAACTTGGACAATGAACGTATCCACTGTCCGTACGAGGAGGTGTCAGTTTTTGCCAAGTGGATAAAAGCAAATATGTGATTCTTTAAAAACTATTTAGAGAAATAAAGAGGAGAACACAAGTCCTCAAATCTTCATTCAATCTTATACCGTCGTCGGTGCTGCACACAGGAAAAAAAATGAGCTGCGAAAAGTGTAAATTAATCATGATTCAAGAGGATATTGTTCCTCTTTCACCCACTCTTCCCAGAGAATTGACAGAGGAATACGTCAATGGTTACTTCGAAGAGTATGAACGGAAACTGCATCTTTATTTGCATAAAAACTGTAAGTATTTATTTTTTACATTTTTTCATAATTATTGTTTTTTTTTAAATAAAGTGAAGAAAGACGAAGAGAAACAGGCTGAGGAAAAAGATATTGAGTCAAAACAGACGAAGAAGGAAGAGGAGAAAAAAGTAGAGGATGAAGAATGTAAGTATTTATTTTATCTTTTTTTACCTTTTCATAATTATTACCTGTTTGTATTTTTAAAATAAAGTGAAGAAAGACGAAGAGAAAGAGACTAGGGAAGATATTGAGTCAAAGGAGATGAAGAAGGAAGAAGAGGAAAAAAAATAGAGGTGGAGAAAGATATTGAGTCAAAGCAAACGAAGAAGGAAGAGGAGAAAAAAGTAGTGGAGAAGGAGGAGGAGGAGGAAAAAGATATTGCGTCAAAGCAGACTAAGAGAGAAGAAGAGGAACCACCACATTTCTTTTTCTTTTACTATTAAATTATTTTATCCAACAAATTGAAAAAATATCATTGTAAATTAACCTTTACTATTTCTTTTATCAAATAATTTGAAAAATATTATTGTAAATATACCTTTTACTAATTCATGTGGAGTTAACGGAAAGAAACCTAATATGTATTGAGAAATGGATATAAACTTCTCTCCGCATTGATAATAAGATGTAAACTGCATCCGAAGTGGAGAGAGAGAAAGCTAATATGTATTGATAAAGATATGTAAACTTCATCTGGAGTAAAGAGAGGAGAGCACTCTTCACTTTAGTCTTCAGTAAAACACCATGAGCTCCGGACGTAAAATTGTGCTACCACAAAAAAAGTTCACTATGTCGGACGTGGAGAAGTCCTCTGTGCCAGTGGCAGTAGTGAGACCATTTGTGCAGAATGAAGAGCAGCAGCAGCAGCAAGCAGTGCGAAGAGGGTATCGCACGATACCTGATCAGCAGCAGCCACTGCGGCGACCACATTCGCTGCCCGTAGCCCTGCAAATGCTGCCCGCAGCGGTGCAACCTGCAGCGGAACAACCGGCAGCGGAACAACCGGCAGCGGAGCAACCGGCAGCGGAGCAACCTGCAGTCTCGCGTAGGCAAATTACTATTACGTTTACGTAATATGCAGCCTATGTTAGCTGTGTGTGACAGGCAGTCACCACCAAATCGGTAAGAGTTAATAAAAGTCAAAGACTAATAAAAAAATATAATAAATATAAATATATAAATAATTTTTTTTAATTATAGAAGCTGTTGCTGTTTTTATTGGGAAGTCATCTGGAATAACCTGAAATATGCAGTCTACTCCATTAAAGTATACTGTTGCTAAGTGGCTGGGATTCGACAGGACGCACAATTCCTGGTTCATTTATATTTTTTTATAAGTAAATTTGTATTTCAATAAAGAGGGTTTTTTATGCCGAAGGCTTTTTCCCTTACATTGGTGTTTCTTCAGTTACCTCTCCACCATTCCACTGTACCCCGTAATATAAGTATTGCAAATAAAAAAAACAAAATATACAAATCATAACATAAAACCCTTGAAGATTTCCATTCAACCGACATCGGACGATGCTTCGACTGAGATATTCCAGGGGGATCTACAGCTTGAAAACTGTTCTGAATGTTTTCTGTAGGTAAGGTCACGGACCCAGAGAGCACAGAGACGACGAAAACACGTCTAAAAGACGTCAGACTATATTGAAAGACATCTTTCAGTTTGTGTAGGAAGTCGCCGAAAGGATGCCGAAAAGACGTCTTATGTCCCGACTTCTAACGTCTTAAAGACGTCAGATTTCTAGATACTTAAAGACGTCTTTTAGCTATAAATAAAAGATGTCTTTTAGCACTAAACGAAATGACGTCTTTTGGTAGTAAAGAATCTGACGTCTTTAAGTCATTACATATCATACGCAATTACGTGGTTTTTTTTTCAATAAAATCTACACAGATATTAAAAATTAAGTTTATATTTATTAAAGTTATTGATAATTATATTAAATTTCCCATATTATTTATAATTTGTATATATAGAGTATGTATAATGACTACATATATATAATATATTAGGAAATTTACGTAACAAAAGTGATAATATATAGTTATACAAATAAAATATCATGTAATTATTACTATACACAAAATTGAACAAAATAGCTGCTAATCCATAACGATCTATTTAAGTTTCACGAGCTTACTTCTGGTGGTACCTATATCGATCTCCAGCCCGTCGTAACCATTCCTTGCATACTGTTGCAATGCCATCTTGCAAAGCGCTTGCTGCATGGCTATTTAATATAGTCGCTAAAATAATAAATATTATTTTAACGAAGTTACATAATAATCTCTAAAAAATTCAAAATTTATATAAAATCTTAAATGTTCGACGAATAATGTGGATTATTCACGTGTACATATAATATACAAAAAGATAGATGAAAATGAAGTAATTTTGAAATTTTTCAACTCGCAAATACACAAATGTATTCTTTTTCACCCTATACGGCCTTGTTCATAAAAAATAAAATATATGTTTTGGAAATACTCACCCATCAGGATATTTACAAATGAAGTGGCCTTGATACCAGTTGTATTACGTTGGCCATCCCATGTTAGGCTCATAGCTAATTTATTTGTAGAAACTGGCTCATAACATTGTAAGCTAGTTTTTTATAATTTTTTCCCCCGATTAAAAGAATTTTTCGTTTCTGAAAAATAAAATATACACATATATGTCATTATCTACTTTTATATGTACTTGCCATCGAGATGCTACCGTGTCTCTTGATATGTACATATATATTTATATTAATTGATAAAAAGATGAAGTAATAAATCATGTACTCATAATAAATATACATACGGTCTGATCTCTCATATGGGCATTGTCGTTCAGATCCTCACAAAACTTTTCAAATTCTGCTTTTTCGTTAAATGGAAGTAACGGCAGCAAGCCCTCCTCCATTGCCATTGAATGTTCTAGATTGAACTGATTAATTATTATATCCGCTTTACGATGTAACGATATAAGCAGCCGCTCCACATTTGCAAGAGCTAAAATAATATGCAATGTGAGTTATAAATAATAATTTTGCAATCAATATTTTGAATATGTATTGCACTTACTACGATCATTAACTAGTGTCGAAGGGCCTGCAGTATTCTCAACTGGTTCAGATTCAGCAGTACAAGAAGCATTGAAATCAATGTTCAGAAAGAGAGGTTCTAAGGTATTGTCTCCGGCACTATATACAGGAGTAACCGCTTCTTCAGCTTCAACGAAAATGGTAGGTCCTTTCTTGAAGGACGTCATTTGTTTCTGTCTTTCAAAGTCCATGGTGGCAGTCGAATCATCTGAGTAATTGTTGAAAAGGAAGGAAAGGATGATGTGGAAAAAGATAAGAAGGGAAGTTTAAATGATTTGTTGACAATCTAAATAATTTACTTTGAGTGGCAGGAGTTCTAGACCCGGTATGACTTTGAGCGTCATGTACCTTCGACCTTTCACAGGTGCTTTCTGTAAAATTTATAAATTTGAATTATACTGACTCCTTTCAATGTTAAAGTTGAGCAACTCTTAAATACAATATATGAGGATTTATTAGATTTCATTAATTTGAATGAATTTTAAAGTAACCGTTGAAAGTAGCAAACAAGCTATATATATTGGCGATTTCTTATAAATTGCAAGAGGGAATATTTAAAAAACATTATATGGTGGTTATAAACTTTAAAAACTTTTCATTTGCATTAAACAAGCAGTTATGTATAAAACGAAGGAGTTACAAAAATGTAGTAATCATTAAAATGAAAAAATATATATAGTTTCTGAGTAGTCATACTACGTACAAAAATAAATCTTGCTTTTATTGTTAATCTACCCAACTATACAAAGTCATACATATATTTGTTATTAATGAAAACTAAATACTCAATCTCTTTTTACGTTTAAAAGATACAGACCACCTAAAAATTATATGTATATCAGAGTTATACTAAACGTACCATTCTGTGATATGCTCGGAACTGGATCATGTTGCTGTATATCAGGATTATCCGTGCAAACATAATTAGAAGGAGGGGGTGGGATTGATGATTTCGTTACTTCTGGATATAGAAAAAAGAGATGATTTCAATTAGGAGATAAAAGGAAAATCCGTGAAACACAAATATTAAGAAATATATCCCTATACCAGGCTATATAATTACTATTTTGACATTTACTTGAACGTTGTTTTTTCATTACACGACTCTCTGATTCCTCAGAAGAGTGTGATGATTCTTCAGAATCAAAGAACTTTGCATTTTTCTTCCTTCTTCTCTTTTGCGGCAAAGGATCAGAAATAAGTTCGTTTAATGTTGCCATTATACCTTCATCGGACGATATAAATTGAGAATGGCTTTCGGCTTTTCTAGCTATTTCATATGTAGCTATATTTACGGGTAAACAAATTAATAATAACATTCATTTCATGTTAGGTTTATACCATATTGTGTTACGGAATATTTACGGAAAGGTCCTAAGATGTGTTTGCAGGGTACTGATTGCCAGGAAGATTCAGGAAGGTCTTGCTTTTTAATTAATTTGGACGGATCTTTAATATGAGAAGGCCACATGCAGGATTTTTTATCTAAGGAGATCCAGGAGCTAGGAATAGCGCTACACCATTCATGCGCCACAGCTACGTAAAACATCTATGAAGAAAGGAAATTACATAAGGATGATAAAGGAGCAATTTAAAATTAGCCACTATTACTCTTAGCATTCGTATACAACAATTGTAGTACCTATTTAATGGTATGTATGTAGGAGAGGAAAAACGCAGAATTTATCGTTCCATGGAATGAGTATAGCTTTTGAAGCGATCTGATTAGTATTAACTATTAAAGGTTCTCCCAAGTCGTCAGTAACCACATATATGTTAGCATCTTTCGAGTTGAATGGATAATGAGGGAAACTATCATAATGTATAAATTCTTGGCCTATGACGACAGTTTCTCCATTTTTCTCTCCAATATGCCGTACAAGAAAAACTTTGTTGCTTTTCAAGTAACATATTCGGTCACACCTCTTCGCAGATGACAACGTAAAGTTTTCGAACATAATACACTCATAGAAATTGTACTCGTTAAATGATGTATGATTCATAAGCTTCTTTTTTAATGAAGGGTATTGTGGCAATTTTAAGTTACATTTTAATTGCGTTGCAGTATTCCCTTCGATAATTCTTCGATGTATTTGTTGAAGAGGCTTTTCGTACTTCCTTAATAATTTTTTCAGAGAATGCAAATGATTTTCAAATGGAAAAGAGCTAAATGTATCTAGAGGCCCAAAACGCAACGAATCATCACTAATATAAATTAGATTATGAACAGTATATATCATATGTTCTTTGCCGTAAATATGTGGAAATTGTTGCACGAAATATCGTAGAAGATTTTTAGCATATGCGTTATATAGCTTATAATTTTCGTAATGAGTTAAGATTCTTATTGCACAATGAAAAGCAAGAAAATGTTTGAAGACGTCAATAGATAGATAATTCTCCATAACAATAGGACTTAAATAAAGCAGAAAAATCCATAACTCCGTTGCTTTCCATCGATCTAAATCTTTTAAGCTTGTCGGTGTCCTAACAAATTCCTGCGGTACCCACGGCTTCAGACTTTTTAAATGATGGGACAATTTTTCAGTTTCTTTCGAAGACAATCGAGTGCCCTTGTTTTTAGGACCAGACAACCATAATCGAAGCATTTTCTTCATTTGGCCCAAACAAATGAGATGCATATAGTCAAGAGGAAATGTGGTTACCATCGGCAATAGAATATTTTCAAAAGGGGATATACCTATATGATGCTCAGGGTTTTTACGCGAAGCAAAGTCTTCATCCGTACGTAGAGCGCAATTGTCTTCGATGAAAAGCATTTTGCGATATTCATAGTCACCTTCAACAACACACTTACTGCAACCAAAATAACCGTTGTGTCCCTTTGTGCATGTAACCAAGGCTCTTGCTGGAGAATCGCAAATGATTGAACGAATTTGAACAAAAAACCGATTACCATTAAAAGTAAATCCACTTGTGTTTAATTCTTTATATTCGTCAACGATAGGAATGAGAAAATGATTTTCTGCATTTGGTTTTTTGAATCCGTGAAATGCTCCAATTATAAACGGTATTTTTAATTGTATATGCACAATTTGAACTAATATCGGCCATAATTGACTCTTCGAACTCTTTGTAAGGGGTAATCCATCAATGTTAACGTTGATAAAAATCGTATCAGTTTGAATCATTTCATCCAATTGATACAGTTGATCCAATATTCCCTGTAATAATCCATAATGAAAGTAATCACCACCTGATCTTTTAGTTACGATTATAGTGCGAGGTGTTCTCATTAAACTTCTTCCATCCTTAGGCAAATCGTGATGTCCCTCTTCTCTCAGAATTTTTAGCAAGGACGTTAAAGTTTTGCCTTGAACATGATGTTTATCGGCCCATAAGATAAGTTTGGAACGTAATGTCAGGTGTTCTAATGAGCTTACACCTTTATAATTAATAGCAAGAACTGTATCGTCTACGTGTAAAAAATTATAAAGGAGTGAAGAGCTTGGAGTATTTACAGATATATCTTCAACATGAGGGCTACTATTTACAGAAAATATGTGATTACTGTCAGCTTCGAACAAGGGAGAACCTTTATGTTCAATATTATCTGCTAATATTCCTGCGCTACTTTGCCTTTCAGATCTTAAAATGTTTCCTTTACGGAGGCGTCGATTTTTCTGATGTTGAGATAAATCCGAAAATCTTTTAACCTTCGTCATCTTTGTGTCTGTTTTAATATGAAAATTACATAATTATATTCTTCAATAATATCTGTTTAGATTAGCAAGAAAGCAAAAGCAATATTTTTTTCATCTGTATCAATCAAAGTTTACTCTAACCAAATATGGTACGTAATATCGTAATTAATCAATGACTACATATAAAGATTAATTAATCAAATTTTGTAGAAAACTGTTAAAACAGATATAATAATATATGCAAGTACGCAGGTCTTTTCACATATATAATTAACCCTAGAAGTAAAAGCGTTCATGGTGAAAGGAAATAAGGCACGTGATTTATTCAACATCGACAGGAAGGAAGATATATAAAGAAGGAGAACCATACGCTGGTACACGCGTAGTGTATCGCTAACTCTCTCTTACTCCTAGGTACCTCTTTCCTCAAACAGTAGACAAATAACTTACTACCCTGATTTATTGATGGAAGAGGAAGACAGGAGATTAATAGAAATGAGTGAGTGTTAACGATGTGACAAGACTATAGTGTAAGCTCTCTCTCTTCTCTCTTTCTTTCATTCTCTCACTCGCTCCATCATTCACCAATTTCATCCTCTCTTTCATTCTCTCACTTGCTCCATCATTCACCATTTTCATCCTCTCTTTCATTCTCTCACTCGCTTCGTCATTCACCTCCATTCACCAATATCATCCTCTTTCGCTCTTTGTCATTCAATTTCATTCTCTCTTTCGTTTTCAATTATTCACCATCATTCAATCCGTCATTAAACTATTTCATTCTGCCTTCCGCAATCACTCATTATCTCTGGAATTTAACAATATCCTCTCTCTCTCTCTCTCTCTCTCTCACATGCACTCACTCACTCACTCACCCACTCACTCATTCACTCATTCACTCACTCTCTATCTCTCATTCACAGAAAAAGAAAGAGAGCTTAATTTACCAACGTATTGACCCACCGTACTCCCACACACTTCTATCAATCCTTGCCTCTTTCTTCCATCAAGAAACCGGAATAATAGGCAAGTTTGTTTACGTTTGAGGAGAGAGGTAACTAGGAGTGAGAGAGGATGAGCGATGCGCCATGTGTATAAATCAGCGTTCAGCTCTCCTTCTCCATGTCTTCCTCCTGTTAATATTTTATAAATCACGTGCCTCTATCCACACTATAAGCATATATTCTTCTTTGCTTTAAGGAATAAATTAAGTGAGTCAACCACTGTATATGGTGTTCCATTAAAAAAATTATTAATCGTATTGTAATCTCTAAAAATTGGACTTATGGGCAAAAAGTCTGTCGCAGTATACTCGGAATGTATACACAAATGGATTAAAAGAGTAAATAGAAAAAAAAAATCTTGTCCACCTTTATGAATCAACATATATAAAATTACAAGATTATTCAAATTATTATTCTCATTATCTATTTATCATGAACTAATAGTTCTTTACGTCATATTTATTATGTTTATTTTTTGTAATATTCTCTGTCTCTCATCACCTTAATTCCCATATTTAAATTTATTTTTTTAATCAACCAAATAAATAAACATGTATCACAAGCAAAGTTACTTTAAAATACATTTTAATGTAACTATTGCAAGCTTTCAAAAGTACTTCGTATAATTGTCTTTTTCAATCTCGCAAGTAATTGAATGGAGTTGTATAATTAAAATATTATAGTTAATTTATTTAAACACACTCATAGAAAACGATGATAGAAAGTAACAAAGGAAATTAGTATCATAAAAATGAAGAAATTGAAAAAAGTGGAAGGGAGAGGATTAAGATTTGTTATGGAATTTAAGGTGTATGGGAATATCAGGAATGCTGCATAGGTAAACAAAACAAAAATATTAACAATATATAAATACTACAAGTATAAATAGTAATAACATGAAAAATGGACCATAGCTAGAGAGTTGAAAATAACTAGATCTTATTTCAAATAATTTTTAGATTAATATTTAATTTAATACTTAAAGCCAAAACTTAAAACATATGGAAACATTATTTTTGCCATTCAAATGATTTATTACAAATTATATTTTGTATAATTTTTCGTTAAACAAATTCATTTTCAATAAACATACTGCAGTTTTTATGCAAATTCTATTATTTTTTAATAAACACTTGCTAATTGTATTTGTTAAAATTCCCATACAGCACCAAATGACTTAAAGACATTTTTTAGGCGTCTTTTAGTCAAGTGTGCTGTAAATGTATCAAATTATACCATAAAGCAATCACATTTTAACTCTCAATTTGCGGGAGGTCTAATTTTCAATGGAAAATTTGATTAAATCTAAGAAATAAATGGCTTACCTTGCAGATAAACTTTGACTTCCTTGAAATAAAATCGTGCGTTTAAGATAATCCAATATTCTCCAAACAATCTACAGGCCTCAAATATATAGGTAGCAAGAATGACACGCTGCAAAACAAGATTTAATAAAATAATTATTCATGTTGCACAATTGTCGCTATTTCTAAAAAAAAAGACATTAACACAGTGGCGAACCCTCAGGATACTCATACCATTATAATCCAAATTAAATGGATATCAAAACTAAATAGTTAAAAAAACCTGAAAAAATTTCCTGCTATTTCAAAAATATAACCCAAAATTAGAAAACGTGAGTTTATCGAGTTAAAGTTGTATTTCATAGTTAGTAAAGGGCATTAGGGAGTCACGAACCCTCACAAAATACATACTGTAAAACCCAGAATTTCATTCGCTACATGACTGTATAATTAGATAAAATTAAAAAACATTCCTTTTTTCTCCAAAATTAAGTAGAAGCTTAAAAAACGTTGATTTATCGAATTAGAGTCGTATTTCTTCGTAGTATGGATAGAGATGAATGAAAATGAAAACGTTTAGTTCAACCAACCTTAAATTCTGAAGATTAATTATAATCAGCTATTTTGATTGTATCCGTAGAAGGTGAAGTGGAGAGCAACTATAAGATTGACTAGCTGTAAATTAGCTAAGGTCCATAGCCACTACACTTCACTATAACCATTAAATCTGAAGAGACAGCCAGCAGCGGAGCACACAGAATTATGTGGCTATGTATTCACTGATATAAGAGATCCTGTAAAAAGAAAATTGTTTTTCATTGCATATAGATCAAGTTTGATGACTATAATATGAGCCATTACTTATATGTGTGAACAATTCTTTGCATTTCTAGGATATTTATAAAAGATAAGTGAAAATGAAGCATTGTTCATTTAATGCAAAAATATTCAATTAAGAAAATAAGAATAATCAAATAGACTATAATATGCTACACTATAATTGCCCAAAAGACTTAGGAAAGGATATAGTGAGTCGTCTAATATGATTTCGACATTTATATTTGGAGTTACATAGGCGATTTGTCTGCTAAATGGAAATATTAGTTAATATGCAATGGATAGAAGAAAAGAAAACGTTTTAATGGAAAATATTTACTTATATAGTGAAATAGAGTGTCATGGGAGAATTGTTTGTAAAAGTATAAGTTTGACTTACCAAAATTGATACTTGAAGGAGCAAATACAAAATCAGCAGGGCCAGTCGTAGCACAATATTTGCAGTTATATTACAATGAAATCCTGTGAAAAAAAGAATTAATAAATCTGTGTTTTCTAATCTACGTACTAAAGATAACCACCAATATTCATTTTTTAATTTATGGTATAAATAACAAATTATTGATTTTTAAGAGCTTTAAAGACAGAAAAAATATGAATTTATAAATGCTTACCACAAATTAATATACCAAGGCAGCTTTTTGAGGAAATACATGCAATGGAGCACACTATACACCCGCGCACGTGCTGCACTTTAAAAAAACACCACGGCCATTAAGGGGATGCATTGAGCAACTCTAACACTCATTCAAGTTTATCTTCCAAACTATTAGGAATATGAACTTTTTTGTAGAGATTAAATTTACTCTTTTGACAGTACTGAAGCGCGCTACAAACTCGAGTTCTCAAAATTATAAAAAAAAGTTTTCATAAAAACTACAAATACTTGTAATTTTGTTGGTCATAGTAATATTGAAAATTAGGCCATGCAGCGCGCTAAGGAAAAGCTCTATGACTAATTTGAGACCAAGAAGAAACAAATATACATAAAAATGTGGAAGATTTTTTTGAAAAACTAAATTAGCTATTGAAAGACAAGTTTTACACTGTTCTATCGACGGAGAAGTTTCACAATGCGTTAGACAAGGACAGGCCTATTAGCTTTCTCGCTTTAGAAGGGGTACCCACTCTCTCCCCCACCATTACCCGCTAAACAAACCAACTCTCCTACACACAGCAAGACGGCTGGCTAACGCTGCCTGTCGGTGTGATTCCGTAGCGCAATACAAGAATAAATCATTATTTCTAGGTTTTAGGGTTAGGTTTTCGCAAAACCGACCTTGTACCGCCCTTCCGTATCATTTCGAGAGGCTACAGTAAATTTTTCAAAGTATTTTATCATCTATAAGTCTCTGTTCGAGATCTGGAGGAGCAAAAATGTCGAGAAGTAGATTCCGCATTTTCTGCTATATCTCCCTTTCTCTCTTGCGCTCAGAGTGACGGCTAGACCGCCAACGTCTAGCTGCTCACTCTGTCTCACTCGCTATTTCACAGCGGCGCGCTTGCGCGTGAACTGGCCCTGGCACGTCGCGGCAGCGGCACGACTTGCGCGCCTGGCCACTAGGTGGCTAGCGCCACGAGCAGCTCTGTCGCTGGCAAGTTTCGTGCCGCGGAATTATATAGATGGGTCCTTGATAAGGACCCATCGCAGCCCAAACCCGCTAGCAGCAGCAGCAACAGCAGCAGCAACAGCAGCAGCAGTCAGCACCGCTAGCCAGCACCGCTAGCCATTTTTGCGCCTTCTTGGCATCACCGCCTCACCAGGCACCTTTTGGACGCCTCCACGACATCGGCGCCTCCACCAGGCCAGCAAACGAGCGCCTCCACCGGCGAACTCTACGGGTCGAATACTTTGGTAGGTATCACCCAACCACCCACCACCTACCAAGAGGGGACTACCCCTCTGCGGCACTCTCCTCCCTCCTAAGGGAGACTTCTCCGGGGACTGCCCGGGAGAAATCCACCCTCTCCTTCCCCTACCACACTGCCTCCGAGGGCTTACTCGGACTCAGTGTTCCTAACCCAAAGTCCAGGGCTCTCGCAAGAGTCGGGTAGTAAGGAGGGGTAAATTCACCCTAGGGGTTGGGGTGGCTCGGAGCCACTAGAGCTTCTGGAGAAGGAGGCTTGTTTGTAAGGGGACTTGCCCTTCCCTAAACCACTTCTCCACCTTTGCTTCCTCCTGTGGCTGGGGATTTTGCTGGGGAATACCCCAGCAAAATTGTCCGGTCAGGGAGCTCTGCAGTCCGCGTACCTTCCTAGGGAATTTTCGTTCCTAGAGTTCTTTGGTATCTTCTGCGAAAGAAATTTCCTAGAATTTGACGGGAGCAAATTCCCTAGGAATTCGATATATTTAAGTCTAGCGGTCATTTATATATATATATATATTGTAAATTTTGTACAATATTATTTATTTAAATAAAGACTCCTTTTCCCTCTTAAATTGTCTTTGAACATTTTATTTTAAGAAAAACCTTCCCATCTGACCCCAGGTTTGGAGCCTACTTGGACGCTGTTTCGCACAGTCTCAAAAAACCTGAATTAGTTGAAGAAAGCGTAACTCGTAGCAGCCGACACTGATCGCTAACTTGTATAGCGCATCAGCATCGGCTGCAATGAGTCGTGCATTCGTCAACTGAATCAAGTGTTTTGAGATTTGTAGATGACTAAATACTTTGAAAATTTTACTGTAGCCTCCCGAAATGATATGGAAGGGCGGTACAAGGTCGGTTTTGCGAAAACCTTAACCTAAAACCTAGAAATAATTATTTGTTCCTTTATTCTACTACGGATTCATACCGACAGGCAGTGTTAGCCAGCCATCTTGCTGTGTGTAAGAGAGTTGGTTGGTTTAGCGGGAAATGGTGGGGAGAGAGTGGGTGCCTTTTTCAAAGCGAGAGAGCTAATAGGCCTGTCCTTGTCTAACGCACTGTGAAACTTCTCCGTCGGCCAAACAGTTTAAAACTTGTCTTTGAATAGCTGATTTAGTTTTTCAAAAAAATCTTCCACATTTTTAGGTATATTTGTTTCTTTTTGGTCTCCAATTAGTCATAGAACTTTTCTTTAGCTCGCTACAAGGCTAAATTTTCAATATTAGTATGACCAAGAAAATTACAAGTTTTTATAATTTTTATGAAAAAATTTTTTTTTTATAATTTTGAGAAACCGAGTTTGTAGCGCGCTTCAATACATTTAAAAGAGTAAATTTAATCTCTACAAAAAAGTTCATATTCCTAATAGTTTGGAAAATAAACTTGAATGATTGTTTGGGTCGCTCAATGCATCCCCTTAAAAATGGCGATTCATCTCACGGCGCTTTACCGCGTGTTCTTTACGGAAGTTACAGTAGAGGAGCTATGCGGTTCCGATGACAGGGAGTGGGGGAAGCTGTTTTGTGGTGTGGATTGTGGAAGGGGGATGGGTGGGGATAAGACTCTCTTAGTATGGTAGTGGTGGGGATGAGGAAGGAAAGGGTCTTATAGTAGGATCGAGTTTGGTTAGGGAGGGTGGGGTTATTTTTCACCCTATGTCACAGTTGGAAGGTCTTATAGTGGGACCGAGTTTGGTTAGGTAGGGGGTATTTTTCACCCTATGTCACAGTTGGAAGGTCTTATAGTGGGACCGGGTTTGGTTAGGGAGGGGGTATTTTTCACCCTATGGTACCGTTGGTTAGTTATCCTACGGGGACCTAAGTTATCCTACGGGGCCCTAGTTGAGGGAAGGTTTTTTCGGTAGTGGGTCAAGTGTCCTACTTTTCGGTGGGGATAAAATGGCGGCGACAGGAACGTTCTTGCATAGTGCGTATACAATCTACCATAATCATGATTCAATCCCCTTAGAAGTATGTCACGTGATTTATAGTACAGTCTGTACCAAATGTACTCTAATATCATTAATTGTGACAGATAATTAATATGTCAAAAAAATAATTTCTTAAAATTTGATTTAAAGAGTTCACTCTGCCTCAGCAATAAAAGGAAGGAGTTTAATTGTCAGATAAGTAACTTGCTAATGATTAAGATTTCAAGTTTATCCTAAATAAAGATCAGATACTTTGCGTTATTTATGATGTGTTACAGGATAAAAGGCAGAGGAATACAAAAAAAAAGATGTTAGACAATTAAACATCTTTTATGTGCTACTATTTACAGCATGAGAATGTATGTACATCAACTGGAATTTACTCAGAAGGTCCTGTTTTCACATTGAGAGCTACTCGTTATGAATTCTTCTTGGTTACTGGTGCACTGTAAGCTTAAAGGAACATCCTGATTTTTAATTAAAGACTAATAGTGATTCCACTATTATTTAATTTATTAACGCTACTGTTAAAAAGGAATTATTTTAACAAAAGCTTTTTTAGCCACTGGGGACTGCCTAGGTGAGTTATTTGTGACAAATTGACACACTTTCAGTAAAATTTCCTAGAATAGTATATGGTTTATCGCTTTTGTTTTAACTTGTTAAAACAAAAGTCATAGACAATATACTGCTGTAAAAGCTTTATTGAAAGAGTGTCAATTGGTCACAACTCTCTCGAGTGGTCCTCGCAACAGGTTTAATGATCTAATAAATTTTACTTTTCTAGGTTATTGAAACTTATCACAATAGGAAAACATTTGCAGAGAATATCAATGAAGAATCTTTTTAAAGGGAGAGATAATACACATTTCCAATGCCTCTATAAATGGATACATGCTCTTATTTTAAAGATATGAATTGATATCTAATGATGACTAATATAATTATAAACAAGAATTTAAATAACTACTAATATTTCATTGTATCATTTATAATTTTAACGCATTGAAGGGTATTTGCTTGGCATGTACGTATTCTATTTCTTCATCTTGTTCTCTTTTTATACTTAATTGTAGTCCTTGTGAATGTTATAATGTACTTTACAATTAAATAAAGAGATATAAAAGATTATTTTGTATGGTGCATTATATAAATTATAATTATAAATTAAGAATCCCTCAGAAAAATGGAAATATATTTCTTACATAATTTTTTAAATGTTCTTTTTTAATAGATATATTTAAATTTTCAACTACATTTTAACGATAGGAAAAAATTTATTTGATATTATTATATACATTATATTATTATATAATTTCAATCTAAACTTACCTAAAACAAAATTTGTCTAAATTAAAGCAATGATAATATATAGTAAGTCTTTAGTGATCATATTTAATTTTATTTTATTCTGTCAAAATATGTTTACAAAACAAAATTGTATTCTTGTTTTGACCGTTAAACTGGGAAACGCAAGTACTTCTTGATACTAATGAGTAACGATGGTTCCAGTATGGTGTTAAATTTTAAGTGAACATATTCGTATAGATGTAGATTTTTGATATATTATAAAAATGAATAATTTAAAAACTTCAAAAATTGTATATGAAGACGGTTTTTGTTATTATGTTAATGTAAAAAAAAGAAATAAAGATGGACATGAAGTTGTGTAAGTTAAATTCAGAAATTAAATAATACAAAAGATATTACTTAATTGGAAATACAATTTCTTTTTGTAATATTACAATAATATTTTAATAATAAATATAATTATTGCTTAGATATCTGAAGTGTAAAAGACTCGAGTGCACTGGAAGCGCAAAAACACTTTCAAATAGATTTTATCCTATCCGTAAACACAATCATGAAAAGGAAAATGAATATTTAAAAACCGCGTTATTTAGAGAAGATATATTTAATTGCGTCAAAAACCTTCCTATTTCCCTTAAAGAAGCATATGACTATAAATGTAAAGAGTAAGTTTTATAAACGTTGTTTATATGGCTATAAGTAAATTTTGTTTAATCCTTCCTATCATATACATTTGCAAGGCATGTGGAAGCAGCACGAACTATTACATATAAGCATATAAATAGTACTTTAAAAAGAAAAAGAACGCACAATTATCTATATAGACCAAAAAGTATGAAAGATATACAACAAATAACTAACAATGAAATATGGCAGGAGGCATTAAAATTTTCTATTGAGAATTGTTGGCATAAGATATCAATTAATGTCATAGAAACAAATGTTGGATATCAAGTTATTTTATATGACACCATATTACTTGAAATGTTTCAAAATTTCCATGAATATTGTGTTGATGCTACTTATTATTCAAAGCCCCAATTGAAGGATGTGTATCAACTATTAACTATTATGGGCAGAATAAATCAAAAGGTAAGATCTAAATTTAGTTGTTAATTAACATCTTGAATCATTGATATATTAACGTGTATACCTCAGTTCCTACCATGTGTTTGGGTGTTAATGCCTCGAAAAAATGAAATAGCGTATGTGGAGGTCTTCACATATTTGAAAAATAATATAATGAAAGATATTATTATACACAGCATAATGTCAGACTTCGAATTAGCGTTACAAAATGCACTAAAAATAGTATATCCTCTTTGCAAATTAAAAGGATGCTATTTTCACTATGTGCATGTAAGTATATAATTATTTAGCAATAAGTTGCAATTATAATCATTTAATTATAATGTTTTAGAACATTGTAAAGCGTGCTAAAAAATATGAAGTCTTTAGTTGCTTAAAAAAAGAAAAATTGATTACAAACGTTCAAGGAACGTTCTTTTTGCGTCAGCTTCAGAATTTACCTCTCTTACCTGCATCCTCCATTAAAAGAGGATATCAAATAATTAAAGAAAATATGCTCGCAAATCAGGATCTACAAAAAATAAAGGCTGTTAAAAATTTATTATCATATATTGAAAGGTTTTGGATTAAACAAACAAATAGTGAAATACTTAGCGTTTTCAATCAAGATGTGAGGACCAATAACAGTCAAGAACGTTATCATAGGTCTCTAAATATTTTAGTGAAGCATAAGCCAACATTTTACAAATTAATATGTAAATATTCTTTCTCTTTCCCTTTCTCTTTTCTTTCTATTTCTTTACATTCTATAAATTAATAGAAAAGCAAAGTATTATTATTAATGCTTCCTGATTTTCAACTATATCAATCAATATTAAATCTAGTGTAATATATTATAAAACCATTATTTTTTTTTATTTAATATTCCATAACTATTTCAATAACTGCAGTAAAACTGAAAGATTTAATGATCAAAACCTTCATTGAGATTTCTCAATTAAATAATAACTTAAACATATCAGCCAGCAATAGAACAAGAAATGATATAAATTATGAGAACTGGTTAAATAAAGGCTGGAAGAAATTGATGCAATCAACGGGTGAAGAAAATACAAAAATAAAACACTTTTTAGTTATATCTGCTTTTAAAAAAAAATCTATGATAAACAAGATTAGAAATATTTTAAGAAACACAGGTAAAATTTATTAAAATGGAAATTTAAATTCTGTAAATGACTTACATCCCTTATTACTGATGCTAAACCATATTGATTAATGTATTATTCCACAGATGATACTATACCCTGCAAGAAAGCAGAATTAAGTATAGCAGATAGTGATAAATTACTATATATTAAAAGTAAGTTTCAGCATAAAAGTTTATCTCTTAGAACAAACATGAAACTGGGTATGAAGTTCAGAAGAAATATGACTGTCTTATGTACTTTCTACATGCATGGAAATGTAATCCACATACTTTAACATTATTATTGATTTCAGTCCACCAGGTGCCGCAAGAACATGACCAATAGAAATATCAACATTAAACCGTAAGCATGCGTCTGTTGGATGTAAATTTTAATGACATTTCATCTAAGCTGTTACAAAAAATATGTTATTTAGTCTTTTAATATTTTATATTCGTTTAAATATCTACATATATTTTATTACACATTCATTTTTACTAAACTGACTAAAAAAATTAAAATGTTTATTACAATAATAGAATACTGTATCAAACTATTACCTGTAAGAATTATAACTGCATTAAAAGTTGCATAAATAGAAACAGGAACTGTCTATTATCTCTCCCTTTAAAAAGATTCTTCATTGATATTCTCTGCAAATGCTTTCCTATTGTGATAAGTTTCAATAACCTAGAAAAGTAAAATTTATTAGATCATTAAACCTGTTGCGAGGACCACTCGAGAGAGTTGTGACCAATTGACACTCTTTCAATAAAGCTTTTACAGCAGTATATTGTCTATGACTTTTGTTTTAACAAGTTAAAACAAAAGCGATAAACCATATACTATTCTAGGAAATTTTACTGAAAGTGTGTCAATTTGTCACAAATAACTCACCTAGGCAGTCCCCAGTGGCTAAAAAAGCTTTTGTTAAAATAATTCCTTTTTAACAGTAGCGTTAATAAATTAAATAATAGTGGAATCACTATTAGTCTTTAATTAAAAATCAGGATGTTCCTTTAAGCTTACAGTGCACCAGTAACCAAGAAGAATTCATAACGAGTAGCTCTCAATGTGAAAACAGGACCTTCTGAGTAAATTCCAGTTGATGTACATACATTCTCATGCTGTAAATAGTAGCACATAAAAGATGTTTAATTGTCTAACATCTTTTTTTTTGTATTCCTCTGCCTTTTATCCTGTAACACATCATAAATAACGCAAAGTATCTGATCTTTATTTAGGATAAACTTGAAATCTTAATCATTAGCAAGTTACTTATCTGACAATTAAACTCCTTCCTTTTATTGCTGAGGCAGAGTGAACTCTTTAAATCAAATTTTAAGAAATTATTTTTTTGACATATTAATTATCTGTCACAATTAATGATATTAGAGTACATTTGGTACAGACTGTACTATAAATCACGTGACATACTTCTAAGGGGATTGAATCATGATTATGGTAGATTGTATACGCACTATGCAAGAACGTTCCTGTCGCCGCCATTTTATCCCCACCGAAAAGTAGGACACTTGACCCACTACCGGCATCAGCGTTGCCAAGTCCGCCATGTTGGAAGATACTACGCTGTATAGTTTGTTGGCGAGAATTGAATATACTACGCAAAATGTATAGTAAGTGTGAAACGAAGTATAGTGTTTTAGGTATAATAAGCTCTCAGTGCTTTCGAACGTGTTTTGGCCATTAATCTTGCGTCGCGGCGTTGTGTAGTTAGAATCAGAGGGGCGAGGGGATTTCTAGGGAGTTTGTACGTAGCTGTCAAATGGCGCGATTAACCCTCAATTTTTTATCATCAACAAAAATAATATTTTCGGAAAACGATTGTGGAAAAGAAGGAAGGATTTTAATAAATAACAGAGAAGACAAAATATATCAGATGAGTATAAATTAATAAAAAAAATGAAAATTATTGTGAATTTTTAAGAAAATATACTTTGTGGTTATTTTTTTTTGTGTTACAGTTGAAATCCGGTTATTATGACTTTCAATTAAGGAAAAAAGTAATTACAGACCAATAAATGAAAAAGTATTAATACATTAAGCATTTCTGTACGGCCCAGTCATTTCAATAATTGTGACTTAATGTTATAATAGTGAATGTGAAAGCGATTAGTGGATATACAACAAACTTTTATTGTAAATTTAATAATCTTGTATGACAATGTTTTAATTGCTATTATTTTAAATTAAAGTTAGTTTAATTAACATATTTTTATTTCATCCCTTTCTCAAAATTCTAAACACACATGGTAATTACCTATTCTTGTAGTAGTCATATATTCGTTAAATTACATACAAAATTACAACTGTTTTATATTTGTAAAGCATAGCTGTTTGTTGCAATGATTTTTATTATTCAATGTGAGACAAATCGCATTTTGTTTAGGCAAATGTCTTATTTATCCGCCACATCCTTCCATATCTTATGTAACATTTATTTGCCTTGTTAGTTCTTTCTTTTAGTTTTCAAAATATACGATTAATTTTTTGCTATTTTTATATACACTCAGATATAGCTATTCTATTGACTAATTAATCTTATAAATGTCAAGATGATTGGTAAACCATTGTTCTATTAAAGTTGAAGAATGGACACTTGAATTATTTTACTTATAATGTTTGGCATCTCTTCCATAGGATATCTTCTCTTTAAATTTCAGAGGATGTTGTTCTCCAATACATTTAAGGATACTGCTGAATTTATCTTGCTTTTAGCTTCAAATAATTCACATTTGGATATCCTTCCTCAATATATAATATATATTTTGTTAGTCCTATTTGTTTGTGAAATTTATCTGTTCTAAAACCTTAATTAATCCAGTTACTAGATATATAATATATCATTTTCAAAGAATTGATATCTTTCTTTCAATCTTAACAATATCATAATAGATGTAATGAAATATGTATTCTATATTCAAAATAGATATCCATGCGTATAGTTGGAAAACTATTTAAAGCTGAAAACAAGATGAGCTCAGTAGTGGGATTCTGTAACTCTTAGCGACAACTTTCGGTATCGTTAAGTCCAGTTACCGACAGAAATCGCTAAGTGCGATTCTGTAACTCAGAGTCAGCGATGATTGTCGCTTGTAATGTCGGTACTGTCGGTAACCTACCGAATCCTACCGAATAAACGTACCTTTCCTTTTTAAGAAAACTCTCAGTTCAATCTTAGTTAAGCGACGGAGTTACGAACAATTGAAGTTAATATAAATTGTACTAAACCGAATCATTTAGCTGAGAATTGATATTTCACTGAGTTTTTTATTGAAAGGAAAACTAATAATATCGTTGTAACTTAACAACGACCGAGATAGATGTCGCTAGAGGTTCAGCGGTACTAATATAAAATTTATCCGACGAATAACTTTAATAAACTTTTGCTTTTCCTTGCACGCATTCCACCAAAAACTCACAATGCTCGTAATAAATAATATATACCACATCAACTATTATATTGTGAGTGTTTTTGGCCTCAAGTGGGTCAAACCCCTTAACGACAGCTGTCGGTATCGCTAACTACCGACAGTTATCGCTTGCGCTAACGAATGAGCGATTCTGTAACTTTAGCTTTACGACAATAGTCGGTGCAACTCATATTTGTACGATAACGATAAAATTCGTTAAGGTTCTAGGGAAGCTGGTAATATTGGTGTATTAATACCAACCGAAATAGGAATTTTTGTGTTACTTGACTATATCATTTTTGACTATAGCAATTCTTACTATAGCAAAATTATCATATTTTATTTAAAAGAAGTATTAAAACGTAAGTATATTTTAATTAAAATAAGTATTAAAAATTAATGTTTTAACATTTTTTTGAGTTAGACAATGTACAGTTAGTGCCTGTGTGCTATAGTTAAATAATACAATTAATTCTATATTTTAGAGAAAACCTCTGCATATATATATATATATATATTTATTTTTAAATATAAAAATTGGAAAAATATTAAATTTTATTTCCTACGATTTTTACTGTAAGCCTTAATTTATAAAGAAAATTTATTGTAAGTACTTTTTTGTGATTTCTAAATATTAATTTAAGAAATATTTGTGACATTTATTATATTTACTTTCTCGGTAAACATCTACCGACGCCTATCACGGTCGTCGTTAAGTTAACGATAGAATTCGGTAGCGACCGCCATTTTTAACACTAATTATCGAAAACTTTGTGTTACAGAATCGCTCTTAGCGATATCTCTCGGTAACTCGATTCAATTACCGAAAGTTGTCGATAACTAGTTACTGAATCCATATAGACGGAAGTTACAGAATCGCTCTTTTCGTTACTGCAAGCGACAACTATCGGTAGTTAGCGATTCCGACAATCATCGCTGGGAAGTTACAGAATCCCAGCACAGCAGTATACATATACCTTTTAAAGAACTTTATCTTCACAAATATTATCAGAACATATCTCGCAGAAAAGTTGCCAAATTTTAATAGCATCATTCAAATGTCCATTTTACAAATTAAACAAGATAATGGTTTAACAATCATTTCAACAATTACAAAAATAATTGCAGATCAGCAGTATTATTAGATCTGTGTGTATGTATAAATGATTAGAAAATTAATGTTATATGATATAGACTGGAAGAAAATAGTGCAACGGAGCCAAATAAATGTCGCATAAGATATGGAAGGATGTGGCGGATAAATAAGACATTTACCTAAACAAAATGCGATTTGTCTCACATTGAATAATAAAAATCATTGCAACAAACAGCTATGCTTTACAAATATAAAACAGTTGTAATTTTGTATGTAATTTAACGAATATATGACTACTACAAGAATAGGTAATTACCATGTGTCTTTAGAATTTTGAGAAAGGGATGAAATAAAAATATGTTAATTAAACTAGCTTTAATTTAAAATAATAGTAATTAAAACATTGTCATACAAGATTATTAAATTTACAATAAGAGTTTGTTGTATATGCACTAATCGCTTACACATTCACTATTATAACATTAAGTCACAATTATTGAAATGACTGGGCCATACAGAGAAGTGCTTCATGTTTTAATACTTTTTCATTTATTAGTCTATAATTACTTTTTTCCTTAATTGAAAGTCATCATAACCGGATTTCAACTGTAACAAAAATAAAATAACCACAAAGTATATTTTCTTAAAAATTCACAATAATTTTCATTTTTTCTATTAATTTATACTCATCTGATATATTTTGTCTTCTCTGTTATTTATTAAAATCCTTCCTTCTTTTCCACAATCGTTTTCCGAAAATATTATTTTTGTTGATGATATAAAATTGAGGGTTAATCGCGCCATTTGACAGCTACGGACAAACTCCCTAAAAATCCCCTCGCCCCTCTGATTCTAACTTCCATTCGCCAAGACTCAAGATTAATGGCCAAAACGTAGTATCCCGCAAGGACAGAAACTGTAGCGTAGGATCCCGCAGTGAACAGTAACTATAGCGTAGGATCCCGCAGGGAACAGAAACTGTAGCGTAGTATCCTAAGGATACTACGCTATAGGAAAATTATACTACGGTGGTACATACTAGATTGTCCGAAAACTTTTGTAGAAGTGAGTCGACTACCTATATGACTAGTGAATATGGCCGAAATCTAGTAATATATTGCTATAATGTCGTAAGGCATTTATTGTAGTATTCATTTAGATATCAAGATGAGAAAAAGATAATTGAATAATCTTCAAGATAACGTCAATTTAAAGAAGCAGAAGAAAAAACTGCAAAATAAATGTAATTAAGAAAAACTATGGATCTTAGATAAGTAAAAACGTTTGAATAATTTAAAGTATTTATATATTGAATTTACTAGTGTTACTTTGTGGAAATATATTTTGTACAAATATGATTTAGGTGTTTGTGGCTTTCGCAAAGGATTAAAGAAATGCAGCATAAATGTTTATCAGAATAATAATGAGAGACGAGACAAAAATGACTGATAAGTGTAATTAAAATATTCATGCGTACTTTATTGACATATATGTCATCTGGTATAACTTTTACTGCTACGATGTTCATATTAATTATGATTTTATGATGAGAAACGCATGGGTCAAAGAAGGCAATACTTCTTACAAGGTAAATGTAAACAATTTGCAAATGTATTATACTTTCAATTTCAAATATAAAACTGTGTCTTAACTGTTTAGTTGATTAATTATTTAGATATTACTTTTATCGCTGGAATGATATCTTGCTCATATCTACGATGAGCAGAAATAAGAAGATATGAAGGACTTTCGACTAATCCCATCCATGTAAATTGCTTCTTTTGGCACAGAGTTTATGGTTAGTAATCGCAAGGTATATGTAATTTTTATTACAGTGTTTATTAATTCAAAGTTACTTTTAATTTGTTTAGCTTAATGAGTTTATATATTAAATATGGTCTGCTTTGGTTTTTCAGATATTACTGAGCGACTGAAGTGGAACTTTTATCAAATAACCTATTCAAGGATTATAATAAATATATAGAGTATGGATATATATATAATTATTAATAATCATACGCTGCAAGATTTGTACAGATGACAAGTGTCTTTATAACAGTGATTTTGCAATACTTAATTAGAACAAGTTCAAGCAAAGTTAAATTATACAAGTTAATATTGAAATTTTATCATTTTCACTATTATTAAATATATTTAATAGATATACAATATGCAGGGCGTTACCACTTAAAATGCTCCAGAACATAGATACAAAAAGACGCGTACCTCTTCAACTATAAGAGATATTCAATGTTTGCACAGGACTTTTTCGAAACCTTTTGTTATTTGCTTCCAAAAGGGTCATATGAAAAAATTGAATATCTCTTATAATTAACGCAATACACGCTTTTTGTATCTATGCTCTGGGGCATTTAAGTGGTACGCCCTGCATATTGTATATCTATTAAATATATTTAATAATAGTGAAAATGATAAAATTTCAATATTAACTTGTATAATTTAACTTTGCTTGAACTTGTTCTAATTAAGTATTGCAAAATCACTGTTATAAAGACACTTGTCATCTGTACAAATCTTGCAGCGTATGATTATTAATAATTATATATATATCCATACTCTATATATTTATTATAATCCTTGAATAGGTTATTTGATAAAAGTTCCACTTCAGTCGCTCAGTAATATCTGAAAAACCAAAGCAGACCATATTTAATATATAAACTCATTAAGCTAAGCAAATTAAAAGTAACTTTGAATTAATAAACACTGTAATAAAAATTACATATACCTTGCGATTACTAACCATAAACTCTGTGCCAAAGGAAGCAATTTACATGGATGGGATTAGTCGAAAGTCCTTCATATCTTCTTATTTCTGCTCATCGTAGATATGAGCAAGATATCATTCCAGCGATAAAAGTAATATCTAAATAATTAATCAACTAAACAGTTAAGACACAGTTTTATATTTGAAATTGAAAGTATAATACATTTGCAAATTGTTTACATTTACCTTGTAAGAAGTATTGCCTTCTTTGACCCATGCGTTTCTCATCATAAAATCATAATTAATATGAACATCGTAGCAGTAAAAGTTATACCAGATGACATATATGTCAATAAAGTACGCATGAATATTTTAATTACACTTATCAGTCATTTTTGTCTCGTCTCTCATTATTATTCTGATAAACATTTATGCTGCATTTCTTTAATCCTTTGCGAAAGCCACAAACACCTAAATCATATTTGTACAAAATATATTTCCACAAAGTAACACTAGTAAATTCAATATATAAATACTTTAAATTATTCAAACGTTTTTACTTATCTAAGATCCATAGTTTTTCTTAATTACATTTATTTTGCAGTTTTTTCTTCTGCTTCTTTAAATTGACGTTATCTTGAAGATTATTCAATTATCTTTTTCTCATCTTGATATCTAAATGAATACTACAATACATGCCTTACGACATTATAGCAATATATTACTAGATTTCGGCCATATTCACTAGTCATATAGGTAGTCGACTCACTTCTACAAAAGTTTTCGGACAATCTAGTATGTACCTACCGGAGATGACACGGGAGATTGCTCATGCGAGGATTGCGAGGTCCTTAGGCAATCCCTACCGGTAGGCGGCGCTGGTGTTGGCAAACGCGTGTCTCAGGTCCATCTAACCCCTAACGCCATCTATCGGAAGAGACCATGAAGCACGAGCGTTAAGCTTAGAATAGGGTAAAACAGATATGCATTGTTGCCAGAAAGCAGACTAAAGAGAGAGCGGAGATATTTTCTCGGACCTCTCTGTCTTTCTCGCTGTTAGTGTCTAGCAGAAGAGTCGAGGCAAAATCTTTCCGTTTCGCTTTGCCGAAAATCTACCAATATTCGATGTCATTTACATTTGCAGGCCAATGCCTTTATACATGATTTTTTCAGCATATTTATTTATCAGCATTGACTTATTTAAATCAATAATAAATTAAGGAAATGCGTATTTGATATATAATAATTATTTTAACTATAATTTCATCGTTATATTTCGCTTATTTCCGTAAAATCTGAATTTCTTTAGTTTATTATTGATTATTGTAAGTCAATGGCCACTAAAAAAAATTTAATCTTAAAAAAAAAAAGAAAAATACCGTTCAGGAATCGAACACGGACCCACAAATCGCCACGCGATTACCTTACCGCCTAGACCACGAGGCTTCTTCAGTGCACCGTAAACAGATAGTCTTTTTAAGGGCTTGAAATCTTCTTTTAAACCATATAAATAAACGAGCAACCGACAGCTTTATTCATTATTATTCTGTCATAATGGTACACAAATTAAGGAATAATTATATTTTGAATAGTTTTCAAAAGCTTTTCCAATAGCCAAGAACGAAGATAAATAATCAACGCTCGCAGTTTCCGTTCTTGGTTATTGGAAAAGCTTTTGAAAATCTACATTATATAATTATTCTTTAATTTGTGTACCATTATGATAGAATAATAATGAATAAAGATGTCGGTTCTTCGTTTATTTATATATATGTTTTACCCTATTCTAAGCTTAACGCTCGTGCTTCGTGGTCTCTTCCGATAGATGGCGTTAGGGGTTAGATGGACCTGAGACACGCGTTTGCGGCGTTTTGTGGCGAGTCACTGACTATACCACTGGCACACAATATACACCTTCTCAGTTGCGACACCTGTGGCAAGTGCTTTAATCCAGAAATCCGTTCCTTAGTTTTATTGAATTTTTAAATATCGAACAATTGTCTATACATTTTATATGCTTAATTAGATTAATAAAATTGTATCGCGTATCTCGCTCTCTTCCTGTTTGGTCTTTGACCAGTGTGGATCCTGCGAGTGCGCGCCTATCAAAAACCAACTTGTTTTTTGGAAATAAACCAAGAGAAAACCAGCGGCAGAAAATATATGTTAATTGTCTCTTTTAAACCTCATACCTTCCCCGCCGCCGCCGGTCGGTCCCCCACTCCTCGACCGCGCGAGCGCGCTTGGCCGTTTTTCGCCGACTTTACGTAGTTTTTTCACCCACTTACAAGCATTTTATCGAAAAACTGAAATTGCAGTTTTGTAGGGCACGATGTCAACTTTTCAAATCTGGTTTCAAAATTAAAATCATCCCAACAGAATTTCATAGCCTCGCTCGAAAATCGCGCTCTCGAAAATTCAAACTGCTGCTGTGACTAAAGTAATTGTTTCACAGTAATAGGGTTTTGCACACATAAACTACCTACAATTCTCTACTTTTTCCCAAATGCCCGGTGCTCCAGCTCAAAAAATGGCCGAGTTATGAATTTGTGAAAAAACGCCTAATTTTCCGGTTTTTTCCGATTTTTCTCCGTTGCTAATTATCCGATCAGGACTTTTGACCCGGCAATCTCGTCGTATTTTAATGCTCTACATTTTATTTCTTGGGGGCATTAAGATTGCTCCATTAGATAAAAAGTTACAAGCAAAAAACCGAAAAAAATGCGATTTTTTGGCATATAATTGTTTATAACAATTAGCCGGACACGAAACTCGAGTGAAAAACATATACCCATTAATCTACGCACCCCCTTCTATATAATCGCACAGGTGGTTTGCTGTTAGTATTTATGTCATGAAATGGCTATTTTAAATCTCCATTGAATGGCCTAGAGGAAGAGAGAGAGACGTTACAGACGTTATACCTCCCCCCCTGGGATAATAAGAGAATTGAAGAATTCTCTTATGAAAATGGGGTCAGGGAGCCCATTGCTCGCCCCGTAGGCTTTACTAATCATTAACTACGGAATTAGACTTTCGCTTCCGGTTGCGTGAATGGTGGAATGGTGTGAATGTGAGGGAGATTAAGTGAGGAAAAGGAAGAAATAGGTGAGAGTGGGGAGAAGGAAAGAGGGAGAAAAAAGGAGAAGGAGAAAAGACGGAAAGAAGAGGTATAAAATAGGAGAAACGGAAGAAGAAGGAAAAAATAAGGGGCTAGAAAGGTAGGAGATCGTTTTGGAGGTTAGGTGAAGTGACAGGATATAGGAAGTTTAGAGCGGGAAAGGAAAGATAAGGAAAGGAAAAGTGACATCTGTAGGAGAAAGAAGGAGGAAAGAAAGGTCAGTAAGGTAGGAAGGGATAGATTTTGAGGCGGGAAGAGAGGAAAGGGCAGAGTAAGGAGATGGAGGGAAGGGAAGATGAAAGAAAGGAAAGGGAAAGGGAGAGGCTAAATCTAGGGAAGCTGGGAAAGGGAGAGGGTGGAGGGGAAAGGGATAGGGCAGGAAGTACGGGAAGTATAGAGGAGTATATGAGGGGGAAAAGAAAGGATAGGGAAGAGGAAATAGGGGAGGGATGGATCTTTCAGAAAAGTGCGAAGATGGGAAGGACGCCGGAGAAAGGAATGGGGAGGGGGATGGAAAATATAATGGAGGTGCTAAATGAGATTAAGGAGAAAATGGAGGGATGGGAGGAAGGAAAAAAGGAAATAATAAGGAAGATGGAGGAGGTGAGAGGAGAGATAGAGAAGGATAGAAAGGAGTGGAGGGGGGAGATAGAGGATTTAAAGAAAAGGATGGAAAAGATGGAAAGAAAAGAGAAGGAGAATAGAAAGGAAGAAGGAGGAGGATAGGAGGAAAGAAAGGAAGAGGGTAAGGAATTAGAAGAGAGAATAAAAAGATTAGAGTGGGAGAAAGAGAAGAAGGACAGAGAAAATAGGAAGAATAATATAGTAATATGGGGATTGGAAAAGGTGGAAGGAAGTGAGAGCGAAATAAGGAAAGAGGTGGAAGGAATAATGGGAGTAATAGGGATAAGGGAAGGAGTGAAAGGAATAAGGAGGGTAGGTGGAATAGGAAAAGGAGGAAGAAAGGGAGTGATAGTAGAGATGAAGGATAGGGAGATGAAGAAAGAAGTAATGAAAGGAAAAGGAAGGCTAAGGGGAAGGAAGGAAAGAATAGAGGAGGACATGACATGGGAAGAAAGGAGGGTGATGGAGAGAATAAGAAGAGTAGCAGAAGGAGAAAGGAGAAAGGGTAGAAGGGCGTATATGGGGTATATGAAAGTGTGGATAGAAGGGGAGGAGTGGAGGTGGAGAGAAGATAAAGGGGGGCTATGGAATGGAGCAGGAAGGAGGTGGGAAGGAGAGAGAAAGGATGAGGGAGAAAATTTTCGAGATAAGGAGAGAGGGGGAGAAATGAAAGGATAGAAGGGAAAGAATGAGGAAGAGGAATGGAAGGGGAGAGAGAAGGATTAGGAGAAGTGGAAGAGAGGAAGGGTGAAGAAAGGAAAGGAAAGAAAATAGAGATTGCTTTTTGGAATGTAGCGGGAGTGGGAAGCAAGGAAGAGGATTTTTGGAGAAAAATAGAAAGATGGGATGTAATATGCATGGTGGAAACGTGGATGGAGGAGAAAGGATGGAAGGGAGTGAGTAAGGGGGTGCCGAAAGGGTATAGGTGGTGGAAGCAATGGGCGAAGAAGGAGGAGAGGAAAGGAAGGGCGAAGGGAGGAATATTGATAGGGGTGAGGGAGGAGTTGGAGGGAAGGGAAGAAGGAGAAGAGGGGAGGCATGAGGGGATTATGGAAATAGGAGTAAAGATAGAAGAAAAAGAATGGAGGATCATAGCGTTGTTTGTAGGGAAGGGAATGAGGAGCATGGAGGATGGTATAAAGAGGGCAATAGAGAGAGGGCAGGGAAAGAGGTGCATGGTAGGAGGAGATTGGAATGCGAGGATAGGTGAAATGGGAGGGGAAGGAGAAGAGAGTGAAGAAAGGGAAGAGAAGAGAAGATCAAAGGATAAGGTAGTAAATGCGGAAGGAAGGAGGATGATGGACATAATTGGAGAGATGGGAATGGAAGTATGGAATGGGAAGGTAGAAGGAGACAGGGAAGGTGAATTTACGTATGTGGGACACATGGGGGAATCGGTGATAGACTATGTGGTAGGAGACAGGGAGACGAGAATGAGGGTGAGAGAGGTGGAGATAGAGGCGAGGACGGAGTCGGACCACTTGCCGATAGTAGTAAGGTTGGTGGGGGAAAAGAAGAAAGGAAGAAGGAGGAGAGAAAAGGTGAGAATAAGAAGGGAATGGAAAGAGGAGGTGATAGAGGAGTTTAGAAGGAAAGTAGAGGACATGGAGGAAGGGAAAGGGGAAGGGGTGAAGGAAAGGTGGAAGGAGCTGCAGGAGAAGATGAGGGTAATAGTGGAAGGGATAAGAGGGGAAGGGAAAGGAGGAAAGGAAAATGAGAGAGGGTGGTGGGATGAAGAATGCAGGGAAGAAAAGAAGAGATTGAGAGAGGAGATGAGGAGATGGCTGAGGGGAGAAAGTAGGAAGGAAGATTACAGAAAGAAGAAAAAAGAATACATGAAAAGGTGCGAGGAAAAGAGGGAGAAGTGGAGGGAGGAATGGTGTAAGGAAATAGGAAAGGCAAGGAACGAGAAGGAAGTATGGGAAATAATAAGAAGGAGTAGGGGGAAGGAAGGGAATAGGGTAGAAGAGATTAGGATGGATGAATGGGATGAGTATTTCAGAGAGCAGCTAGGAGGGAAAAGGGGAGAGGAGCGAAGGATAGAAAAGGGAAGAATAAAGAGGAAGACGAAGGGGGAAGGGAGGGAAATAAAGAAGGAGGAGATAGAAAAGCAGATAAAAAGGTTAAAGACGGGAAAGGCAGCTGGGGAAAATGGATTGGAGAATGAGGTGTGGAAGAATGGAGGGGAAAGGGTAGTAGAGGAAGCATGGAGAATATGCAATGCGGTATGGAGAGGGGAAGGGTGGCCGGAAGGATGGGAAGTGGGAATAATAGTTCCGATAAAGAAAAAAGGGGAAGGAAAAAGGGTAGAGGATTATAGGGGAGTCACACTGATGGATACAATGGCGAAGGTATATGCAGGAGTGCTGGGGGAGAGATTAGAAGAGGAAATGGAAGAAAAAAGAATGATAGGAGAAGGACAAACGGGTTTTAGGAAGGGGAGGGGAGTAATGGAGAACATATACACGCTGAATTATCTGATTAACAGGGAGGTAGAGGAAGGGGGAGGGATGGTAGGGTGCTTCCTAGATTTAAAGGCGGCTTTTGATAAGGTAGATAGGAGGAAACTATGGGAGGTGTTGGAGAGGAAAGGGGTGACGGAAGAGTTAAGAGAGGCAATAGAAGGGATGTACGAGGAGACGGTGTGTAAAGTGAGAAGAGGGAAGGATACAGGAGAGAAGTTCTGGGTAGAGAAAGGGGCAAGGCAGGGGTGTCCAATGAGTGCAAAGCTATTTATAATTTATATGGCAGAGATGGAGAAGAGGTTGGAAGAGAAAGGGAAAGGAGGTATAAGATTAGGGAGGGGAAAGATACACTGCATGATGTATGCGGACGACATTGTGCTGATGGCAAAGGAGATGGGAGGGATGAGGCTAATGTTGAGGATAGTGGAGGAGTTTTTGGACGAAAGGGGAATGGAATTAAATGTGGAGAAAACGAAGGTAGTTAGGTTTGGAAAAAGGGTGAAGGGGGAGGTGAGATGTAGATGGAAGGGGAAGTGGATTGAGGAGAAAAGGCAAGTAAAATACTTAGGGTACAGTTTTAGGAGGAATGGAAGGCAAGAGGAGCAGGTAGCGGAGAGGACTAGGAAGGCGGGAGCAGTGATGAGGGAAGTGTGGGGGATAGGAAAGAGAATGTGGAGAGATAATTTTGAGAGGAGAGTATGGCTATATGATAGGATGGTGTGGCCGGTACTGGGGTATGGGGCGGAAGTGTGGGGCTGGGAGGAGAGGGGAAGGATAGAGGCGATGGGGGAGAGGTATTTAAGGTGGGTAATGGGAGTAGATTGGGCAACGCCGGGGTATAGTGTGAGGAAAGAGTGTAAGAGAGGAAAGATGAGAATGAGAACGGCAAAGAGAGCGTGGGATTTTGAGGAAAGACTGAGAGAGGGGAAAGGGAATAGATGGGCAAGAGAGTATTTGAGAGAGGTAGAAGAGAGGGAAAGGAAGGGAGGGAAGAGGTCAAGATGGGAGGAAGAGAGGAAGAACTTTATGATGGAAAGGGGAAGAAGTAGAGGAGGAAAGGAATGGGAGAGCAAGGAAGGGAGAGTGAAAATGTGGGAGGACTTGGAGGGGGAGGAAGTCAAAAGGGAGGAGAAGGAGAGGAGGGAAAAAATTGAGAGATCAAGGTATAACAGGTGGTACAAGGAGATAATGGAGGAAGAAAGGCCGGGATATCTGAAGGGAGGAAGGAAGGAAGGGGAATGGAGAAGGCTAGCAAGGTATAGGATGGGGAATGAGATGAGGGAAGGAGCATATTGGAGAAAAGAAGAGGAAAGGAAATGCAGAGTGTGAGGGGGGGAAGAGGAAAGTTGGGAGCATGTGCTAGAGAGATGCACAGGGGAAGGGGGAGGGGGGAGAGGGGTGGGGGAGAAAGTAAGGGAGATTTTGAGAGGGGGGGAGGAAGGTATGAAATGGATAAGGA
This sequence comes from Prorops nasuta, assembly GCF_024137725.1. Taxonomy (NCBI): domain Eukaryota; kingdom Metazoa; phylum Arthropoda; class Insecta; order Hymenoptera; family Bethylidae; genus Prorops; species Prorops nasuta. The sequence continues at coordinate 6,118,094 of NW_027116813.1, read as the reverse complement.
AGATGGAAGAAAGGAGAGGAGAGAAAGGATGAGCCGGAAGCGAAAGTCATGAAGGATGGAAGAATGAGGAAGGATGGATGAATGAATGAAGGGGATGGAAATTGTCGCTCTCTCTCTCGGAATGGAAAATGTAAAAGGAAATAGGTTAAGGTAGAATAAGAGATGGAAGTGTGAGTGAGAAGGGAAGAAGAGTGGAAGAATGTAATGGAATGAAAGTGAGTGGAGAGAGAAAGAATGTGGAAGTAGATATAAGAAGTATATGTAAGGATAAATGTAAGGAATTTTATGTAGGATTTTGTAAAAAATGGAAAAAGGCGGAACCCGAAAGGGCGCCAGGAAAATAAAAAAAAAAAAAAAAAAAAAAAAAAACTACGGAATTAGAGCTAGTTTCCGGGTTTACTATCCCGGCCTTCTCTTCCGCTTCTATACGCCTAGTTCGCTTCTCCAGAATGTATTTAACACAGCGGGGACATTCGTCCCTAGGATTGTCTATATATGTTTCGCATAATTTACACACTTTATGGAAACTGTACATGGGGTCCTGTGCCATGCAATTGTTACACCAATTGTCTATTATGAAGCACATGATGCAACTCGGACATCGGGGATAGATGGAATATATCTCCTCTTTGCACTCGAAGCACCTTGTCTTCTCCGAAGGAGTGGACCTCGAGATCTGGATGTGTTCCCGCACATGGTATAGCTGCTTCAGCTCCTGATCTTTAATATTGAAGCATCGATGACAAATGAGCCCCGGGTTGGTAACATCTCCATTTAGTACGATGCGGGCACCCCTCGTGCAGTATACTTTGGCTGGTCCCTTGATGTAGAATTGTTCCGACTCCATGATTGAGGATACTGCACTTCGGAAGTAAGGAATCTGGAAGGGAAAATCTGAAATAAAGGGTGGTTAGTATAGTTGCAGTTTGTTAGTATCTGATTAGGTTCTAGTTAAATCTAAGAAAGTCGAGCTATGATTGTGCGGTGCACTGGGAGGGTAGGGGTTTGGTCTACTATCTCGCCCCTCGAGATCGTCTCTACGAAGGTCCAAGGACCTTCGTGATCTATGTAGAGTAGGATACAATGTCGATTCGGTGCTGGAGCGTGATCCTTCGGGAGCTGCTTCTTCGGTTCTCTCCGCTTCGTTGTCTCCTCTTCTGGCCTCTGGTTCAGGATTCCGCCTCCTCGCAACAGCTCGGTGCAAAAGCAAGTTGGTTAGCGAGTTCCAACATGCCCCCACTAGGTGAATTCCCCATCCATAGGCTGCGTGTAAAGCGTAACCATGCAACAGAGTGTCAAGGGTCATCTTTATCAAGACGTATACCATGTATATTCCCAATAGCCCGGCACTAGTGGTCCCGAAAGTGGTCATCCCCATCCAGATTTTTCCCATGGTGGTTTGGGTAATTTTTTCTAGTGCCGTTTCGTCTAATAGATGGTGTATAGATATACCCTCCTCCATAGATGGACGTCCCGAGAAACTCCTGATGACGTTATTAGTTAAGGCCGGTCTTTCGGCCGAGAACATGATATGGTCTCGCAGCCGGTCGATGTCACTCTGGCTGTATATACCGGAAGTAGCCAAGTTTCCAGGTGAGAGGTATCTCCAGGTGAGGCGGGTTTTTGGCTTCAGTTTTTCTGGGGCACTTACGTCCAAGGCTTTCGGCAGTAGGCGCACCCATCCGTGTTCGGTCAAATGTCGCGTTGGTAGGACACTGGAGCAGTCTCTTTTCGTGCCGTATCTTTTTAAAACCCTGGACCTGGGGGCTACGAAGTATGACTCATTGAGGTAGGTCACCGGGAGTTCTAAAAAGCAATCCGTTGTTTCCCGAATTTCCACTCGCGCGGGGATGCACTTTATCACGTAAATGACCTCTCCGGCCGGGTCTGCGGTGTATCCTGGGCCTTTCATAAGGGTGTATGCAAAATCAGTGGGGTTGGAGGCAGCGGTCGACAGCATGATTTCCAATAATTGACGTTCCATATCGCACTTTTGTCTAATGATGTCTGCATATAATGAGTTCACTTGGTTACGAATGTGCCTCTTTACGTAGATAAACTTTGAGTTTATATAAGTGAATAAGTCCATATTTTCGACGGACATGTCCCGGGATTTCGGGAAGGTGTTGCCCGCTTGGGTTTCTAATACGAATAACTTAGGATGTTCGGTGCGATATAGCTCGTATCCGCATACTTTCAGGCTGGTGGTACGGGTCAAAGCGAAGGTGACGTCATTGGAGATGACGGAGAAGATCTCAGGCGCGTTTATTGACCCTACTTCCTGAAGTTTCTGGGCCTTACCCTCGTACAAAACGTCGTACCCAGAGAAGTCACAGGTGTTTGAGGGAGCTAGTTGCCAGTAAGTGTATCTGTCCTGTACATCCATACACTCTAGTTCCCCTGCGTCGCATACAGTGTCTGAAGGTAGGTTGATCTTGCCTGTAGGAGTTCGTAATATACTTGTTCCGGATTTCAGCGTGATTTCCAATGATCCTTGAACTATCACATTGTCCCATGACCCATAGGTATCTGCGTAGTATGTTCCGATGCACTTCCCATCGTTGCCTATCCTTCCCGCTGCTGTGACTGGCCTTGACGTGGTGGAATTAGGTTTCAGGTCTGATAAGACTATATGGTCGTTAAAGTAAAAGACGCCGGTAGTATGCATAGTACGGCACTGCTGTTCGTTGATCTTGATGTACGAGACGAATCCATTGTGTACCTCAGAGGTATGCGAATGCATTCCACAGTATTTTACAGTCCGTGAATAATGGACCAAACATTGTATGATCTCGATGGGCTGATAGTCGGCGATTTGGAGGACTTGGATATAGGTAGGAGTGGTTTCGGTTTGGATATTCTTTATATTGCAGTCGTCTACATCTAGTAGGCTGATGGTGGTGACATTTAAGTGGGGCCCTCGGCAGTCATAACCGATCAGTCCCGTGCAGATATGTACGAGTGCTAAGATGAGGGAGATGCGGGGAGATGAGATGTACATGATGTGTCCTGCAATCCAGGAACATCCTTACTTAGTCTAGCCTTATCATTATGTATTATGCGCAATTTATTCTTATACCTAATTTTAAGATTGTTGTTAGAGAGAGTTTCTAAGACTTCGAAAGGTCCCTCGTATTGGTTCGCGAATTTTCCAACTCGAGGTTCCTTTATCACATATACCCAGTCCCCTTCCTTGAATGTGACAGGTTTGACACGTGAGTCATAATACCTTTTATTTCTTTCTTTCGACCTTTGTAAATTTTCTCTAGCCAGAGCTTGAGCATTATTAACACGATGAAATAGTTCCGTAACGTACTCAACGTACGTATGCTCGGTAGACTCTTCTAACGGAGGGTCCGATGCTGGAATCCTAGCTATTCTACCGAATATCAATTCATAGGGTGTGAACTGGGTATTCTCGTGTACGCTAGTGTTATACGAGAACGTGGCGGTCTCCAGCCACTCATCCCAGTCGGTGTAATTAGTGTTAACATAAGCTTTTAAATATTCCACTAGTACATGGTGAGACCTTTCCAAAGACCCGTTTGACTGTGGATGATAGGCGGTAGTCCGGAATTGTTTGATGTTGAACTTTTTTGCTACGCTTTTCATAATACTAGATAGGAAGTTTGACCCTTGATCTGTTAGTAAAGCTTTTGGTGCTCCAAATATACAGATACACCTTTTCAATAGTCCCTGTGCCGTTTCTATACTATTGGCAGCAGGTAATGGTACCGCAATTAGGAATTTCGTTAAAAGGTCCTGCATTGTTAAGATGTATTTGTTTCCCTTAAGGGTCTCAGGTAACGGTCCTACGATGTCTAAAGCTATTTTATCGAAAGAATTACCGGGCGTGTCCGTTAGTATCATTGGTTGTTTTGTTTTTATTCTTATTAACTTTCGGAGTTGGCACCCTCTGCAGTTCTGAATGAATTCTTGTATATCTCTTTTCATAGAGTGCCAATAATAATATGGGCGCATCCTATTATATGTTTTTGAAATGCCCTTGTGACCCCCTACCTTGGATTCGTGATACTCCTTGATTAAGGATTTGCGCACTCCACTATCGGGTGTTATGACTAATTGTTTACATACTATGAAGGTTATTTCTCTTCCAATAAAGATTCGTTTTAATAGATTCATGACCCTTTTCCAAGGGACGTCATCTATCGAGTCCGTTTTGGCTATGCACAGTGTTTTAAATTTGAAGGTGTCTTGCACCTGTAGTAGGGATTGCAGAGCTAAATTTAAATCTTCATCTATTAGTTATTCTTTGCGTTCTTTCTTTATTGGGAGAGTTACAAGAACCTTGTTATTTTGGTAAACTATGTGAGCGTCACTTAGAGTCAAATCCTGATAGGAGGGCAAAAGGTTTTCCTTGTGTAATTCCTGCGCCCCATTATCAATGGGTTTCCCTCGACAGTCAGTGAAAACAACGATGTTATCGCGTTTATTGGCTAAGCAGTCGCGAGTTTCGACAACCTTAGGTGATTCATTGTTTTCGGATATTTCGTCTTGTTCAGGATCGTCTATGTCGTCTGTCGTTTCGGCGCCGGTTAATTCGTCACCACTAAGGTCCCCGTCAAGAATGCAAACCTCTCCTTTGTCCGCCGAAAGTGGTGTCAAGTACCCGTCGGTTTCATCTTCGCTACAAGTCAAGTTTTCACGAGTCTCGTCGTCATAGTCTAAACAGTACGTTGGGTTCTCAGTCTCATGACTTCCCAGAGAATTAGGTTTGTAAGGCTCGGGTTTATCGGGGATAAGGTAATAAATAACACGACTGGAGAGAACGCACGACGATGGGTTTTTCGAGAGCGCGTCAGCGTTGTCGTTTACTTTTCCAGGCTTATGCTTTATTTCAAAGTCGAAATCGGATATCTTTAACCACCAATTCCAAAGCCTCGAAGATTTGTCTTTAGCGTTCTTTAACCAAACCAGCGGTTTATGATCGGTAATAGCCATAAATTTATGGCCATAAACATAATGACGGAAAGTAGAGATAGCGTACTGGATGGCTAGACATTCTTTTTCTATTGTAGAATACTTGACTTCGGTTTTGCTTAATACCCGCGACGCGTATGCAATCGGCAGATCTTTGCCCATCTCCCCTTGGCTCAACACGGCCCCTATCGCGTAACCGGACGCGTCCGTTGTCACTATAAACGGCTTATCGAAATTTGGGTATTGGAGTATAGGAGCTGTGCACAGGGCGTCTCGCAAGGTTTCGAAGGCTTTTTGTTGTAAGTGTGTCCAAACGAAAGGTTTTGCCTTTTGTAATAGGTCAGTCAGAGGTTTAGCAGTTTTCGAAAACCCTGGAATAAACCGTCGATAGTAACCCACAAGTCCCAGGAATTGTTTTATGTTTTTAGGATTCTTGGGTAAAGGGAAATTTTGAAGGGCTTCGACCTTTTTGGGGTCTGCTCTGACTCCGTCTTTACTAATGATGTGTCCCAGATATACCACCTCTTTCCTTAGAAAATTACACTTTTCCGGCTGTAATTTAAGGTTAACGTCCTTTAGTCTTTTCATCAACCTTTCGAACTTTACCGTATGTTCCTGGATGGTTTTAGCGTAAATTACTATATCATCCATATAAACGAATAGTTCCGTCCCCTGTAATCCCGCTAATACTGAATCCATAACGCGTTGAAGAATGGCAGGCGCATTCTTCAACCCAAAAGGCATTCGCTTGAATTGGTAATGCCCATAGGGGGTAGAGAATGCGGTTTTATGGGCGTCCCTCTCAGACATTTCGATTTGATGAAACCCTGACGCTAAATCTAATATCGTAAAGTATTTGGCATCTCCTAGCTGGTCTAAGATTTCTACTATATTAGGCAAAGGATATTTATCAGCAACTGTTTTTTCGTTCAAATGGCGAAAATCTATAACCATCCGCCAGCGTTTATTGCCGTCCCCATCCTCTTTCTTTGGTACAATCCATACCGGGGAGTTGTAAGGAGAGAACGAAGGCTCAATTACATCATGATCTAATAGTTCCTGTACCTGCCGGTTAATCTCGGTCCTATGAATAGGAGGAAATCTATACTGTTTAGTATGGACAGGAATCTCATCAATGGTGTCGAAAGAGCATTTAGCCGTGTTGGTGGGTCCCAATTGTCTCCCCGGCACCTTGAAATTCTCTATATGTTTCGCGACTAAGTTTACTACATACTCCTTCTCCTCGGTATTCAACCCCTGTAAATCTAGTTCTAATCCTAATTCTTTATTACTACTAATTTGATTAATATCCCGAAATTCTGGAGATTCGGTGGATTTAGTGGATTTAGAAAACTCAGTGGATTTAGGAAATTCAGTGGATTTAGAAAATTCAGTGGATTCAGAGAATTCAGCGGACGGTGGTGCTTTGCTAATCACCCCGTTATAATCAAGAAGCTCTACAGTAGGAACTTCAGCCAACACATCGTCTTCGTTAACATTAAGGGCAGCGACATGGGCGTACCCTTCGTAATTAGTAACCAGAGCTTCTCCTACGTATAGCCCCTGGAGAAGATTAATCCTGGGGACCCATCCTTTCTTTATTTCCGGGTTACCTATTCGGAATTTAAAAGGGCTACACGTCCTAGCAGGCAGCGAGATTACCTCTGGAATTTTAAACGGTATGGTGATGCCGTTCATTTTCAAGCATTTTCCCTCATAATTAATTTGCACCTCGTTGTGCACAAAGAATTCATCCCCGAGGATTCCATCGTATTTAATAGGGAAAGAATCTGAAACCACATGGAACTTGGCAGATGTCCCAAATAGGTTTAGTCTAACTGAGCCCAAAGTAACTAACTTCCCTTCCGTGATCCCTGTTAATGATAAGATTTCGGAGCTATCGAACCCATGGTGTGGTAGTTTGCGGAGTTTTATAACATTTATTTGGGCTCCCGTGTCTAATAAGAATTCCGCAGGGGTTAACAATGAATCGGTTATGCACTCAACACTCCGGTGTTTGTTGCAGTTTAACCTGATAGTGGCGATTTTTAATTCTGGCTCGGCGAAGGTCCCGGCAGGTCCTGGTCTAAAATATGTCCGGGTTGAGGCTCATTATTACCATTGTAATTGTTCGCGTAATTATGGACGTTTTCGCTCGGGTATCGTTCTAACGGTTGTGGGGGGTGTTGATACTCATTCGCCGGGGTTTGATTTGCTTCGAGGGTTGGTTGTTCAGATTGCATAAACCTCACGGGGTACTGCCGGTTGTTTCCCGGGGGATGATGTGAGGAATTGTATCGCGGGCCGTTAGCGTCATTCCACGTTTGGTTACTCTGGTTCGCGAGATTCGGTCGGTTGTTATAATTAGTCGGATTATTCGACGGATTGGGTGGAAAAGGAACGGCATGGGTGTTAGGACCTTGCATGGTTTTCCTGTAAGCGAGTTTCCTACAAACCGATATATCGTGTCCCTGATTTTTGCAATAACGACATATTTCCCGGACTTCAGGTGGTGAAGGGTTCTGATTATTCCTCCCGGTTTGAGGTGATGTTGCCGTTTGTCGTTGTTCAGCGCTCCCTGATCTCTTTTCGGGCTGTAAATCACGATCTATCTCGACGGCGTTAGAAATCGCTTCCTTTAAGTCCCTCTATCTAGACATTCGCACTCTTAAATGCAGATCATCCCGCAAGCCGTCAACAAATGACTTTAAGATGTCATCCTCGTGTTTCCGCATAATGCCTGCCGGTGGCGAGCCCTGCCACTCGTCCTCCACCCCTTCTATTAATGCGGTGGAAATTAACTTAAAGCGGCCTACATAATCAAGTAAATTCTCGCGAGAGGTTGTTGCTTCATAATGCTTAATTCTCCTAGGCACCGATTCACCGATTTATTTACGCCGAATAACCTTTTCAGGTGATATTCATACTCCTCGTATGTATCAAATCGGGTTCCCAAAGTAACCCTTCCCGTTACTCCCTGTAGGTCGTTTGCCAGTAATTCTACGAAAGCTCCGTGCATTTCGGGGGCGACCTGTGACTTGATCCGTCGGCAACTCATCAGGTGTTTTCGGAGTGCGCTGTTTTTCCCGTCGAATGGAGTCACGAGCTTGATTGCCTTGTAAGGGCTCAAATACGGATCATGGGAGTTTATACTGAACGGGGTTCTTTCCCTATCTGGCCTATCTCCGTTGTATTCCGCCGCGCGTTCACGGTCATTCTGAACGATGAGACCCCTAAGCCTACTTATGGTGGTTTCCTGAGCTTCCTCACGCCTATCCCTTTCTCCGATTTCTCTCTCTAGTCTGTCGATTTTCGCCCGGAGCTCTTCCATTTCATCAGGGTTTCCTCGCTCCGCGGATAACACCTCAACCCTGTTCTCCAGTTCCCGTATTTTTTTATCCCTGTTCTTTCTTTCGGTCCGCAACAACTCGACTTCGTCCTGTGATAACCCACATTTCTTCCTTTCCAACTCTAGTTCTAATTCCCTAATCCGGTAGAAGGAATTAAGGCCTACAAATCTTTCTTGAGAGCGCATCACTCTCTACATATTATATGCCATTGGTTTGATTTAACACGTGGCGCCTCACATGGAATTAAAATAAAACACAAAAGTGCCAACTCTGAGAAAATTAAAAATATTTGTCAATATAAATAGAGGTTAACAGCTGATGAAATGACAGGTATGACAGCTGTTATAAATGATTTCGTTCAAGAAATTAATATAATGTAAAAATGTATAAGAAATTAGTACATACTTGATAGTAGTTCTTTACAGCATACGTACTAATTTATATTTGCAGCTTAATAATTGTAAAACTATTTATTATTTATTAATGTAATTACATTAATCGTTATTGGCATGGTTTAAGACAAAATTTTTTTTGCTATCAAATATATTTTATTCTCAGTTTTAAATATTGAAGTTACTACACATATAAATGATACACGTCATGTATAATTGCAATAATGGTTGATTATATTTGCTTAAAGGTATATGCTTCTAAGCCAATTAAAAGTTTGCAAGAAGAGGAACAGATGCTATATACATATATAACTCAATTTTGACAGTGAGTTCAAATATATTAATATATGCAAAACCTATTAAATGTCATGAACTGTAACCAACCAATTATGTGTAACATGATGGTGCGCAGTGAGTTACGTGTCCTTAATACTTTCTATATACAGGGTGTAACGAAACGACCGCCTTTTCTCGTAACTGGAGGTTCGGGGTGACAAACTGAGTGCACGTGTAAAATTTCGTTCGAATCGTTCAAGAGGTTTAAAAGTTATTTACATTTAAAAATCACCCTTTTTCGGTCCTTTTCGAACGACTTTGATTGCACAATGGAAAGTGAAGAAAGTGAAAAAACAATTGATGAACACCCCAATAGAATGTAAAAGTTGTCGGTCGCGCGCGATAATACTTTTGCTATTTATTCCATTAATCTGGCTATCAGATTAATTTTAAAAATAGCAAAATCCTTTTCATTACATTTCCAATTCAATTCGGTACAATTATCATTGACTGAATTTATGGAAAGAGCGAGAAGACGCAATGAAAAGGAAAGTATCAGAAACTAAGATGTCGCGCGAACGCACTGATAATTTAATAGGAAACGCATGAGGGCATTCTCTTTCTACTAACGAAGCTAAAGAGAATGATTCAAAATCAATACATTGATGATAGAGAAAACTAAACTTACCCGCTTAATGTTCTCCAAGTTCTTTTACATCAAAGTTTTTAAGAAAGCTTTAAACTGGCTCCTCGATGATTTCCAGATAGCACACTATCACTGATTTTGCATTTAAAAACTCGCGAATTTAAGCAAATTAAATATTAACCTACTTTTCTTCAAAACACCGGTTAATTTGACACTTTTGAACTGTTTGAAGTATTCTGAAGAGAAAGAGAGAAAGAGAGAGACACAGAGAGGAAAAATAATAAGTAATTCGTTTCGACTACTCTTAATCAGCCTACTTCAAACAGTTCAAAAGTGTCAAATTAACCAATGGTTTGAAGAAACGCAGGTTAATACCTAATTTATTTAAATTCACGAGTGCTTAAATGCAAAAACAGTGATAGTGTGCTTTCTGGAAATCATCGAAGAGCCAGTTTGAAGCATTTTCGAAAACTTCGATGTAAAAGAACTTGGAGAACATTAAATGGGTAAGTTTAGTTTTCTCTATCATCAATGTATTGATTTTGAATCATTCTCTTTAGCTTCGTTTGTAGAAAGAGAATGCCCTCATGCGTTTCCTATTAAATTATCAGTGCGTTGGCGCGACATCTTAGTTTCTGATACTTTCCTTTTCATTGCGTCTTCTCGCTCTTTCCATAAATTCAGTCAATGATAACTGTACTGAATTGAATTGGAAATGTAATGAAAAGGATTTTGCTATTTTTAAAATTGATCTGATAGCCAGATTAATGGAATAAATAGCAAAAGTATTATCGCGCGCAATCGATAATTTGTACATTCTATTGGGGTGTTCATCAATTGTTTTTTCACTTTCTCCACTTTCCATTGTGCAGTCAAAGTCGTTCGAAAAGGACTGAAAAAGGGAGATTTTAAAATGTAAATAACTTTTAAACCCCTTGAACGATTCGAGCAAAATTTTACACGTGCACTCAGTTTGTCACCCCGAACCTCCAGTTACGAGAAAAGGCGGTCATTTTGTTACACCCTGTATATATAAATAATGAATATTAAACTAATTAACGACAAAAGTTTAATGTTATTTTTATGAACATATTAGGTTATACGAACAGAAATGTAAAGAAAAAGAAGTAGAAAATGAAGAACACTGATGGGCATGAAGTGGTTGCTGCGGAGCAATATTCACATTCACTTAGATTTAAGGAGAAACAAATTACATTATAAGATAGTATTACTCTTACTATATGAAATCAAGGTATGCCATATAAAAGTTACTTGAACTAAACAAATAACAAAAAGATTTAGTACTCGTTATAAATACTGACAGTGATAAAAAATGTTACAAAATTATTTAATTGTAATTAGATTAAGTTTTAATTTCATATATCTCATATTTTGCATAAGGTATTAACAGTTTAGCAAACGAGAAGAATAAAGTTAAATTATGCACAGCCTATAAAATTCTGAATAGTCCATTTCTTAACTATAAAGATTCTATGGAAAAATAATAGTGAAAAGGTAGAATTAATTTTCTTCTATATCGACTTAATATTGTTGAGATTTAATAATTTGTAGTGTAAAAAATACAATAGTACAATTGTTAAAGCAATAGAAGGAATGTGATGGCGGGCATCAGAATGTTAAACTAGTAGCTGTGTTCCCTCTCATTGCCGTTCCATATCTACTACCATGTTAACTTAATAAATTAATTATATGTGTCTCAGCGACCAAACGTAGTGCTTAAGAAAATAATTAACTTTACTACCGTAACTATCTGCAAAATCTGTAGCTAGGAGATAGTGCTATTGAAAGCTTTTTGCATTGTGCTTACACCTTGATAATCTCAAATTTATATGCTGGTATTAAAAAAAAACTTTATAAAGATAGACATGTATATTCAGAATTAATATTGCATAAAATACATTGAGGAACGTAAAATTAATATTTTCAACAAAATGATAACATTTTTTAAATTATCTGTTTAAATAATAAATATACATGCAGTACACTTTACATAATTTTATTATATTAATCGTTGTGTTAATTTATTTCAGTCAGTCCTTGGTAGACTTACAAATAGCTGGCCGTTTTTCAATGTAAGTCTGGATGCATCGAAAGTTTTTAACGTCTCTTCTGAATATAAATGAAATATACTTTCACGAAAAAGGAAATAAAAATGACAAATATTATAAGATAAGAAAAAGAAAGTGATCTAGACACGTAGGAAAGTAAATGTGCATCCTTTTATACAATAATTAACTTACTGTTTAAACTAACGCACAACTTTTTAATGCCTTCCATGAAGTTTTTATTTTGAACAATAGAGTTGTCTAAAAATGTTCTATATTTCCTATTCTTTTCTGCATTTGATAATTGTTCAAAGTTTTGAAAAGTTGACCATTCTTTCTTTATCCAATTATTGAAAATTTTTGACGAAGACGACATATTGCTGGTAAAAATGTAGGAGCCGCGTTTTATTTGATTGAATTCCAATCTATACATCGTTAGAACATCCATCATTTTAGCTATAATTACAGAAATAAAGAAATAGGAACTGTATAACATTAGTCGTTTTATAAAAATTTAATGCGTTTTCACTCTAATTTCAACTGATGATAAATTAACATTATTTTTCTTACAGGAAGCCAAATGTTGGATTTATATAGTCAGTTATATATTTGATTTATATAACAATAATAATATACCGACTGTACTTACAAATAAAAAAAGAAAAGTTTGGATGGCTTCCAATTATTTTCTTTAATCCTTCATGGTAACGCTCCTGGCTATTATTTGTCCTTGTTTCTGATAGGAATACATTAACAATTTTTGGTGTTACTCTGTGCAACCAAAACTGTTCAAAATAATTAAAAAACGGGACCAATAAACTATAAAATTTCTCCTTTTCGGCAGTTTTGCGTATTTTGTCAAACATAACTTTTGTTTCTTCCTCCGGCAATAATGGCAGATCACAAATTTCCCTCACAATAACTTTTATTTTGACTTCGTCATTTATTGTCAAGTTATTTGACTTCTTTTTTAAAAATCCAAGCTTCTCTATTTTCCTGTTGATACTCTGAAAACAAACTTAGCTTATAGTTTATTAATTTTTATATTTTTTAATTCAAAGCTTTTTCATTAATGTTAAATTTCAACTGAAGTACATGTACGTAGTGGAAATAGCAGCCTTGCAACTTTGTGTGCGTTAACGTGGTTGTTATGCTTTTCTGCAAGCCTGCCTCAAAATCCGTTACAATTTTCTTAGGGTTAAATTTAGATATAATTTTCAGCTTTATGAAATTAATCAAAGATGCATATGTTTTTTCTTCTTTATTTGTTGTTAAGGCCCAGAGGAATGGAATGAACTGTAAATTGCATAAAGTTTGTATAAATATATATTGTCATATTTTTTTACTGTATGGAAACTTACCTTTTTTTTATAGTTCGATAAAATCGTAACCATTTGGTATAATTTTTCATTAAATTTTGGAAGTATCTCAAAAGTGCCGTCAATTGACATTACGTCACTCTCTCTTAATAGTTTTTTGACAAATTGTTTGTCGTACAAAATTATTAGGAAGTTGTTGCTCTCCTGCAGCAAAATATCAATATGCAAACGATGTACTTTATCTTTTACGCTATACGTAAAGAATTTACGAAATTTGTTGTCATTAATAATTTTTTCTAATTTCTTCAAGCTATTAATTTTTGGTAAGCAGTCTCTCCATTTGTACATGTTTCGTTTAACTTTATGAAATGGCAATTGTTCAGCTGCCTCCGGATATCTAAAGTATTGAAGCAATAGTTATGATGAATTGTATCACGAAAAAGAAGACCAAGAATTCGCGAAGAAATCATTTGGACCCATTTTTCATAATTTCAACTTACTCCTTTGCCGCTTTCATATAACACATTTTCATGCCCATATTATTTTCTAAAACTATTTCATGCAATTTTTGCCTAAATTTAGAAATTATATCATATTCTTTATCTGTAGGATGTGAATGTGCCTGTCCCCTTTGAAATGTATTATTAATTCATTTCGCTGTGCCTTTGCAATTTTTATTTAAACATTTTAAGTAACTGTACAAAAAATATATTACTTTCATCAGAAAGCTTCAGATACAGCCACTAAATTAACAAAAATTCATTCATTCATTGATCTTCGCATGTAAAGGCTGTTACTGCAAAACTTAATTGCATATACATTACGTCATAATTAAAACAGTTTGATTTGTGTAATAATTGAAATCACCGAGATCATCTATACATACATGATTTTCTCCCCTCTTTTACTAGTCCTGCTTATATTCTTCTTGTAAATGTGACCATCTTCATATTGAGTATCGCTTCGTTTCCGTAATAATTTACCTTCAAAAGACATTTCAGATCCTTCCTATTAAAAACTGTTAGATCTATATTAAAATATTTACTAAACAGGATGCTGCTTTTTATTTTTAATACATCAAGATCCAACCATCGAAGACGAAACGAAGTCACGTGCACGTAAACACAAATGATAATAAACAAAAACCGGCAGCCTATGTATAATATATATTTGTGTTTACGTGCACGTGACTTCATTTCGTCTTCGATGGTTGGATCTTGATGTATTAAAAATAAAAAGCAGCATCCTGTTTAGTAAATATTTTAATATAGATCTAACAGTTTTTAATAGAAAGGATCTGAAATGTCTTTTGAAGGTAAATTATTACGGAAACGAAGCGATACTCAATATGAAGATGGTCACATTTACAAGAAGAATATAAGCAGGACTAGTAAAAGAGGGGAGAAAATCATGTATGTATAGATGATCTCGGTGATTTCAATTAGTACACAAATCGAACTGTTTTAATTATGACGTAATGTATATGCAATTAAGTTTTGCAGTAACAGCCTTTACATGCGAAGATCAATGAATGAATGAATTTTTGTTAATTTAGTGGCTGTATCTGATGCTTTCTGATGAAAGTAATATATTTTTTGTACAGTTACTTAAAATGTTTAAATAAAAATTGCAAAGGCACAGCGAAATTAATTAATAATACATTTCAAAGGGGACAGGCACATTCACATCCTACAGATAAAGAATATGATATAATTTCTAAATTTAGGCAAAAATTGCATGAAATAGTTTAGAAAATAATATGGGCATGAAAATGTGTTATATGAAAGCGGCAAAGGAGTAAGTTGAAATTATGAAAAATGGGTCCAAATGATTTCTTCGCGAATTCTTGGTCTTCTTTTTCGTGATACAATTCATCATAACTATTGCTTCAATACTTTAGATATCCAGAGGCAGCTGAACAATTGCCATTTCATAAAGTTAAACGAAACATGTACAAATGGAGAAACTGTTTACCAAAAATTAATAGCTTGAAGAAATTAGAAAAAATTATTAATGACAACAAATTTCGTAAATTCTTTACGTATAGCGTAAAAGATAAAGTACATCGTTTGCATATTGATATTTTGCTGCAGGAGAGCAACAACTTCCTAATAATTTTGTACGACAAACAATTTGTCAAAAAACTATTAAGAGAGAGTGACGTAATGTCAATTGACGGCACTTTTGAGATACTTCCAAAATTTAATGAAAAATTATACCAAATGGTTACGATTTTATCGAACTATAAAAAAAAGGTAAGTTTCCATACAGTAAAAAAATATGACAATATATATTTATACAAACTTTATGCAATTTACAGTTCATTCCATTCCTCTGGGCCTTAACAACATATAAAGAAGAAAAAACATATGCATCTTTGATTAATTTCATAAAGCTGAAAATTACATCTATATTTAACCCTAAGAAAATTGTAACGGATTTTGAGGCAGGCTTGCAGAAAAGCATAACAACCACGTTACCGCACACAAAGTTGCAAGGCTGTTATTTCCACTACGTACATGTACTTCAGTTGAAATTTAACATTAATGAAAAAGCTTTGAATTAAAAAATATAAAAATTAATAAACTATAAGCTAAGTTTGTTTTCAGAGTATCAACAGGAAAATAGAGAAGCTTGGATTTTTAAAAAAGAAGTCAAATAACTTGACAATAAATGACGAAGTCAAAATAAAAGTTATTGTGAGGGAAATTTGTAATCTGCCATTATTGCCGGAGGAAGCAACAAAAGTTATGTTTGAGAAAATACGCAAAACTGCCGAAAAGGAGAAATTTTATAGTTTATTGGTCCCGTTTTTTAATTATTTTGAACAGTTTTGGTTGCATAGAGTAACACCAAAAATTGTTAATGTATTCCTATCAGAAACAAGGACAAATAATAGCCAGGAGCGTTACCATGAAGAATTAAAGAAAATAATTGGAAGCCATCCAAACTTTTCTTTTTTTATTTGTAAGTACAGTCGGTATATTATTATTGTTATATAAATCAAATATATAACTGACTATATAAATCCAACATTTGGCTTCCTGTAAGAAAAATAATGTTAATTTATCATCAGTTGAAATTAGAGTGAAAACGCATTAAATTTTTATAAAACGACTAATGTTATACAGTTCCTATTTCTTTATTTCTGTAATTATAGCTAAAATGATGGATGTTCTAACGATGTATAGATTGGAATTCAATCAAATAAAACGCGGCTCCTACATTTTTACCAGCAATATGTCGTCTTCGTCAAAAATTTTCAATAATTGGATAAAGAAAGAATGGTCAACTTTTCAAAACTTTGAACAATTATCAAATGCAGAAAAGAATAGGAAATATAGAACATTTTTAGACAACTCTATTGTTCAAAATAAAAACTTCATGGAAGGCATTAAAAAGTTGTGCGTTAGTTTAAACAGTAAGTTAATTATTGTATAAAAGGATGCACATTTACTTTCTTACGTGTCTAGATCACTTTCTTTTTCTTATCTTATAATATTTGTCATCTTTATTTCCTTTTTCGTGAAAGTATATTTCATTTATATTCAGAAGAGACGTTAAAAACTTTCGATGCATCCAGGCTTACATTGAAAAACGGCCAGCTATTTGTAAGTCTACCAAGGACTGACTGAAATAAATAAACACAACGATTAATATAATAAAATTATGTAAAGTGTACTGCATGTATATTTATTATTTAAACAGATAATTTAAAAAATGTTATCATTTTGTTGAAAATATTAATTTTACGTTCCTCAATGTATTTTATGCAATATTAATTCTGAATATACATGTCTATCCTTATAAAGTTTTTTTTTAATACCAGCATATAAATCTGAGATTATCAAGGTGTAAGCACAATGCAAAAAGCTTTCAATAGCACTATCTCCTAGCTACAGATTTTGCAGATAGTTACGGTAGTAAAGTTAATTATTTTCTTAAGCACTACGTTTGGTCGCTGAGACACATATAATTAATTTATTAAGTTAACATGGTAGTAGATATGGAACGGCAATGAGAGGGAACACAGCTACTAGTTTAACATTCCGATGCCCGCCATCACATTCCTTCTATTGCTTTAACAATTGTACTATTGTATTTTTTACACTACAAATTATTAAATCTCAACAATATTAAGTCGATATAGAAGAAAATTAATTCTACCTTTTCACTATTATTTTTCCATAGAATCTTTATGGTTAAGAAATGGACTATTCAGAATTTTATAGGCTGTGCATAATTTAACTTTATTCTTCTCGTTTGCTAAACTGTTAATACCTTATGCAAAATATGAGATATATGAAATTAAAACTTAATCTAATTACAATTAAATAATTTTGTAACATTTTTTATCACTGTCAGTATTTATAACGAGTACTAAATCTTTTTGTTATTTGTTTAGTTCAAGTAACTTTTATATGGCATACCTTGATTTCATATAGTAAGAGTAATACTATCTTATAATGTAATTTGTTTCTCCTTAAATCTAAGTGAATGTGAATATTGCTCCGCAGCAACCACTTCATGCCCATCAGTGTTCTTCATTCTCTACTTCTTTTTCTTTACATTTCTGTTCGTACAACCTAATATGTTCATAAAAATAACATTAAACTTTTATCGTTAATTAGTTTAATATTCATTATTTATATATATATAGAAAGGATTAAGGACACATAACTCACTGCGCACCATCATGTTACACATAATTGGTTGGTTACAGTTCATGACATTTAATAGGTTTTGCATATATTAATATATTTGAACTCACTGTCAAAATTGAGTTATATATGTATATAGCATCTGTTCCTCTTCTTGCAAACTTTTAATTGGCTTAGAAGCATATACCTTTAAGCAAATATAATCAACCATTATTGCAATTATACATGACGTGTATCATTTATATGTGTAGTAACTTCAATATTTAAAACTGAGAATAAAATATATTTGATAGCAAAAAAAATTTTGTCTTAAACCATGCCAATAACGATTAATGTAATTACATTAATAAATAATAAATAGTTTTACAATTATTAAGCTGCAAATATAAATTAGTACGTATGCTGTAAAGAACTACTATCAAGTATGTACTAATTTCTTATACATTTTTACTTTATATTAATTTCTTGAACGAAATCATTTATAACAGCTGTCATACCTGTCATTTCATCAGCTGTTAACCTCTATTTATATTGACAAATATTTTTAATTTTCTCAGAGTTGGCACTTTTGTGTTTCATTTTAATTCCATGTGAGGCGCCACGTGTTAAATCAAACCAATGGCATATAATATGTAGAGAGTGATGCGCTCTCAAGAAAGATTTGTAGGCCTTAATTCCTTCTACCATTAGTACCATTGCTCATGCCGTGCAGCGTTGCCAAGTGTAGTATAATTATACTACTAAAGCAATTAAGTTGAAGATTCATTCTAATTATTAGCTCAAACCAATTCACACGGTTTCTTAAGTCGATTTGTATTAATTCCTTTGCACTACTTGTATCTTGTATTCTAATTAGCATTTACTTCATAACTCTATTTTTTGTAATCATTATCTTATAATTATACTATTTGATCGTTTCTAAAGTGAAATTAGTGTCCGCATTCTTTCTCATTTTCCATCCCCACCATCGTCGAGGAAGCCCTTTCTCAACAAAAAGGTATTGGGATCTGACATGGGAGAAGAGAGGGGGCAAATATGGCGGAAAGAAGCATGCATTATAATAAAGAAATACATATAGACGTATGTTTAAAAATGTATTTAAACTTAATTGAAATAATATCATGGGTGGGTGATAATCTGAGACAAAAAAATTAGTAATGGTAACCAAATGATGGCCAGCTTTAGGAAAAGAATGGTGTGTAAAGGTTAAATCCTTCGTGGAATTACTTTAGCACATGTTTACTGCACAATACAGCCTAGTTTTTTATTTCTCACGTGCTAAAATAATTCCTACTTCCATAATTTCTTATTTTTTATAATATTAATCAAATCTAATAATCAGTAATAGGTATCAATAATACCATTAATAGCATGCTTAAAATAGTTCTGATTTCTACCACCAGATGTCATATTCCAATCTGTCAGTTCCCAATATATCTCTGCATTTTTCATTCATCTAATATATCGAATCGCGACCGGTCCCGGGCAAACTAGTCAAACGTATAGTGCCCGAAACGGTAAGTCTGCGAACAGTACGGGTTTTGTATAGTAAATTCAGCCCCGTGAACTTAGACGTTACACCATGAGCAATCTCCCGTTTCATCTCTGCCACTACCATTCTGACGGCCTACTTTCTGGCAACACTGGATCCGGATCCATCTAGTGACTTTTTGAAAGTTGCAACACTGCAATTGAGTCCAATTAAGTCCACCTTATCCCAAGTTAGATTACTGAACGTATGCTTCTGTTGATTGCTGTCTGGTGTTCAATATTGTTTTCAAATTTTGGAAACGTCCCGGATTATACTATCAGGTTAAAAAAATGTTAAAACAATATTTATTATCAGGAATTTTTAGGAAGCGTGTCGAGGTATGTATTGTATTGCTAATTATTTTACATTGAGAAAGAAAACTAAAATATGCTTTACTTATTTATTATTAAATACAAGAAAAAAATGTATCTAATGATAATTTTATCGACTACAATTAAAGTAGTGATTGGCAAAACTCAAATGCGTTTCTTCATTTTTATGATTATAGGTATTTTTGCCACTGACTGAAATTGATAATGCTTGTATTATCAAATCTTTGCAACATGTTAGATATATACAGAAGCATTGGAATCCTAAATTTAAAAAGGAGAGGAAAGAAAAATTTATAAAGATAGACTTACCAGATTTTTATAAAAGTGACAGTGAAATTGATAATACTGATTTAACGGCAGAAAGAAATAGAAAATTGTATAAAAAGTATGGAATACTACCTCATGCACCTTGGGTTGAAAAGCAAATGATTTTCAATTGTACAAATACAGTTTTTGACTCATATATTCCACCAGAAGGGGATGGAAAAGTGTCACTGGTATCGAGAAAAGTAAGTCAGCACATTTCAAACAAGCAATTGCTTTGAATAAGCTTCATAACCCAATATGTTAGGTTTCATATTGCTTTGCATACTAGATTTATTTGAAAAAATTATATCTCGTATTTAATTCACAGTTGAATTGTCATTTGTCTCCACAAATCTCGGAAGCAATCCAACATGAAATCTAACATAGTTTGCCATAGACTTAAGTTTATTTTACAAAATACATTTTTATATATGTAGGGTAGCTAGGAGCTAGTTATAACTTTTTCTGAAATGTCTAAAATTATCCCATTAAAAAAATTTATCTAAATATAAAAATTATCAGTTTTACTATCAGAAAGTTACTGTTTTTATAGTTCAATTATCAAATATATACCAGAGGTTTGGTTAACTATGGCAAATCCAGTAAGTATATAGTATAAGTAATTATAAGAACAGTTTCTATATCATTTTTGAATCTATATAGTCCTCAATAAAGAAGTTATCAAGTATTATAAATTGCTTAATTCAATATTTATTAATAGAACAAACCTTTAATCATCTTCTATTGATTAGAATTTGTCAGATTTTTCTCACTAATATGAAATTTAGAAATAAGTAAGTTTTAATCCTTAGTGACTTCTTCGTTGGAAGCTAGAATTAAAAATGGTTTATCTAGCTTTTGTTACAAATATTTATATTGCTCTGGTTTATCTATTTGGCTATTGTTAATTGGATACGAAATAGAACAAAAAATGTCAGTGTTTGTTTATTTTAAGACAAGAAATACTTTGTCAAAACTGCAATAAAAGCGAAAGAGCAAATAGGAACAATACAAACAAACTTTTCTAAAATATATGTGACGTTTCCAGCTAAAACATTCCAAAAATAAATTCATCTGCAAAGAATAGTTTTAACCCTAACCTACCATTTAAGGATCAAATGACTCTTTTGAAGTGTGAATATATGTTTTTAAGAAATTCTTTGATACTTTAGTGTTAAGAATAAGAATCTTGCTTTGAGAAATCATTAAGGATAAAAAATTATTTTTTTTAAACCTTTCTATTATTTAATAGATTCAATTACCAATGCCTGACCAGTGAGAAAAAGTTACTACACAACTTTATTAACAGCTAGTTTTAACTCAAAGAATTTTTTAGTCTTAGTAACATTTAATTAAGGTATAATCTAAAAACAGATATTAAAATTATATTCTACACATGAAACGCTCTTCTTTCAAATTTTGTGAACACATTGAATATTATATTTATCAATTAACCGCTTAACAGTCTAATAAATAATGCCTAAGCGTGCTCCTATATATTATAAGGTACGAGTTAAATGTTTTACATTTACTTGAAACTTCAGGTGTCAAGGTTTTAGCATAACTGAATCCAAATATAGTGTAAAAGTTTCCAAATTCAGCATGGCATATTTTAGATTCAAAAATTATTAATGAATTCTTATAAAAGTCCGTATTTACATTTTGGGATTAGTGAATACAAAGTTAATATTAAATTTTCAAGATTTAAAATGGCGAAACTATCACAGATAACCATTTGCATACAGACACTATATGGCGATGAAGCTGGCAGAAAGTTTGCCAGCAGAAAGCTTCGTATCGTGTAACATGGACTCGAGCGCCAACTTCAGAGGGAAGAAACATCAGATGCGTTTAATTATTTTGGCTGAAATTTATTGACAGACCAAAATAATTATAGGCATTTTCAACTGCATATTTTTATGCAGAATTAAATCACGAAGAGAATGGAAGTAGTTTCATCTGGGAGCTCAATTCCTGTAATAGATTTTTTGGACAAATTATGTCAACATGAACATGGAAAATTGACGTTTTCCAACTTTCGGTCAAGAGTTGCACATAGCAGGACATTTTTTTAATTTTTTCCAACTGCATATTCTTGTGCAGAAGTAAATAACGAAGAGAATGGTACTACTTTCATCGGGGAGCTCGACTCGTTTACTAGAGTTTTTGGACTAAATATACCAAAATGAACAAGGAAAATTGACATTTTCGAACTTTCTGTCAAGACTTGCGCAAAGCAGGAAATTTTTTTAATTTTTTCCAACTGCATATTCTTATACGGAATTAAAAAACCAAAAGAATGATACTATTTTCATCGGGGAGCTCGACTCGCGTAATAGTTTTTATTGACGAAGAATGTTGAAATGAAATAACCAAATCGTATTTTCATACTCTTTAGACTTTTCACTATTGCTTTCCGTCATTTTTTGTTAAGAAAAACTATTATTCGAGTCGAGCTCCCAGATGAAACTACTTCCATTTTCTTCGTGATTTAATTCTGCATAAGAATATGCAGTTGAAAAAAATTAAAAAAATTTCCTGCTATGTGCAACTCTTGACCGAAAGTTCGAAAATGTCAATTTTCCTTGTTGATTTTGGTATAATTTGTCCAAAAAATCTAGTAAACGAGTCGAGCTCCCCGATGAAAATAGTATCGTTCTCTTCATTATTTAATTCTGCATAAGAATATGCAATTGAAAAAAATTTAAAAAAAATCCTGCTATGCGCAAGTTTTGACAGAAAGTTGGAAAACGTCAATTTTCCATGTTCATGTTGGCATAATTTGTGCAAAAAATCTATTACAGGAATCGAGCTCCCCGATGAAATTAGTACCATTCTCTTCGTTATTTAATTCTGCATAAGAATATGCAGTTGAAAATGCCTATAATTATTTTGGTCTGTCAATAAATTTCAGCCAAAATAATTAAACGCATCTGATGTTTCTTCCCTCTGAAGTTGGCGTTCGAGTCCATGTTACACGATGCGAAGCTTTCTGCTGGCAAACTTTCTGCCAGCTTCACCGCCATAGACATTATGCAGAATACTGGCTAATTAAGCCAAGGCTTCCACACAACAATTCATATATCTGTGTCGCCACTGGTTAGTGTTCTGATAGCAGTGTATGCGTGTAACAACGCGATAGATTATAAGCAGTTTTCGAGTAGACTATATGCGATTCGGCTGACAGCACATTTAGCGCAGATTTCAAGCAGGTCCTGTAAGGACCAATTAATTGTACATTTTCATAGAACAATAGTACATATCATGCAGCGCCGTACTAGCCTACCAAATCTGCAACAGTAATTTATTTCACCATTGCCGCAGTATAGTATTATTATAAAATTAGGTAGTAGTATTAATCAAATACTATAGTTCCACTAGAAAGGCTCAGTTTTTTAAAATATTCCAATGTCAGATTGCTTTCTAATTCGTAAGCTGTGTGCATGTATTACTTTTTATAGTTAAAATAATGAATAAACCATGAAAAAATATTTAAATAATAGAAGGCTTTTAACTTAAATCTTTATGTCACAGTACAAAACAATTTACAGTGGTTATAATGTGGTGACACTTAAATCGTATTAGTAAGTTTGTAATCTATAATACTTCTATATAATGTCTTTATTTCAATATCTCATTTTTTAATTTACTCTAAATTACTTTCATAATTTATATGTTAATAACTTCACTTACTTTTGCCATAGAAAAATCAGTTCCTTGGTAAAGCTTCCACCTAAATCCTTCAAATGATAAGACAGTCACCTTGATACTACACTACTTACTAATTACTATATTATGCAGCTCTTATTATCTACAGATTGATCGATGTTGCAGTTTTGTATATAATATATCTTCTTCCTCACCCTTACATTTTACAAAAACTTTTGATAAAAAGAAAATTCATCACACTTTTAAAATTGTAATAAGTTATACATTACTTTTTTCGACATTATTAAAAATTTTAAAAGGTTATAATATTTAGAAACAAACAAAATTTGGAGTACAGTACCGATTTTTTTGCAATTAAATAATATTAAAGTAGTAGAAAACAAAACTATTGTCGTAGGAAACAGTTAAGAGCAAGATGGATAACGATATTAGACAGCGGTTTCACCTGAAATCTGAGTTTTCAAAGTACAACGTTATTTCAAAACAGATTTCAATTTTTGCAAAGGCTTTTGAGTCGTCGAAGAAATATTTTTTGAACAATATAAAGTATTTTTCGAGAAAAATAAAACATTCTTTACGGAAAAAATGTTAAATTAAAAAAATAAAATCGAAATTATAAGAACGGGCAATTTTTTTCAATTCTAGAGGAAATTTTATTTCTTTAAGAATTTTTGCTGATTTTTTAAAGCAATAATGGGTTAGCACGACCAAAACTTTTTTTTACGTAGAACTAGTACAGTTATTTAGTTCGAAAAAAAGAAATTACTTGAAAAGTTTTCCTGAAGTTTTGAAAATTGGTAATTTTTTCGATTTCGATGTACTTGTTCTGAATTTCAACTTTGCCACCTGTATCATTGCTGTTTGCGCTGCCCTATTGGTAAAATGGCACCTACTAGACGAAGCTGAAGCTAGCGGCCGATGGCTAGCGGCCGATGCGAGCATTTTTGTCATTACTGTACACGTACGCTGTTATTCGAAGCTTAAGTAGAAAACGCATAATCTCCGCTAGCGCACCGTATGTGGTCAGACACACTCTACGTGTCCTTGCACGAAGAGGTCAACTCTATAAAGTTAAATAATATCTAAACCAAACACTTGTAAAAAATAAAAAAATATGCATCTTCTTCCTTATTTCACAAGGAAGAGATCCATATAGGTTAAAAAGTGGCACGGCCACCGGAAGTGGGTGAAAACGATTTTTGAAACTCAAATTTCCTACCATTTCGTAGCATTTTCGACGCTTGAACTTATATATCACCGGCTGATACATAGTAGGAAATTTTTCTCGAAATTGAGAGTATATGCATCTTCTTCCTTATTTCATAAGGAAGAGATCCATATAGGTTAAAAAGTGGCACGGCCACCGGAAGTGGGTGAAAAAGATTTTTGAAACTCAAATTTCCTACCATTTCGTAGCATTTGCGACGCTTTAACTTATATATCACCGGCATATACAAGTTCAAGCGTCGCAAATGCTAGAAAAAGCTACGAAATCCGAGTTTCAAAAATAGTTTTCACCCACTTCCGGTGGCCGTGCCACTTTTTAACCTATATGGATCTCTTCCTTGTGAAATAAGGAAGAAGATGCATATTTTTTTATTTTTTACAAGTATTTGGTTTAGATATTATTTAACTTTATAGAGTTGACCTCTTCGTGCAAGGACACGTAGAGTGTATCTGACCACATACGGCGCGCTAGCGGAGATTATGCGTTTTCTACTTACGCTTCGAATAACAGCGTACGTGTACAGTAATGACAAAAATGCTCGCATCGGCCGCTAGCCATCGGCCGCTAGCTTCAGCTTCGTACCTACTAGCAGTTTTTTTTGAAAAAAATCTCCTTTCCGACTCAAATTAAAAAAAAAACGTTTACATATAAAATAAAAGTAGAAAAAATTTCATACAATTTATGTATTAACAATGTTGGTTCTACATTCAATAGTTTTGTTGTACGAGTACCGCAAACTAGGAAACATCTGACAGTAGAACTCAATAGAAGTATAGTACGTCTATATTGTTTTACAGTGTCGTTTGTGTTCACGTAGCCTTGGTTTCTAATAAAGCAAATTGTTTTATTTGTCATAACCCATAATACCGGAAAGTGAAACAATTGAAATGAAGGAAAAAGGATTGGAGATTTCCGTAAGTCGTCAAGTATTAAAAGAAAGGATAATAAGATTAACCTTTGGAAAGACTAAGATCTATTCGAAGTTGTGTATTACATGTGGATTAGGCCTACAAGGGACACCTTGATAAAATAAACGCGCTGCTTACTTTTTCTCAAGGTGGTGTGGAAATGAGTTTTATAGTGTTACATGGCAAATCAATGCCGTGTAGAGCAAAATGATGCCTCTACCTCTATGACACTAAGGATGTTCTCTTGATCAGTTGAACTCAATCGGCGGCACTATGACTATTACCCCTACTCCACTTACATTCTCTCTCTCTCTCTGAAGTAGAATAAGTTGAGCCCCTTGAAATGCGGAATGACGAAATTCAATGTCCTACGCAGCACTGTTTGCCCGCTAATTTCTTTCCTTTAAGTCTCGATGGACACACGACCCCCACTCTACAGTAAAGCTGAGTTCCTTCCCCGTATTTGGTGCTACGCCTGCCCCGATATTACCTGGCACAGCGCAGTTTATATTTCAATGTTACAAAAAGTAATTCCGGTTGACCTGTTAGTAAAAGATGCATATTACTCGCAAAAAATCTGCTCTATTACGTATGTAAGTATCAATGAAATTGGGAGATTTTTCCAGATATGTCTAAAGAAAATTGTATTTCAAAACGAATCGTGTCCTATGCAGTCCATGATAAAAGTTGCAACTTTGAGATTACATAACTCAAAAATTAGTACGGATTGTGGTACTGGAAATTTAACCACTCATCAAGTATGTTAAAATGTACTTGTAAACTAAATTTGGGCAAATCTGTGAGAATAATCATTTATACAAGAGAACATCCTTAACCCATTAAGGCCGTAGACGGTCGATTTTCGACTATATTTTTGTAGCTGAATTTCAGATGTTTAACGAAGTAGTAACTGGGTCTAAGGTGTGATTCTGTATATTTTTAGGTTTGCTGAATCAGATTTTAGGCTCAAAATCCATAAATTTTGACCACCAAATTAAATATGGTGGTTTTTTTCGCAAAAAAATATCAAAAATATGGTCATTTTCGAAGTTTACAATTTTTTTTCAGGCATATAACGTTTAAATATATGGATATTTGATTAACCATCGGTGCACAAATTTCCTGATGTTTAACGGTGAATTTTTACGTACATGCTTTATTTACCAAAATGGCCGGTAAAATACAAGAAAGTAAAAAAAATTGAATTTTTTCTACATTAATTTTTTTCATAAGAACTAAAGGCTTAAATAAAAATATCTGAGAATTAATTTAGGAATCTTCTTAAATTTTTTAAGATTTTTTGGAGACATTTCTTGAATATTTTAATTTTACAATTTTAAAAAAAATCTAAAATTATCCCTAAAAATACTGAAAAAATTCGAGAGTATCTTCCAATCAATTCTAAGATATTTTTATTCTGATACAGTTTAGATCAAACTTTGCAGTTTTCGAGAAAAAAATTACCCAAAAAATAGACTTCGCCTGTAAAAAAAGGCGGCAAGTACATAAACCATCTAGCATAAATAATATAGTAAAATTATCCAATTAAAAAAAGTAGTGAAATCCAAATATTAGGCAAGTTTATTTTATTACCTTAGCAGAAGTTAAATTTTCGAAGAAAAAAATGAACAAAAAAGTCACTTGCCGGGCCCGTAATGTCCATGCACAGTGGGAAATTGAATCGTGTGTGATTCAGGTATAGCGTAATGTAGCAAATTTGATATTAAAATACAGAGTGAAGTTAGCCGAACCACAGACGATTCTATTTCTCACTGTTCATGAATATTACGGTCCCGGCAAGTGACTTTTTTGTTCCTTTTTTTTTTCGAAAATTTAATTTTTGCTAAGGTAATAAAATATACTTGCCTAATATTTGGATTTCACTACTTTTTTTAATTGGATAATTTTACTATATTATTTATGCTAGATGGTTTATGTACTTGCCGCCTTTTTTTACAGGCGAAGTCTGTTTTTTGGGGGATTTCATAACGTTTTGTAAGAGTATAATATTTAAAAAATTAAATTATTCTTTTAAATTCTACAGAATTTAAAGAAAATTTCCACACTGCTCATGTTTTGTAACAGCATTGCTTAACTAATAAAAATATATATATTAATATTGAAAAAATATCACAGTCAACACATTGAATTTATTGATATTTGTAATGCATTTTGCATAAATGAACTTTATAATTAATGCCCATTCTACTTTTTTAATATTTTCAGTTTCACTATAATAAAAATTTAATTAAATTTTTTATAATCAATAAACATACTTTCAACATATAAAAATAATTAATTAAAATGCATGTTTTAATTAATTTACATTTTTCAATAAATAATATGTAAATATTTCTTGCATTACGAGGCCAATTCGTATTGGTAATCTTTTCATCATCTACAACTATCCAAGAAGGACCACTATGACGTAGCATAGAAATGTAGTTTCCTTCGTCAATAGTTGTACCATTTTGAAAGATTGCGCTAAGAATTTTATAAGCATTATCATTGATGCGCAATTTTGTAGTTGGAATACTTTTAATTCCACATTGCTGAATTTTTGTAAATTGATCATTTACTTGTTTAAAAAGTACCAGCTGAATAATAAACACCTTACTTGTCGTGATTATTTCAACTTTTTTAAAATGTTCCGTGCCATTACAAAGTTGACAAGGTAATTTTTGTTTAATCCATATTGAATAATTTTGTTTTATTAATTCAGTCAGATCATGACTTTTTAGATTTTTCGGGAATATTAAGTAAAATAGAAAAGTTCGAAGAATGATGCAGTTTTGTGTTATCACATGTAACACACCGTGAAGTTGTAGTAAAGTTATTTTCTACTTTTGACTTCATAAAATGAAATTTGCTGCAAAAATCTGTAATAAATTTACCAGCATCTTGTTTAAGATTATTCAGATACGTATTTCCTAAGCATTGCCTAACTTCATCAAGGGTAATAATACGTTTGTTAGTCTGATAGACATTTATAAAACGTCTTATAACATCGTTATCATCAAAGCTAAATATAGCACTTCTAATGGAAGAATAATATAACATACATTGCATTGTAGCATTTGCATAAGAATAAATTTTATTATTATTTAAAATGCCTCTAACATTCCACATTAAATTCTTAGGTATTTCACTTTCAATTATTTGACATTCTTAAATATTCTTTGGATTCATCCACATAGTGTCAAGCATTTTTCTAGTATTTCCTTCAAAAATACTTATATTCTTTAATTCAGGTCTAAACTGTTTTCGAAGCCTGTTGTACTCTATTATGGCTAATTTACTAGCTTTCACAGAAGCTGGATCATAATTAATAATGTGCAGTCCTTCTAATGTTGCTACTCGTGAAAGAGCAACGTATGCTTAACGACAAGTAAAGATAGAGTTACCTACATCTACAACTGCAGTTTGTAAACTTAGCCCTTGACTTTTATGTACTTATCATGCCATAACTGAGACATATAGGAAATTGCTTTCTTATAACGTAAACTGTATCCATTACCTCAAATTTTACACTTATACGTTCAATTGTATACTCTACTCCGGTGGACAATATGATTTATACTTTTTCAATATCGTCCTTATTATCAACGGATCGTGTTACTGATTTAACCGTAGCTATCGTTCCATTGACAAGACCTAACGTAATGTCAATATTTCTTCTTAACATTATACGAGCTCCCAATTTAATTCGTATTATTCTGGATAATCCAGCTGTTCGAGAACTGTCTTCATCCTCAGAATTTAATACTCGTAAGACTTTTTTCTTTAAATACATTGGACAATCTGTTGCATCATGAGCAATCAGTTGTATTTCGTCAGTCATCAGTCTGTCTAACATTGCTTCATTCAAAGTATCGCACTGACTACAGGTTGGTAGTAAACAAACAGTATCAGAGGATAAAACAGAAATGAAATCGCATAATTCTTGCATTCGATCTTCAATTTTAATACTTTTGAAATTTATCTTTTTTGAAAGTAAAATCTGAATTTCCGAATATTGTACAATACCTATTCTAATTCTCGATAAAATATCTTTATAAGTATTGTCGGTTTTTTGTCGCATATTAATTGTCAATTCGTCATAGGAAAATAAATTTGTCCATAAATCATAAGAACCTAAAGTGCCTATGTAATTTCAATTTCAATATTTGATAACTTTATAAAAGGTTGTTTATCACGTACAGGTGGCAATTGTAACAAATCTCCAAAGAATAATATGTGTTTTCCTCCAAACCAACCATTATCTAAATCCTTGGTATTGAATATTTCCACTAATCTAAGATGTATATACATTAGCGTTATATTTGAAATCATAGATATTTCATCAATGATTATTAATGTAACATTTTTAAGTTCTTCCCGAATAATTCTAATTGCTACATCTGATAATTCTATATATTTAGCTGTACGTCCATGTTCCACTGGCAGTTGAAATAATCTGTGAATCGTTAGACCATCAATGTTAAAAGCTGC
Organism: Prorops nasuta; assembly: GCF_024137725.1. NCBI lineage: Eukaryota > Metazoa > Arthropoda > Insecta > Hymenoptera > Bethylidae > Prorops > Prorops nasuta. The sequence continues at coordinate 6,087,978 of NW_027116813.1, read as the reverse complement.
TATTCCCGTAGGAGCACTTACAATGACATCTTTTTTCATGTTTTTTTTTATCCAACATCTTATAGTTTTTATCAAGAAACTTTTACCCGTACCACTTTTACCACTAACGTACACTCTAAGAATTTCATGACCGGTAGAAACAGCTTTTGTCACTTTATCAAAAACTCTTTTTTGATCGGAGTTCAACTCTGATATCATTTGTGAAACATCTAAATCCTCATACTTATTTTGTACATCTTGAAAGTCTTTCATTGCACCTTCTACTTCTATACGTACACATTCTAATGTCAAATCATTTGAATATTTATCACCTTCATTACTTTCTTCAATATTTTTATTAATTAACTCTTTCATATAATCCATTCCTTTTTGAATTTCTAAAATACGTTCATGATATTTTAGTCCGTCCATAAGTTCTGACTGTACTGACACGAATACTTCTGCTTATGTATCGCATCCACACTTCAATTCATCAGTATTTCGCCAAGGTTTAAACAATAATAGTAATGCATAGAAATATGCTTCTGGTTGCGTTTGTATATTATAATGATAATGATTAACTAAGCAACCAATTGAACGTTTTTTCAGATATAAATTATCTTTTGTTTTGAAATGCTCCACTTTTCTAATAGGTTCCTGTTTCACAGTATCATACCATTTTACAAAATCATACAGGCATGTGGATTCAAGATTCTTAGGCCTGGTTGGATAATATATAATAATCTAGCATGGAGTGACAAAATATATCCGTAGAATCGAGGCTTAAAGCTTCAATTTCTTTACGACTTTTTAATTTTCTACTATTTATCATATTAACATCTACCCATTGAATAGTAGTTTTTGGATCCGTTATAAATAAGGGAATTCCTAACAAGCAATCTGCAGCTTCTAATGCACCGCACTCCCTATGATTTAACATTCGCATTCCAATATTCCATAAATTACTACGTATAAATTTAGTAGAATTTATGACGTACAGTGTATCTGTTATATTACTTTTTTCTAACTTAGATACATATTTAGTAGTGTACCACGTTAATAAAGTCGATTTTTCTCCAACGAATTGTATATCCATATTTCCTTTCCATGCACAAAGAATTGCGGGATTATAATCATTAATGTTAACTTCTTCTTGTGATCCTGGTAAGTCATAAAGTCTATTCTTTGTTTTCAATTTTTTTCTACGCCCCATGGATATACAGCGACGTCTCTGATTAATAAAGTATCTATTATTGGTCGAGAAAAACCAAATCTGCAAATTTGACTAGTCGTATTTTTAGTCTTTTTAGCACGTAAACAATAACTGTTATGCTTGTGTCGTTGGTGCTTATCAACGCGTCTGTATAATTCAGGGGAAATATTTTTGGAAGGCATTCTGCAAGTAATATACTTTAAAATGAAAGCTGCTACATCTTCATTAGAAGATACATTAATTATTGGAGCATCTTTTATCCAAATTAACATATGAAAATGTTGAGTACCTCTACCTTTGTATTCTCTACGTATAAAGTAATGCGAGACTCCTCCAATAGGATTGTTAGGTGAAGTTATAAAATCAATTATTGCTTGAAATTTATTTTTAATAAATCTAGATACTGATACAGAATCAGAAGCAATAAGCTCATTTATTGACATGGTTTTCGATTTGGGACTATTTATTTCGCGAAGATATTCAATCATGTTTGACCAAAGCCACTCGCTCGGACTAAGTGTCAAAAACCATGTGGCAGGTCCGTAGTTGTGAATCATACATTTCAACATGCATCTTGGTCTAATCCAAAATTGCGGCGTATTACGTAACCTACCAAAAATAGTGTTTAAATTAGTTTCCAGTTGATGTTTAGACAACTTTTCTAAATAACTAGAAGCCGTATACTTTTCACGAGGATTCGTGATATTTAATTTATGAAATATACCAGCATTAATGTTTCGTATGTTACTGTCGTGTACTAAATAAGTACTGTATATTTAAACGAAACCGTGAATGTTTAGACATAAGCCTTGATTTAATAAATTCGAAATCACTAAGACGAACACTTCGGTTTTCATGTTGTCCATTAATTCCATACGGAAATAAATCTGGAAAGCACATTACATCTAATTGTTTATAATTATAGTCCAAAGGACGATCATGAACCTTCAGCATTTGATATAGCTCAGTTGCCGGTTTATCAATTCTACTTTCCTACATTGGATAAATTGTATACTGATCATAATATGAATCAGATTGAGACTTTTGTGTCACTAAAGCATTGTTTTCTTTTTCTTTATCATTTATTTCTTCAAATATTTCATCATCTTCTCTCAAGTCATTATCTATTTGGAATTCAGTTTCTTTTAAATTAGACTGTAATAGCAAGCCATCAAAGGACATAGGTAGTACTATTTCTGAATATAAAGGATTATTATCTCCTTCAACCATAATAAAGCGTTCCATATTTTGTTTACATCCACTAAATTTTCCCACACTACGTTCGATTTAGTAGGAATTCCTCTTACTAATATGTACAATTCATGAATTACATTTATTGGTACATGCGAAGGATAGATTTTTTTAAATGTTTCTTCCAGTGGCAAAGGCAGATGCAATGTCCTACCTTTAACTTTAGGAATCATACCTCTGTGTGGTATATTTTTATTCATAACAGTTCCCATTCGCAAAACAGTTTGAAATGCTTTAGCTCTTTGAATCAAAATTCGTTCATAATCATTTAGGTTTTCTATTTCTTCTGGTACTTTTCGTGCATCTAAATTATTCATGATACACGTAGGTAACATAATATTAAAGCGAATTTTACTTTTACAGTATTAACAAATATAAGCAGTATCATTCTCTTTAAAATCTATATGCTGTAGCAGCTTGCTCCAAAGTTTTGAGCCATGCGTTTTATTACAAATTTTTATTCTCGTTACATTTCTCTCAAAAGATAACTTTTCACAAGAAATACAAGGCCATTTAGGTATATCGATAGAACGTTTTGTAAAAGCTTTAAAGGCAAGAAAATATTGACATTTTATGTCGTCTTCATTTAAATTAATTTCTGTGAATTTCTCTCTATGTGCTGCAGCATTTTCTTGAGCTTCCTTCGATATCTCTTGAAGTAAATTGACGTCATTTTCATTCAAAGCTTTGTCCAAATTATTAAGTTTTGCATCTAAAGCTATCAAATCGTATAGCAATCTTTTAATTTACCTCACTTCAGGAAAATGAGAAGACAATATCTGTGTTGCTATAAGCTTTGATCTACAAAGCTTATAATTTATATAACAACCATGTGAATGGCCGAGTTTGTTATAATTTACTTTATTAGAACAATGATTTATATCTGCCATAAATTTATGTAGCTTTTTTAAAGTACACTATAATAAATTGTTATAAAATTCTTGTAAATCATTTATTAGATTAACATCTTTAATTTTACAAAGAAAATTACAACGCCATGTCTTAGTTTTATTTTTTGATTCCAATAAAGGCATGATATTAATACATTTACCCTCGGAATTCATGACAATTTTAGTAATACTTCTTTCTACCTTTGTTCTAGTTACAGAAAAATCTTCTCCTGTACTTATAGAATCATCTAAATTTGCCTCAGTAATTTCACTCATTGAATAGTAAGAAGTTTCATAAAAATATTGTTCGGAGGAAGCAATATGTTTTGACAATCCACATAAATAATTAACTTTATCCATTATACCTATAGAAATACATTGTTTAAACCGAGTTACAGAATCTTCGGCCTTTTGTTTTATTTCTTTAAAAATTTTTTTAATGCTCGTAATGTACGAATTTCTAATATATAAACACCATTTTATTATGCATTCGGCTTCCATTCTACTTTCTGTTATTGAAGAAATGCCGAGAACTTTGCTAAATTTTGTATACACCTTTCTGTAGTAAATTTTAAAGCAATATTATTGTTTTGTCTATTAATACGTCTGTATTTATTAATAATTTTCTTTGCAGCTCAAATTTTTACTGATTTGTTAGTTTTGTAGTATATTTTCTGTTTTTTCAGTATACTATCACTATTTAATTCATAATTTTTTTTTTCTTTTCTACTATAACCTCTCTATTAATATTATATGATAATTTCTTTTTCTTTAGTCTATCTTCTCTGTTTATTTCATACGATATTTTCTATTTTTTTAAGTTAGCTTCTTTATTTGATTCATAAGCAATTTTGCTCTTTTTTAAGTTGGCTTCTTTATTTAAATCCTAAAAACCTTTTACGTTTTCTTAAAATATCTTTTTTATTTAAATCATAATATATTCTTTTTTTTATTGACATATTAGTTTGTCTATCATAATCATTCAATGAATAATTATTAAATTTAAACCGTTTCGGATTTGAGGAAATTTCGTATTCACAAATGTTTGATGAAACATGTTTTTTAGCTGCAGAATGTGTATTTTCGGTATTTAAACTGAAATAATTTGATTCTTTTTGTACATCGATATCTGTGTTATTGCTATTTTTATACATATCATTTATTTAACAACTTTCTTATTTTTATTATCCTATAAATATGTAATACTGGGTTCTTCCTCACTTTTATAAATATTGCTCGTTTCTCTTCCTTGAACCGGTATTTCATCTTTACTAATTAATAAAATATTATGATCTGTATCAATGTTTAAACTTAGTTGCATATTACTTTTATCGTTACAAAAATTCTTATTATCATTAATAGTTTTGTTTTCTGTATCATTTTTCCACTTTTCTTTAATATAAGTAGAAGCTTTTTTCAACCGCTCTACACGTTCTTCTTCACTTTCTTTTTTCCTTAATTCTCTTTTTCGAGAAGCTGCCTTATGACGATTTTATAATACACCAAAAGTAACAATTTTAACTTTTTCATTTTGTTTTTGAATAATCGGAAAATGGTCTAAGCGGTTCGATTTTAAACCTGTATTAAATGTGGACGCATTAACTTTTGATCATATAAAACATCATTAGGTTTAATATTGTATAACAGAGATATTGCGAATGCTATAGCAAATACTCCACAATCATTTCCGTTTTTTTTTGCGATTGCACTAATGGAAATATAACTGATCCATTGTCAAAATTATAAAACGGGAACAGTCTTTTAAGAAATTTTTCATGATGGGTATGCAATCTTTTTCTATTCAATGAATCATAAATATATATTGATTTACCATCATAATAAGGGCAAACCCAATTACCACCTTGGTTAGATTTAAAATCATCACAGCTGTGTAATATTTGAATGTTTTACAGTTTTTGGTACACTTTCAATATTATTAGGAATCTGAACTAATAGTTTGTACTTTGAGGATTATAATTAGAGCACGATTTTAATATATGAAAAAAATGATCCATGTGCTCATCCTCCAACCATTGTCCATTTTTAATAATTTCTTCATTTCTAGCACAAAGCTTCATGATGGTTGTTATTAACAAATTGTATATAATACCAATAAATATACAGGTATTGAATTGTCAATAATATTTAATATTCGTAAAAAATATGTACTATTATAAATATTTATTTGGTGCTTTTTGTCAGACCAACCCCCAAAAAAACAATTTCGTGCAAAAAAAAGACGGCAAGTAATTGAAAGTGATTCCACTGAAAAAAATAACCTATAAGACCAAACATTTTTTAAACTCAAATGTTACTTTAAAAATTTCTAGGTAAATATATTTCCACACATCAAACATCAATACTTTTACAATAAAAAATAATACATTAAAAACGAAATATTGCAGAAAAAGAATTTTAGACAAAAATATCTGAAAAAATACTTTACAGTTAAATATTTCAGAAAAGGAAGTAGTTCTTCTAGTTGTTTAATAAATATATCTGGCAACATAAAGCATGAAGATCAAATAAATTAGGCAAGTAAGTCAATCAATCGACAACATAAAGTATTGAGATCACATAAATTCAGGCAAGTAAATGAATGAATAATTAATTATTATATAATTTTTGTATACGTACACAGTGGGAAGTTGAATCGTGTGTGGTTTCAACTACAGTGTAGTATATCATTTTCCAAGTTAAATTACAGAGTGAAGCTAGCTGAACCACCCACGATTCAATTTCCTACTGTGTACTACTTGCCCGAACGGGCCAAATGTGTACTGTAGATGATAGTTCAAAGTGCAACTGATGAAGACTCAAATATACTTTACACTTTTCGGCCCGTCCGGGCAAGTAGTACACAGTAGGAAATTGAATCGTGGGTGGTTCAGCTAGCTTCACTCTGTAATTTAACTTGGAAAATGATATACTACACTGTAGTTGAAACCACACACGATTCAACTTCCCACTATGTACGTATACAAAAATTATATAATAATTAATTATTCATTCATTTACTTGCCTGAATTTATGTGATCTCAATACTTTATGTTGCCGATTGATTGACTTACTTGCCTAATTTATTTGATCTTCATGCTTTATGTTGCCAGATATATTTATTAAACAACTAGAAGAACTACTTCCTTTTCTGAAATATTTAACTGTAAAGTATTTTTTCAGATATTTTTGTCTAAAATTCTTTTTCTGCAATATTTTGTTTTTAATGTATTATTTTTTATTGTAAAAGTATTGATGTTTGATGTGTGGAAATATATTTACCTTGAAATTTTTAAAGTAACATTTGAGTTTAAAAAATGTTTGGTCTTATAGGTTATTTTGTTCAGTGGAATCACTTTCAATTACTTGCCGTCTTTTTTTTACACGAAAGTGTTTTTTTGGGGGATCTCAGAGCTTTTTGTAATGTGACAAGGATACATCTTAAGAATTTCTTTATGCAAATAATACAAAATGTAGTGAAACTCTTAAAGAAAGAATGTGTATTCTAATAATTAAATTTTAATGGACGGGAATATAAATTGAAATATATAAATAATTATATAGTTAACAATAATCAATTTTATTTAACATTATTAAAAAAGGAAAAGTACAACATTTTAAATAATATATTGAAGAAATACATATCAACTCGTTATAAATAGTTTTGATGAAGAAAGATACAATAATTTTCTACACAAAAAATTTGTATTACGAGATTTTATTTGAAACTGTGCGATACTCAGTGAGAAAATGATTTAATAATGATAGAAACGCATTGTGGAAATCATATCATTTTTAAATAGTTTACTCACTAGATTATTGCAGCCGAAGGGGCTATAATTGCGGCCAATATTTAGTGAAATGGCGTTTTAAACGCAGCCGTGGTGCTAATATTGTTGAACATGTTAAGATGTTTTTACCCATGATAACAACTTTCAACATTTATAAAAGCAGCCGTTAGAGATACGAATAACGTAATATTGAATTAATTAAATTTCCTCAAAGAATATGATAAACGTGCCTTTTGAATTTCTAGGCCATGTTTTCTTTTGAACGATATGATCGTTCGCATATATCCATGATTTATCCTTACGTATCATAGACGTATAATGACCAGTTGCAGCATCCTTGCCGTCATGGAAAATCGCACAATTTGCTTTATAAACTTTATCAACCATTGCTAATTTCTCAATAGGTATACCTTTAATGTTTCAGTTTTTAAGAACAATCCAATCTTTAACGTATTCTATATTTTCAGTTTTGGTATTATATAATGATAATTTAACAATCAGAACTTTTTTAGTAACTATACTAGCAGTTTTTTGCTGAAGTTCTAAAGAGCTCAAGCAATTACTGCACAAAGAATTCAATAGTTTTTTTCCACTTAGGGAAGTTGCTCTGAATTATTTCTTTCATGTGCTCCAAGAATTACTTTTGCATAATTTTTTGGGAATTAACAAACTCTTCATACCATCAAATAGCGTAAATAATAAAATATTATTATAAGATTGGGTAATATCTGTATGACAACATGAAGTACTACATTTGTCCGTTTTGTTAGATAATGTTGCACAACGCGATTCAAGCAACTTAATTTATCACACAGAGCAGTGATTAAATCACCAGCATCATACTGCCGCTTTACAACAAATTGGATTTCAGCATATTGTCTAATATCAATATTCTCTAAAGATTTATCAAGTTTTTGTAAGCAAAAATAAAAGATTTTAGAGCATTGTCTGCTCCTATACGAAATAGTACACTTCTAATTTAATAACAATTTACAATGCATTGTATAACTGCATTTGCGTATGAAGAAATATAATCACGTTTCATTATTCCTCTTATGTATTAATCAATAACATTTACATATACAGCAATTAATGACAAATTTAGATGATGAAAGTTCTACTTCTTACTACAACCTTCTATCCTCATTAAAATTAGTCACCAAAAATTTTCGTAAATTATAATGTTTTATATGCTTATCTTTACGCAAATATGTGACAGCTTAGTCAATTTTCCACCATTGTAGATGCTCCTTCTTCTTTCTACGATAACCTGTAAATAAGATAAATTTATAATATAAAAAAATGCTATTTAAGAGAAAATTGGTTTGAATTAAAATTGGATACGTATAATACAATATAATTTTCCTTTCAATTGTTACTTTGCTACTGAAACTTCATCTCAAACATAATAGTACCCAAGCTGACTATTTAAATATACATACACAACAAATAATGACAATTTTAAATGATGAAAGATCTATTTATTACTTAATCCTTGTATCTTCAATAATTATAGGCACCAACAGTTTACGTATGTTAAAATTTTTTTCTGCATACCTTTATGCAAATATTTGAGAGTTTACCCAATTTTCCACTATTCTAGATGCTCCTTCTTTCTGACATATCCTGTAAATAAGACAAATTTATTATATAAATAATGCTACTTAAGAGAAAATTGGTTTGAATTAAAATTGGATATGTACGTATTATACAATATAATTTTCCTTTTAATTGTTGCTTTGCTACATAAAGCTCATCTCAAACATAATATAATTGAATAATTTTATAATATCCACAAATGGCTCATACTCAACATACAGCTGCTGGATACAAATTATTTCTACTCTTTTTTTCCATTCGGATGCTTGTTGTTGCATTATTTAAGAATATATTGCCTGGCAATCATTTTATAAGAATATAATAAGAATACAAGAGGCTATGAACCGAAAATGTGATAATATTTAAATTTCCACTACCTGCAGGTCACAAATTAAATTGAAATAAGTATCTCAATATTATTGTATTAGAGTTTATTGATAAGCACCATGTATCACTATATACCAAACAGAATTCTCCAACATAATCTGAAATTAATACAAAAAAATATATCTGTAAAAACATGAATAATATGTATTTATATATTTTAATATTTTTGTCTTACAATTTTATAGATCTTACGGAGTGTAAAATACCAGGCCTCTTTTTAATCAAAATCTATATTTATCATCCTCCATAGCATTGTCTAATTGAATGATTTTCTAATATCCATAAATGGCTCATACTCTACATAATCATCCCGTTACCAAAATTGGCTCAAATGATGTAAAAATGACTGGATTTCTGGTCATAATGACATCATCTCGACCAATCTTGCTACTGGGGCAGCTCCTGGATACAATTTGATAACTTCTATTTTATTTTCCCATTCCGATACTTGTTGTTGCAGTTTTGAAGAATATATTACCTGCCAATCATTTTATAAGAATATAATAACAATAGTTTAAAATATTAATGGTATATGACTGCATATAAGTATATAAAAGTACTTATATATATAGATTCATTTTTTAAACATACGTACAAACCAAGTTATGGCCAATTTAAATGATGAAAGAAGATTTATTTTGTTAATACAACCTTCTAACCTCATTGAAATTAGTCACAAACAGTTACTGTATGTCAAATTATTCTTTATGTCTACCTATATATATTTATCATTCTCATTGATCTTCGATTATTCCAACTATTTCTTGCATATTTCCAAAACAATCTGCTATTTAGGAAACAATAATAATATTCACTAACATATATAACAGAAAGACTAAGACTGAATTAAATCTAAATATTAATTGTTAAATGTTATTTACTTTCTAATTTGTCCATCGTAATCCATTATATCTGATTTAAATAACCTGAGTATGCTTGAAGTATATGCTGGTATACAACTGCGTATATAAATATATAAAAATATCTAGATTCAATTTTTAAACATACGTACAAACCAAGTTATGGCAAATTTAAATGATGAAAGAAGATATATTTATTAATACAACCTTCTAACCTCATTAAAATTATAAGTCACAAAAGATCAATGTATGTTTAATTCTTGTTTCTGCATACCTTTATATATGTAATCTGTTCGATCTGCCATTCGTTCATCTGCTTTCTGCATTTTGCTAATACAATCTGTAATTTTGAAAACACATACTATAATAATAATATTGATAAACACATTTAATATTAAAACTGAGTAAATAAAAATCAGATATTGAAAAATGTTATTTAACTTTTAATTTGTTCTTCAAGATGCATTGAAACTAAACTAAATAATCTGCGTATTAAGGGTTATAGACTATACCACAACTATTTTCCTTGTTTTGGCATCATTTTGTAACCAATTACTTTATTAATTGGAATGTGATCAACGTTTATAAACGCATGGTTTTCTATTAGTCACTCTATTTTCTGTAACCAATAAAACAAAGAAATCACAAAGTACCATTGCTCAAATATTTAAATATTTGTTCTAACAAACAATACTTATCTAATTGTTTTCTGGATCACTGCTATATAATTGATGCATCCAAATTTTAACTATGAATTCACGTGGAAAACTCACGTGCGAATCATACTAACAAAACGAACACTTCGATGGATACTACATATACGTCGCGCCTGCGTTGCGGCCATATTGGAATTTGTTTCACACCTCTAGCACGACACATTCGGACTATATCGGAAGAGTGGTGGAGAAGGACAGAAGATGTCGTTGATAGGCTTCTATTGTGAAAGAGTGAGACTTCCGAGCGAGACAACAGTTTTCGGTCGGAAGAAGAAGAAAAGCTGAAACTAAAATAGCTGATCGTAATTGCTCAATCTTGATATCTCAGCATTGAGTGTACCGATTTAGACGTTTGTAGTCTCATTCGAAAGCTTATAATCGATTTATATAATGAAAGTTTCATTAAAATTTTCATTAAATGAACCGATTGGAAAATATATCCATCGGAAGAATCGAGTGGTATAGTTTGGTTCAATCTTCGCGTAAAAGTAAGTAGTGTCGCGCGGCTCGTATTTTTTTAATTACTTGCCGCGTAACACTACCGTGTTACTTGATAAAAGTAATTTTTTTATTTTCTCGTTTAAGAAACTTTCAACTAAAATTTGTTTGTCTATTTGGTTAAACAAAGGTTATTTATAATAACTGCAGTGGTTAATATTAATTTATAATTGTTAGAACATTTTTTTCATTCAATTTATGTGTTTTCTTATTTTGCCCAAATTGGTGGCTGCAAAGTTGTGGCTAACTTCAATGTCATAAGAACCCTGCAGAACCTAAATTTTTTAAAATCCAACTAATTTTTAAATTGTTGGCCGCTATATTGGATCTGCTGTTTTGAATATTATTTGCTTGATTCTATTATATTATATTCACTAAATTCAAATAAATTAACTCAATAATCAAAGTTTCCCCCCACTGAATACAAACTAACCAGCGGCACTAAAACGTACTTGCTCTTCCTTTAACCATTGAAGCATTAACTAAGGAGTGAGAAACAGATTCAAAATAATTGTCACCCGTCGGTCAAATAAGAAATGAAATAGGTTGAAAATAAATTTGAAGCATTTATTGAATATCTCGAAACATGAATTGTACGAAAATAATAAGTAGAGCTTTTAAAAAGTTTTTTTAAAAATCTATCTAAAGATATAAAAGGTTTAACTTTGGTTAGAATATTGAAGGTCACGTGAAGATAACTTTATATTTTTTTAATGGTATGCCCTATCTTTTATTACGTAATTTGATAGGATATCTTAAGATCGAAAACACTATGTAAAAGCATTATTTAATCCAGTCGTTTATTAGATATTTCGATTTGAAGTTATAAGCAGGTGAGCACTATTCGGGAAAATGCAAAATGCAGTTTTACATTGGAATATGTAAGGAATGACTGGATTGAATGATGCTTTTATTAGTATTTTTAAAAACTCTTGAAATATGCTAAACGAATATGTAATAAAAATAGGGTAAATCGTTGAAAAATAAATGTGATCTTGAAGTGGCCTGCACAACGCAATTTAAGGTTATATACTTATAAAACTGACTGATAGACCCTTTGAAACCATACAGCTTTTATCTGAAGTATTTTTACTAGAATGCATAGTTTCCAAGATATTTGATGGTTACATTCTTTTTCTTTGCTCTATATAAATTTTTCTATTTGACAAAATACTTGATTACAGGATAAAAGTAATTTTTTATATAATTTTAAATTAAAATTTGTTCAATAAAAATGAGAAATTATTTTAAACATATAATGAAATATTTTATATTAATGAGAGAATCATTTAAATCAAGAAGAATGTTGATTAAATTGAAAAACGGTGTTGCTGATTTAGAAATTAGAAAGTAATTTAAAAAAGATTTCGATTTAAACAAATATTAATGCTCATGGAATGAATATAAGTCTGTATGCATTCAATGTGATGTTTTAAAACAGTTAAGCCTTTCGTTTTAATTAAACATATATTAATTTCAAATAAATGCACAATCTGTTTTAATAGAATACATCGATGTTTATTGATTAAGCATAAATATCGTCTTGCATTGAATACAAAATTCCATTTAATGTGAAACTGAAAATAATTAAACTCTACAATTGTTATTTTGATGGAAAAAACAAAATGTATTACTGAATTCAGAAATTTACGACACAATGCTTTTCAGCTATTTCATTGAAGTATTTAATTTCATAAATCGAAATAAATATGTGTTAATATGTAAGAAATATATTATTTACCAACTTTAACAAAACTAATTTGTAACGAAATAATTTTTCTTTTCTAATAAATGAATGTTAATCTGAAATTGAATGAAACATTACTTTTAACTTCTAATCAAAGAGAAAACATTTATTTCATTCAATGACACAATTATTTGAAATAAAGACAAATTGATTAACTTGCCAATAGGCGTGTGCTTTTTTTTACGTAGATAGGCGCGTGGAGTGCCACGAACACTCCATTTGTTTTCCGTTATTAGACGTAAATTATTTACGAAATCAGATTTATTTTTCAATAAATATCATCTATGTGACTTTCCCTTGCTATACGATAGCAGTTACATGTTTTTAAGTTATTTATATTAATTAAACGCTAATACTTGTAAGTGACTGCACAAATTTTTCGCCAAGTTATCTATAGATTTTTATTCTTGGGGTGCTTTGGACACCCTACGCGCCCATTGACGGGTTAATTTAATTCTAATATTTATTATTTATATATTTTCGCAATACTAATAATTATTTTGATTCAACCAAATAAATAAATATTTAAATGAATAAAATATTTTTTTACTTTAATTATATCAAATATTTTATTTAAACAAATTTTTGTATTTTAGATTAACACATTTTGAGCGGGTAGCCTAACAACCGTGACTAGGATGTGTAGCGGGCAAAAGAGGTTTTAAGTATTTAAAAAAAGTTTTCATTTAAAACTTTTAAGTAGGCAACAAAGTATATAGTCTTATCTTATATACCAAATAATTGCTTTCTATTAATTTCATTTTAAATATGTTTAAATTCATTAAGTAACTGGGTATGAGTACCAGTCCGTGAAACGGGTACTAATACCCACTCCGCTTGAAATGTGTTAATATTTGTTGATTCTTATAATGAAAATTATTAAATTCAAATAAACGCAAATCCCAATAAATGCGTTCATTACATGCAACTGATTTTCCGCTCAGTGTGTATATGCGAAAGGTGTACTAAAGTATAGAACGTCATTTCTGGTATTGCCTGTATACTAACTTGGCGTACAGACACTGTTACATATAGCACTCTAATTCAGTATACTTTCCGCAACGTTTTTGTATATTATGTGTATGCAGAAATTATAGTAAAGTAGAACGCCATGTCTGCGGTGTCTGTACGTATAACCAGTGCTGTTAGATCGTGCCGGATTTCTCTCCCAACCACGCGACCGTAGTCCTACTAACACACGGTAAGCCGGTAGCATCAGTGAGACATCCCTACTCATGCGCAACTCCCTAGTCACGCACACCATTGCAGCGATACGTGCGTGTCTCGGCTGCCTTCGCTGGGTCTCGGTCGGATTCGACACAACTGCAGAGCGAGAGAGAGCAGTATAGTTTTCTCGACCCTCTCACTCTCTCCCAATCTTGACTGTCTCTTAGCCAAGGAAGAGTGGCAAAATCCTTTTCAGCCAGCACGGCAAGTGTAGTCCAGTCAAATCAATAAAAATAATTACCAAAAAGTCGTAAATTTTTTTTTTAAGTGGTAAATCCTAAGGAGCGAAAATTTGCAAAATTCAAACTCCTAAGGGGTTTGCTAATTGGGGGGGAGGGGTGAAAAAGGGGTAACCAAAAATAGTTCGACTCCTGTACTTCGTAGAATAACAATTTTTTTATTTAACTTAGAAAAATATTCTCTGCAACTATTATTGGACAATATTTTTTGTAGCGAAATGGGTTAAAAAGTTATTCAGGAAAAAGGAATACAAATTTTGCAATTTTAACTTATTTAATTTAATATTTTGAATCCGGCTATTTTAATCGAAAATAAGTTTAAATATTTTTTGTATGGTATTTAATTAGCTAGAATCCAAGTTAGTTAAAATATGATTTTTGTCAAATGGAACCTTAATTAGGGTGAATTTACGACAATGTAGCATATGAATAGCTTTGTATTTAGTGTACTGCATGGTTACCGTTAAACTATCATATCTTCATGCAAAATGTATGCTTCAAATTAAAAACATAATAAATTTAGTGTAATAATGCTGTGTAAATAAGTGTATTTATTATGGCAGCTATTTCTTAATCATTTATGACGAGTTAATGAAAGAATTGTAGCCAGTCTTTAAAAGGCTGTTTTGCTTTTGGTATACCAAGTGAGCACTGTAGCGCAGATGGTAAGGCAGCCGGTTGGTACGCGGCAGGCTCGGGTTCGAGTCTTGGCGAACCTTAAAATTTTTTCATTTTTTTTCATTACAAGGAATTTTTTTTTTAATAACCATTAACTTATTGGACTCAAAAATAAATACAAAAAATGTATTTGTTAGCAGATTAATATAAAAACATTGAATTTATTGTACCTCAACTTATTATTTGATATAATAAGAACGCATTTTATGTATTTATTACCAAATCTTATTAATTAATGGCTACATATAAGCATTTTATAAAAATTAAAAACTAAATGAGGAAAAGGATTTTGATTTGCTTCGAGTTTTTGGTAAACGCTACATCACTTTACACGGATGACATATAAAAATGTGTTGGTTGGTTAGCGGTAGTCGCTCTTCTTCTAAAGCTGAAGTTGCCCGAAATTCTGAAAGCTCTAAAATGGTGAGTTTATTGAAATTGAGTTTTACCCTATGATATTGAAAAATCTGACTTTATGCAAATATTCAGAGGCAAATAACTGAATTTCTCGTATTTCTCGGATGATTCTTCGGACATAACTGAAATTGCAAAAAATTCAAACCGAAAGCGCCTACGATACTCCAATTTTGTAGAAAATCAATTTGAAATTAGACAATTTTAGCCATTTCTAGTCATTATTTTGTAGCATAGCTTAGAATCCCCAATTTTGATTCCCACATAAGTTATTGATAATTAATAGCATCTATTTGTGTTCAATCGGACATATTATACCAGATTATAGCCGAAGAAACATCCGAGAAGCATGAGAAATTGAGTTATTTGCTTCTCAATGTAGAGATAAAGTCAGATTTATCAATATCATAGCGTAAAACTCAATTTCAATAAACTTTTATTTTAAGTACATTCTGGAGCAATAATTATTTAGTTATCAACAATTATATATGAATTTGCAAAAGTTTCAAGGCGGAAGTACCTTCCACACTCAAATTTTGCATAAAAAATGTTTTAAAATAGTTGGTTTGAGCTATTTCTTCACATTATTTCACATTGTGATATATTAAGTCCTATTTTTATTTCCTATTATTATTTTTGCATATATTTTAGGATATTTCAGATCGCTTAGGTGTTCCATACTGGAAAATAACCGAAGAAATTTCCGAGAAGCCCCACATTTTCTGTTATTAGGCTCTCAACATAAAAATTAGGTCAGATTTTTGCATTTCATAGTACATATTAATGAATTTGGTCATATTTGCAAATCCGAATTGCTATCGGTGCAGTGATATTGTAAGAGAATGGTCGAGTTTTTACCTCATTTTTAACCATTTTTTCAAATTAATCAATCTTTAATGTATATTCGTATATTTTTTTTTATTTTATGAATTTTAAATGTCACACTTCAGTGATCATTTTGTGCAATATAACAAGGATTTTTTCTTTCAATTACTGTCACGGACCATATTATTTATTTGTTACTTTTAATTTTTTTTCATTATAATTTTTTACCATTTTCAGAATAATTGTTAAATTGTAATAACATTTAAAAATTTTCATGAATTATAATTGTCAAAAAGTAAATTTATTTTCCCATTGCATCGAGCCGGCCGATACCGTGGAAAAGGAGTTTGACGCGGGTCGTTGGCTAAACTTGGGAGAAATAGAGAGCGAAAAAGAGGTCCGAGAAAAGTATATTCATCCCTCTCGTACTCATACCTCACCGGAGCTAACCGAACTTCAACGGCGAAAGCCGAGACACGCACGTATCGATGTAGCTGTGTGCGTGACCAGCGAGCGGCGACAGTAGTGGGGTTGGCTCACCGATGTACCGCTGGCACTGTGTGCGTGCTAGCTATTGGTGGCGTGGTGGGGATACCGAATTCCCACAAGTTAACATCTCTGTGTTTAGTTTGTCTCTTTCCTCCATTTTCTCGTCATTACGCTTCAGTAGCTACAAATTAAGCCAACGATAGAAATTTTAAGCACATTTATTCGTCGGGATATGTGATTGATCTTTAAAGTGAATGTAATAAAATCATATGTTAAATAATAAATTAATTATTAAATTGTCTAAAGTGACCAAATATATGAATAGTTATCTTGGACAATAGTGAAAACTGTTTGAACGCCGATATGTGCATCGAAAGTGAAAAAGAAGGTTAAAAATCAAAGAGAATCTTCAATTTTTAGATAAGTCTAAATTTACTAAAGATAGATGATATACATGATTCGAACTCAAAACTGTGAATACTTTGTGGCTTTTTTTGATGTTTCAGGTATTAAAATTTATCTTATAAAAATGAGACAAGGACGCACACACAGATGCTATCGAATATTATCATCACACGGTAAGTTAAATAAAAGATACAAATTATATCATTAAAATCTCAGTAATTCGTAAAAAATTTTGGATTTGAGGAAATGATGTTAGTCTCCAGCCTTAAAAAAAATGGCTAAATATCTTATATTTTAACTCTTAAAAAACACATTTCCCCAAAATTGCATAAACAGCAAGCAGAGTTTTCGGTATATTTAGGGCTATTCCAATATCTATATTGTTGCAGATATGGAATATCTATATGCTAGGAAGTGGTGATAGAATGAATATTTTTATAAATAAAAAATATAAATTAATATCCTGACCATGAAACATCTGGGACGTTTTTAATTTAGTACAATTAAGGGGATGCATTGAGCGACTCAAACACTTATTCAAATTTATCTTCCAAACTATTAGGAATATGAACTTTTTTGTAGAGATTAAATTTACTCTATTGATTATACTGAAGCACGCTACAAACTCGGTTTCTCAAAATTATAAAAAAAAGTTTTCATAAAAATTATAAATACTTGTAATTTTGTTGGTCATAATTATATTGAAAGTTAGGCCTTGTAGCGCGCTAAATAAAAGTTCTATGACTAATTTGAGACCAAGAAGAAACAAATATACCTAAAAATGTGGAAGATTTTTTGAAAAACTAAATTAGCCATTGAAAGACAAGTTTTACACTGTTTACCGACGGAGAAGTTTCACAGTGCGTTAGACAAGGGCAGGCCTATTAGCTCTCCTCGCTTTAGAAGGGGTACCCACTCTCTCCCCACCATTCCCCGCTAAACAAAGCAACTCTCCTACATACAGCAAGGTGGCTGGCTAACGCTGCCTGTCGGCGTGAATCCGTAGCGGAATGGAAGAACAAATAATTATTTGTAGATTTTAGGGTCAGGTTTTCGCATATCCGGCGTTGTACCGCTCTTCCATATCATTTCGGGAGGATACAGTAAAATTTTCAAAATATTTTGTCATCTACAAGTCTCAAAAAACTTAAATTAGTTGAAGACAGCGTGACTCGTATCAGCCGACGCTGATGCGCTACACAACTTAGCGATCAGCATCGGCTGCTACGAGTCACGCTTTAGTCAATTAATTCAAGTTTTTTGAGACTTGTAGATGACAAAATATTTTGAAAATTTTACTGTATCCTCCCGAAATGATATGGAAGAGCGGTACAACGCCGGATATGCGAAAACCTAACCCTAAAATCTACAAATAATTATTTGTTCTTCCATTCCGCTACGGATTCACGCCGACAGGCAGCGTTAGTCAGCCACCTTGCTGTGTGTAGGAGAGTTGCTTTGTTTAGCGGGGAATGGTGGGGAGAGAGTGGGTACTCCTTCTAAAGCGAGGAGAGCTAATAGGCCTGCCCTTGTCTAACGCACTGTGAAACTTCTCCGTCGGTAAACAGTGTAAAACTTGTCTTTCAATGGCTAATTTAGTTTTTCAAAAAATCTTCCACATTTTTAGGTATATTTGTTTCTTCTTGGTCTCAAATTAGTCATAGAACTTTTATTTAGCGCGCTACAAGGCCTAACTTTCAATATAATTATGACCAACAAAATTACAAGTATTCATAATTTTTATGAAAATTATTTTTTATAATTTTGAGAAACCTAGTTTATAGCGCGCTTCAGTACAGTCAAAAGAGTAAATTTAATCTCTACAAAAAAGTTCATATTCCTAATAATTTGGAAGATAAACTTGAATGAGTGTTTAAGTCGCTCAATGCATCCCCTTAACTAGTATACTCAACTTTTACTGCATGTTAAAAATCCATACGGCAGTTTAAAAGTTAATTACCGTAAATATTAAATATTTAACAAAATAGTAGTAGAAAACATGCCTATCTATATATAAATCATTAAATATAACCAATTGGAATTTATTTTGAGATTAAAGTAGTCGAACCTGTTGAAAAAGAGAAAGTAGCGTTTCGAGGGTTATATATGAACTTACTGTCGAAAACCTATCATTTCTTTTTATATTGAGTTTTAAATATATAATTTTTAGAAAATAAATTCATTCATTGCTTCAAAACAAGATATTATATTTTTAAAGATATGAAGCATATTTTCAAAAATGTTGACTATGAATATTATTATTTTATATATTGTATTATCAGGTAGCTCACAAATTTTTACGTAAAATAGGTGAAAACATTATAGCAAAGATATGTATACACAAATAAAATCATCAGTTATATCATCAAAACATATTTTGTAATAATTTAAAATATTTAAAATAATCACAAATAATAATGATGATAAACCCTTAGAAATGATTCAAAAGTATTTTAAAAAAAAAATATTTAATTAATTCTGGCAAATAAATAACAAAAAGGCATATGAAACTCTTGATTAAGTTTACGAAACAATTTAAAAGGATTATACGTGTTAGAGTTACAATCCTTGTGATTTTTGAGACACAAAGTACTATGACATAAGGTTAATCAGATTTTAGAACTCTTATGAAAAACCACTCTTATAAACTATGCTTCCTATACTAAACCAGGTCACTCAAACACTGTTAATAAATAGTGACGCTAATAATTAATTGCATGTAAAATGATAATCTGAATATTTATGAGATAAATAACTAATAACTTTAATTTCAGTGTTCTTGCACAACCATAAAAGGGTATTATCATAAAATTCGGTTAAAAAGCTAAATAGCAAAATCATATATCTCATAAGACTGCCGTAATTGAAAGCAGACCATTTTGAATAGATCAAGGAGCTGTTAAAATTGATAAGACTATATTTTAAACATTATTAATACCCAATAATAATATCAATTGACAACTATTGATATTTTATAATATATTTAATATAAAAAATATACACTTATGAAGATTCTTATCAATACCATGAATGCCACAATGGCTTATTTTTAACCATAATTGTTTTATAAAAAATATAATGAAACTATGTACATGTTTTAAGTGAATCTCATCATAAATACTGTCTATTAATTGCTTCAAATTAAAGTTAGTAGTAATTTAGTAATATCTACACATAGATAAAAGAAAACTTGTGTGGCTAAGTGTAACACAATTTACAAAAATGACTTGTCATAAGAATTGAAATTCTTATGACTATAAAAATAATTTGGCAGTTTGCTAGTGCTGTGGTCAGACACACTTTACTATTGTTATAAACAAACACTTCATCACTAATTGGAAAGTTAATACTGAAATTTTAAATAATAGTTAAACTGTTAAGTGAAGCAAAGTATTTCACTTTTATGTTTGAATCCCATGTTATTTTATTACCTGTATTTATCAATGACTCTTCAAAGAATAGTTTCGAATAAAGAAAGAAATATTTTCACCGTAAAAATCTAACAAATAAGTGAATTAATAAATACAGGTAATAAAATGACATGCAATTCAAGCGTAAAAGTAAAATATTTTGACGGACTCAAAGTTTTAACTATTTATTAAAAGTTCAGCGTTATCATTTCTGTTAGCGTTGAGGAGTATTTTTATATCAATTTGAAAGTATGTGTAAATAATATAATAACCAAATTTCTAAGCTAGTTTAAGGTTTAATTAGTTATGGTTACCTTTTGATTGCGTTCTATGTAGTTTGATCGGTGAGCCCTATTACTCCTTTGACAAACTTATGTCAATTTCAGGTCAGATATGCTTTCCACTGGCAGTGATTGCAAAAAAATCTCTAATATTGCTTTTCCTTGCTATTTACAATGTATCATATAAATTGCATCACGTTCCTATAATGAGTGATGTCTCATTAGTGTAGTATCATACTCTAGTAGAAGGGACTTGTGTATTGGTTTGGTAACCTTAATTTAATTTTTATCCTGAATATTAAACTTACCAATATTATAAATCCATCAAATATGCTGCTAATCACCCATTCTTATTCATATTCTGTATTGAGTATACTTATAGCACAGTTAAAACCTGGATGATCAGATCTATCGTGCTACTCCAGTAAAGCAGAACCTATTTCTAAATCACCATGTGTAAAGCGCAACACAAAATGTCTTGTAACGTTATTCCTGTCCTAGTGGGGGGCCACTCACACTACAGGTTTTCTCATTATCTTCGCCCGTCCTTAATTATCGGTATCAGGGCGCCAGTTGGTCAGTTTGGTGGCCAAAAACCCTACGTTATCATTGCAGTCTTTCAACCCCATTCTCTATGCATCTTATACGGCCCTGCGTCCATGCATTTGGACGGTAACGGTAGCCAGGGTCGCTCAGTATGCTAGGTCGTGGAGGGAGGGGAGGGTTCCTTGCGGAAGTCCGAGCCTCGCAAACCTATCTGCTGAGGGGCATACATCTATCCCTCACCACCCACACACAGGTGGTGGTGAGGAGCGCGGGAACATGCAGTATCATTGCCAAGCATAGAGTTTGCCAGGAGCGGACCACCACGGAGGCAATGTTCACGGCCCGTCCAGCCATAGCGCAAGCCTATGGGATTACGGAAGGCACCGGGACACATTCCAACGGGCTAACTACGCGCCTGCACAACCCACTATGCATTGGCCGGTATCCTGTCATGACGTACGTGCAGGCTGGCCTATAGCACACACCTCACGTACGCGAACGGACCAATGGCTGCTGAGTGCCGCGTCACGCGCTCACCAGCACGCACGGACACATCAGCAAAGTGTCCCATGGTCGCGTTCCGACTGCCTGCTATGGTAGTCTGCGCACGACATTCGCGCAGCCTGCTTGAAGCGGGTAACCAGCGTTTAAGCCAGACTCGATGTTCTATCTCCCCTCCTCGTGGGGACTCATAGACACGGTCATTCTTTTTACGACTCTCCGAGGCCGCTTCTCCTTATCTCAGGTTGCCTGGGTTATTTGGCATGGCCCTGCCTTACTTCTCAGGGCAACCTGGACATCCTTTACTGGAGCGCCGGTCTTTTCATCCAGGCCTCTGCCTGTCAACGAGGTCTATCCTTGACGTTAGCTATAATCCACTCGTGAGCCTATCTCACGAGTCGGTAACGTAGGGATTAATAATATCCACTTTTCGGTAACTTTTATACTTTTTATTCGGTATCTCGTATACGTAACGGGGAACTTCGGTACAGTCTTTTAATAGTACTGTTAAAATCTGAATAATCAGATCTATCGTGCTACTCCAGTAAAGCAGTACCTATTTCTAAGTCACCATCTAAACGCAGCCCAAAATGTCTTTTTTCCAAGTAAAATACCTATTATTTTTTGCGGCAAAATGAATATGTCTGATGAGACCAAACTTCAAACTACGAAATGATGCCTTAGCTTTGGTTTGAAGTCCACACGAGGTTCACACTCACAGATGAAAAGATTCAGGGCTAGAAACCTAAGAATTCGAAACCAAAAAAGCAGTGATCCTTCTAAATAGACTACAATTTCACGTAAATATGGTAAATTACCATATAACTTACCTAGTTTATCTTCAGAATATATTGATTTCGAGCTCCCGAACATGAAAACTGTTTATTTGGCTTCGAATTTTTAGATATCCAGCCTTGCATTTGCGAACGTTACCAAACCTTCAGAGGCCAGTGTAATGTGAAAAAATTCAGGGCTAGAAACCTCAGAATTTGAAGTCAAAAAAGCAGTTTTTATGTTCGGGAGCTTAAAATGAAGACACTCTGAAGTCAAATTAGATATATTGTATGATAATTTACCATTTTTATGTGAAATTGCCATCTATTTAGACAGATCGTTCATTTTTCGCTTCGACTTCTTAGATTTCCACCATTGCATTTGCGAACGTTTCACCGACCATATTCAACTAATCGTGAATTCGGGGAGTTGCACTAATACACACTGAGTGTATTTCTTTCTTTTTTTTATCAATGTAAAAGCAGAAGATAGGGATGTACTCAATGTATACTAGTGCAGGTACCCGATTTCGCGATATCACAGCCACTTCACAAAGCTGCTAACTCAAATTGACCATTTTCAGGATTTTTGCTGTTTAGTTGGAAATCCTATTTTTCACTTTACACCGGCCCTGTAGGGAATTCTGTAACTCTTACCGACAAATTTCGACATCGTTAAGCAAAAGTTAACGATAAATATCGGTACGTGCAATAATAAATGTATATCTATATTTATCATTTTCGGTTCGTACCGATATCGAAAATTTTCGTTAGTTACAGAATACGGGGTCCGATCTAAAAATTGCAGGTAGTTCAATATTTTGACAGTCAAAATGCCTCGCTTGAATTTTGAACGAAAGTGAAATAAACAAAGACTAGCGTGTTTGTGAGTCTGATGATTATAAAATAATTAATAATTAGAAATGTGTTTTTATATTAAATTAATTGTATACGAATTAAATTTATAGTATAAATGTAGATAGTATAAAGTTGTAAATAAAAGTATTTATTTATCTGAATAAACAATATTCAATTTATTTTTATAAATACAATCATTAAATTAATCATTTTAATTACTTATAAAATATAATATTCATTACTTGTGATGTTATGTTTAAATCAAATTCCATTTTCATTATTTAATATTCAATTGCCAAAGAAAATAATTATAACAATTTGATATTATACCACTTTCCACCTTTCGTTACTCTTTGAACTTTTACCTTGAATTCTAGTCTTATATTATAAACATTTCATATAAAGTTAATTGTTTTCCAAGTCTTTAAGTAGTCTCTATTAACAATTTTAAGGATTTACCTTTCAACGTATCAAAATTTTATATTTTAATTAACTGTAGCTCTTAACATCAGCATACAGTTCAAACACATCCAATTTCAAACCAAGGTCATCTATTCCTTCTTCTGCGCATACTGTACCAGGAAATACTACCGAGAATATCATTGAAGCCTTTGCTTCTTAGATATTCTGCTATCAATTTCCTACTTTCCACCATTGTATGCCTGTAAGATGGAAAATGTTAAACTGATGGTCTTTACATGATTATAATCTTGAGTTGAATATTGACTGTAAAATATTAATTGATGTCACTACGTGTAAGCCTAAAATCAAATTGATTATATAACTATCAAAACTCTTCAATGAAAATTAATATTTGAAGGAACATTATCATCTCATCTACTTACCAGCATTCGACTTTGAACGTCTCCATTTTCTTTATTTCTTTGTGACTTAATGTCCTCGAAACTAAGGATCTGTAATACTGTAGTATATCTTGGTTACGCTTCTAAACGTCTAATTTTAATTGATCTGAAAAACAAATATTCCACAAAGTATATAACCTCTTGTATTGTAAATATAAAGTTATACTTATCTAATTGGTGAATCCTTCTGTCACTGTAAATGAATTTATTATTTTTTATTTTAAAGAATTAACGCAGATGCATTATAGCAATTATCGCAACACGATGAATAACCTCACTGCTTTAAATATAAATATAAATAACGTCACATTACAATATACAATTCACAATAGTTGCGGGATTAATTATATCGATTATATTGACTTTATTTGACAGTTCACAAACACAGTTTGGTCGTTAGGTATAGAGACCGTACACACCAACACAATGATAGCGAAGTGTCAATGTATATCTGTATACGTATAAATAAATTACACTCAAAAACTGCGAAAAAAGACCGATAGTTTGCGCTGATAGTATGCATATACACCGATATTCATTCTTATCTCACTGTCATTGTGCTAGTGTGCACGGTCTCTATAATTTATTTAAATGGAAAAATAGGAACTTCATTTTAAATAACTAAAACACTTTACATAATTTATTTTTATTTTTTTTTTTATTTTAATAAAGGGACTATTTACATATGGGACAATTTATTGTCTACGTCCCTTCCTCTACCCCGACTTCCTCCTCCTCGTCCCCTGCCACCAAAGGCCTCGTCCGCCATGGAACGCAGCATGATTGTCATACGCTGGCATGCTGCGTTCCCCTGGCGCCATCCGGCCCTGCGTGACCTTTTATGCCACCGTCTTCCTCCTAAAAAATTTAAATAAATTATTATTAATCAAATTTATTATGTTACTTATGATTTCCTCCTTCCCTTTTTTCGGCCTGCTCTGGACGAGGAGGAGGAGGGTTAGCCCCTGCCTGGCCTTGTGGCGGTAGAGGCGGTGCTGCTGCTGGTGGTTCTGGCGGTGCTACTAAAACAATATAAATTTATAATTATTATTATTATTTTGTTAACTTACCATTAATAGGAGGCGTGTAACGCCTGGTCGGCGGGATGGGCAATTCCCGCCCAACCACTCTGGCTGATGGCCCAGGCAATGCTTCTGAAAATAATTAATGTGATTGTTAATACACCTATAATAGTATTAAAAAATATAACTTAATAGGTTAAATATCATATTAATTCTTCTAGCTTTTGCTTCAACAAAAGCTATTATACAATATTTTAACCTATCTAAGTTACCACGTGCATGCATTTATCTATTTAATTTTTATTAATGAGATACATACCTTCCATGTCCATCATTACGAGCAGTCTCTGTAATACAAAAAACATGAGTTACATTAATTGATTTATATTTTTAATTCAGTAAGTAATAAAAATTAAATAAAATCAGCAACTTACATCTTCTTCGCTGCTTCGATCAGACATCTTTAAAAAACAAACCCATAGACTGCACTCTCTAGTGCATTTCTTTTCAGAATTCAAATTTTGATAGATTGCATACTCATAGGAGATTTCGTGTTATATTACTATAGCTATTTTAACTAGTAAAATTACTGCTTTCCGTTTGATTTAAATATGAAACAATGGCCGAGATTAATTAAATAAAATAATATTTATAATGAATAATAGCAGCAATTAAACAAAAATAATCATTAAAACTTAACTATCTGCGCTTTTATTAATTATGATAATGTATATTAAGTGATTAGGTGCTACAGTCAAATAACACAATCCTAGAGTTTTTCTCTTAGGGTTAGTCCGACCAAAACCTGTAAGGTAAAATTTTACCATGTAGGATTGCCAATTTTTCGAAAATACGTATGCTGATTGGCTAATTCACAGCAAATTGGCAATCCTACATGGTAAAATATTATCCTACAGGTTTTGGTGGGACTTACCCTAACGGCAGAACATAGAACTATGTTATTTTACTATAGCATTAAATCACTTACATTGGTTTGCATTTCTAATCCTTTGCGCTAAAGTAACGCTGTATCGCGATTGATCGATTCAGTTAATTTAACCAATCATGACAAGTCTTTTGCATAACGTTATACATAAGCACTTAAGATTTTAAACGTATTACCATAATTAATAAAAGCACAGATAGTTTAATTTTAATGGTTATTTTAGTTTAATTGCTTCTACTATTTATTATATATATCATTTTACTCAAATAATCTGGGTCGTTAAGTTTAATCCTTAAGGCCCAAAACTTCCAGGCGGATTAAGTTAATTATTATGTGACGTCAAATGTATTGATTGAGTTCCTTTTAACTTTTCATTCCTTCCAAACTTTTATAATAATTTATATACAAATACAAACAATAAAATAAATTATTAAATATAACAGAATCAACCTACAATCTTTATTAATCTACCTTCTTAAATAACAGAATATTTCAGTAACCTTTAAAGTACATCTTAACAAAAAGACTTAACAAAGTACATATTATGTTTTAATAAAAGCTTGACCTGAATTAAAGAATAAGTAATTAAACATTTTATTTTTATCTATATACATTTTAAGCATATACTTTACTATGACCTGAATTAAAGATTAAATAAACAATTAATTTTTATCTATATACATTTTAAACAGATACTGTACTATAAAAAGATAAGCAAAACTAGTATTATACCCCTGATAACCATTTGAACTTAAAGTGATAGAATTTTGAGTGCAAGGAAGTGCAAACATTGACTTCAGTGTGCTAGCAACTGTGGATATAATTGATTGCGGATTTGACCTCAAATCTTGATCACATAACCTGATAGCAAATTGACATCAAACATATAACAGAAGTTGATATCAGCATCTGGTCATAGATTGAGGTTAAATTCACAGCAAGATTTATTTTATAAATTTCGGCAGCAGATTGGTGGCTGAATAGAAGCAATATAGCTGCCCAGTGATGCTCTTTAAATTTTTAAATGGCTTAACGGTAATCCGTATACCGACGTTACGGGGCAAAAACTATTTTGTATGCATTGTCCTCATTTGTTGACGGATTGTAATGTTATTCCATATTTTTGGAAATGCCAGAAGATTATCTAGTAAAGTACTTTGGACGATTTTGCAATTTGTTTGTTGTATAAATAATGTTAATATATTTATTTAAACAATTTTTGTTCATTTTTTGTTAAATTGCCCAATCTACTTCACTAGATAATCTTCTGGCATTTCTAAAAATATGAGATAACATTACAATCCGTTAACAAATGAGGACGCTGCATGTAAAATAGTTATTGCCCTATAATGTCGGTATACAAACTCCCTTTAAGCTCATTGTCACAGTCAGATATGTCAAGTCTCATGTACTACATATAGGGCTGAAATCTAGAAGCGCTAATTTTTGATTGGGTTTTTCAGATTTTTGGTCGTTATGCTATACATAAGGCATATTTGAACTGATTATGACGACATCTCTTAAAATGACTAAATTTATTTTCATTGAAATTAAAGAAAATATTTTAAATTTGAATTTTTACATAGTTAAATAGGATATATATATAAATATAACAATAATATTTTTGGTTTTTTAAAGCTTTAGAAGTTAATAAGACACGCATGGACATCGGATTTCAACGGTACAGCAAAATACATTATGAAAAATACCTCTATTACAATCAAATTGATCTCAGAAACTCAATTTGATTATATTTTCATATTCTGTATCTAGACAATTATGCTACGTATGATACACTTTAAAATTGAATCATGTACATGTACAGTTTCTGCTTTCCTATACTATCCTATAGCAATACTGTTTCTCGCAAAATTGATTCATATCCATCTCAAAGGGAAACAGAATCTGTACATGTACATGATTCTACTTTGGATGGTGTATAATGGAGGTTTCTAAATATTACTACGCACAACCGATAAGAATCTCATTCTTTTAAAAACAATAGGATCTTTTCCTTCATAACGCATCATAACCTTAAATTTTACTCCAATAGAACTGGTTTATTTGCCCATTAAACAAGTATCTTTATATATTCAAAAAATACACTATTTATAATGAAAATAAAAATATCAAATTCATATATTTATATTAATATTTGAAAAATAATCATTGCAATAACATAAAAGAGTATTCGCGTTTCTTGATCCCATTATATTTCTTTTTTCCTTGTATATATGTAATGAAAAAAATTTATATAAGAGACATTGTTTTCATACAGGGTAATTTTTCTAAAACCAACATATAGAAGATTTAGTTTTGTTAAGAGGTTTGATCGTCTGATTCAGACAGTACTAGTTACACATGATTTAAAATTGAAATAATCACAATTATGGTGTATAATTCAATATTTACCAAAATGAAATATTAAAAAAAACACTCTAAATTAATAAAACATAAATTATTTTAGTACTGCATTATCGCCCATTACCATTTGGTGACTTCCCTAGTTAAAATTGTTGATAGAAAATGAGATATTTTGTTTGAATCTGATAGAAATTCTATCATTTTAAACGAGGATACAATAATCACTACTCAAGAGCAGATGGACTGATAATGTATGTTACCTTATAATATTCTATGATTATATGCTCGAAGTTGATATTTTTGGGATTCACGAATACCGTTGAATATGTGAAAATAAATTTGTTATCATATTTTATTCAGCATTGTAACAAGGGGTTTTCTTTTATTTTTTACATTCAGTTTTTGCTTATAGAAATTTGTATTATTGTAATAATGTAACTTTTTGAGGTGCTATATTAATGGGAAAAGTATACTGTATATGTTTACCTCGAGCAATTTTTTAATAAATTAAGAGAGAATTATATAAAAATTATTTTTTTTCACCTGATTAAATAATTTTGTCGCAAAAACAGATTTATATGTATGCTTACCAGTTAATTCAAAATTTAGAGACGGCAAACTTATGCAGTATACTTTTATAATTAAAAGGACACCTAAAAATTTATGATCGGTGAAAACATTAATCTCTATTGGTGAAGACGATTATAAATAATTATAAAAACATATGGATCAATTAACCACATTGAATGCCAATTCACTAATAGAATAATTTATTTTAAATTGAGTTTTAGATGGTTTTGAATATTTCATTGGTTAATACTTGATTAAATAACAGAATAAAGAGTTTTTCAATTTTAAATCATGGATAGTTAGTACTTTCTGGATCATAGAATCGAAAATCCTTAAAACCATTAACATATTTACTCTGTTCATTGAGCATCGACATCCACATCTTCGTCGTCATCATCGTTCCACAGGCTTCTGTCTATTGTTCTTCGTTCAGTTTTTGTTTGGATTCTTGAACGTAACTTTTGGTAGTGCCTAAATCTTTCCTTCGCCGTTCTAAGACATTCCTGGAAGTTGATTTGAAATTATTTACGTGTTGACTTCTTAATATATTGATTATTACAAGCAGCTTCTGCAAGGAAAACGGAAATTAAAACTACAGATATATTTCATATAATACAAAGTAGTTGTAAATAACATTTTTAAGTAATTGTTGTAACGTTGCGTTCCCGCAGCGTTACAATAGCTGCCATCTAGCGCTTTGCTAATCTCAAGCGCTAGATAGGCGGGTCGTATGCGAATGTTACGTTAGGCGCTGCGTCAGCAAAGTAGCGTGGCTCAAATGGCTTCCAAATATAATTGGGTCAGGAGAGACACTGCTGATTTGCGTTAACAGAGCCGACGATATAATCGAAATGTCGGTCTTCGAGCGGCGAAAGATCGACAAGGTCAGCAGGATTCGTGGTATTTAAAATAGAAGAGGAAATGCCTCTTCGTTAGAGTTCAGATGTGTGTGACTAGCAATTGGATTTCTAGTTTATCTTACGGTTCAATTGGTTGTGTGGTTCGCTGTGGTTGTCGTAAGATGTTGGCAAATTTCTGGACGGCAGTGGTCGTTGTAAGATGGGGCAGGTTGTGTGGTTGCAATGGTCGTCGTAAAAGATTGTCGGTTTAAATCGTAGATGTTTATTTATAAAGTCGCGTTGACACAGGTTATAATTAATCTAATTCTTAAACTACCAGCACTTCGTTGGCCGGGCAAAGAGAAGTGTTGAGCTATCTGCTCCGTAGGGCTCGGACGCGACTCGCGGCAGTGAGATGCACAGGATAACTAAAATTTGGTCGGTCGGTGCGGATTATAAATGCGAAAATTTTGGGGGAGGTGGTGCAAGACCTCCTGTGTCTCGCAACACCTTCCAGCCTGCGTCTCACTAGGTCGGGTCGTTGATCGTCGTCCGAGCATTGACGCACCCAGCCGGAAATTTCGGGTGTCAGCATTGAGCAACGATCTCGAGCTTCGTGCTCCGCTAAGTGACCGGAAGTCCCGGTGTCGAAACAGCCAATTCAACACTTTTCTTATAATTTCTTATTTCTAACTATTCTACTTATTACTAAAGTAACCTATACTGGGGTTGGAAATACAGGGAACAGACCCCTACGTTACACGAACTAGGAAGTTATCAACCGATGAGTTATTGATCGGGGATCGATAACTTGTCGGCTTCCTAGTGTCGCGCAATGGGTGTAGCGGGGCAGCGGCGGGATAGGCGCAGGGCCTTACCTGCTCCCGCGGACTGCCCCACACACGTAGTTTAGATGTCAAAGGTGACACTTAGTGCCAGGTTTCTTCCCCGCCGCCGATATAACTTCGCGACCGAAGCCACAGCCGCTACCTAGAAAATCAGTGAGTGATAGTGCAGCGACTGCAGCCCGGCCGCGAAACCATACCGGACAGCGGAGTGCACCGGCCCTAAGGCAAGAATCAAGGGCGAGAGAAGGAAAGAGAACGAGAGAGAGACCAAGGCGAGAGAGAGAGAGAGAGAGAGAGAGAGAGAGAGAGAGAGAGAGAGAGAGAGAGAGAGAGAGAGAGAGACCAAGGCGAGAGAGAAAGAAGAGAGCCAGCCCTTGAAAGCAGAAGTAAGGGTGATTATTCGTTTCGTATTAAAGTCCTGTGACGTCCCGGGGTGTGCTAGGGCTCTAGGGCTCGTAGCACCGATCGGTTTTATAGGGAACCGCTGGCTCTGCTCACCTGTCACGGGTAAGCGGGCAACATAGCGGAGTGGTCATTCCGTCGGACCGATAACGAAAGCATATTGTGTAGAAGCACGAAGTAACCGAGTGTTCGCGATTGCATATATTCGTTGTGAGTTTGACCGTTGACAGGATCGTTCCCTTGAGTTGGTTCAAGGCCGCGGATTTAGTATAATCATCGTGAGGAATCGCGACCTTTGACTTCCAAACGTAAACAATCCGGGTCGTTGTTGTGCTTGAGTATGCGGGAACGGAGTAAGTGCGAATAACCGTCGAGGGACGCGCAAGCGCGGGGATAGGGACTTATCCGCGTAACGTCGCGTCGTGGTTAGCCTAGGAATCCGCCAGGGGCGCGCGAGTACCGCGCGACTCGGTGGGGGACCGCCGCGAACGCCAACTAGTGGCTCGAGCGCGGGGCTAGCTACTACGTCATTGGGGCTTCAGCCGCGTTCGCACGACTTAGGCCGCGTCCACATTTAGGACCTCGCGTAACATACTGATACCGTGTAAGGAGGACCGGATATTGTATTGAACACGGAATTTTTAATAAAGAGAGTTTAACCAAAGTTGATGAATTAGTGTATTAGCAGCCCTTTCCCTATATTCGCGTACGAGGGTTAGAACCCTCTCTGTATCAATAAATATTCGGGAATTATAAAATAATTACATCGAAGGCGCCCGGGTCTAGTAGGAAGTCGCCTATTGGGACGCGAAAGCGATCGGTGAGGGATCACTCCTCCCTCCCCTTCTACGCTATCCCTCGAGATAGACAGTAGCGTCACACTCTTAATAATTATTTGTCGTTTGTAATATTTGAAGTTAAAGCTTACTTAATATTCAAAAGCATGCATGTGTAAGATGTCCTAGTTTTCACTTTACTAGCTTCAACAATTAACTGTTTACATCTACAGGGTCTTTTCCTAACAGCGGAGCATAGGAGATTCGTGTTAGTTGACTATAGCACTCGGAATAATCGAACCTGAGAGCGCTGATTGGTCAATATTACGTAGTATCAACAGATAATAAGCCGTTACCAATAGTTGGATACAAAAAATGAGATTCATCCGCCATATTGGTATGAATAAATGTTTACATGCTAATCCTAGCAGAAAGAGGTGTAAAATGGAGAAATGTCAAATAGTGAGGTTAGTAAGGTAAAATTGGAAAATAATGAATGGAAAGTAAGAATATTCGAACTTTCCATTCATTATTTTCCATTTTTACTTTAGTAACCTCACTATTTGACATTTTTCCATTTCACACCTCTTTCTGCTACGATCAGCATGTAAACATTTCTCCACACCAAAATGGCGGATGATTCTCATTTTTCGTATCCAACTATTGGTAACGGCCTATTATATGTTGGTACTAAGCAATATTGACCAATCAGCGCTCTCAGATTCGATCATTCCGAGTGCTATAGTCAACTAACACGAATCTCCTATGCTCCGCTGTTAGGAAAAGACCCTGTATACAGGGTGTTTCACGTACGGCGCCCCAGCTCAGAAAGTCAGTAATAAGACTGAGGAGCGCGTGGAGGGGGCAGATGTACGTAATAGGCCGGAAAGCGAGCCACAGAAAGGATGAGTGGGAGAAGGAGAGAGCTATACGCAGGTATACGATACGCCTAGCGTATTTCCCACCCCCCGCCCCCCGTATATGACATCAAGTCAACCAGTCCTCCATTTGTTAACTGGTACTCTCTCTCTCTCTCTCTCTCCGTCTATTTAATATGGAGATGCAGAGCTTTACTATCTTTTCCGCACCACCCAGAGGTAGATACCAAGGCGCGTTTTTTTTAAGTGGTTTCCCCGGTAGGCCTAATCCACTATACTAATTTATAAATGTTCGAATTGCCTCTCTCTTTGTTGAACGCAGAGTTCAGCTCTTCGAACAATGTCGCGCGTTGCTCGGTGCACCATGTCGGACGTGAGTGTTTGGAAGGCCGCAATAATTGCTGCACGAACCTCCTCTTCTCTACCCCCACGTTCATTTTCCACCAGATTCTTAATATGTCCCCATAAAAAGAAATCCAGTGGAGTTAAGTCTGGGGACCGAGCCGGCCAGGTGATCGGGCCACCACGACCCATCCACCTGTCGGGAAATTGCGCATCTAATGTGGTACGGGTATTTCTATGAAAGTGTGCAGGAGCTCCGTCATGTTGGAAAATCATGTTTTCCCGCACGAGCAGAGGCACATCTTCCAACAACATCGGTAGTTGCTCTTGTAGAAATTCCACATACTTCTCTCCATCTAATTTAGGTGGGAAGAAAACTGGTCCTATCTGAAAACAGAAAAAATATAATAATTTTAAAAAATGAATCAAACATCCAATAATTTATTTAATCAATTACAATAATTGTCTACTTACAACCCGGTCTCCAATCAGACCAGCTCACACGTTGATTTTCCATTTATATTGGAAGGCGCCAAGTCGGGTTGCGTGGGGATTTTCTTTTGCCCAATAAACATAATTTTTGGAATTAAAAACTCCATTAGGCGTAAATGTGGACTCGTCCGTCCACAAGACCTGGTCTGGGAATCCACTATCCCGCCTGCATTGTGCCAAGAATCGTATAGAAAAAAAAGAAGCATGAAACAATACAGTTTTAAGCAGCTATAGTATTTCAAATTATTTCAACACATACCCATGCAGAAATTTACTCTTGGCTGCCAATCCCTTGGTAGCAATTGATGCACTCGCTGCATATGAAAAGGATGCAAGGCGTTTTTTCGTAGAATACGCCATGCCGTTGATACTGGCGTATTGAAGATGCGTGAAATTTGCCTCA
The DNA here is from genome assembly GCF_024137725.1 of Prorops nasuta. NCBI lineage: Eukaryota > Metazoa > Arthropoda > Insecta > Hymenoptera > Bethylidae > Prorops > Prorops nasuta. The sequence goes on along the minus strand of NW_027116813.1, from coordinate 6,053,659 downwards.
CGCTCGACCTTGGATTTTCTTCCACATAATCCAGTACTCTTAGTGCAAGCTCGGGGTCTGCACAGCTACGTTTCCTTGAAAATTCGTGCACTTTTCCTGTGGCTTTGAAATTTTTTACCACCCTAAGGATGACCTTGTGGTCAGGGTGTCTCCGCGTAGAAAATCTCTCTTTATAAATTTTCACAGCTTTACGCGCACTTTGCTTAGCTTCCCCGTAAGCAAAAATCATGTCAACGTATTCGTTTTTCGTAAAAATCATGGTAGTTGCTCGATCAAAATCTATCACAGACTACGGAAGCAAAGTGTTTTGATTTAACACGTCATCTTTTAGCGGCGAAAGATAAAGGATTGTTATTGAAAACTAACTAGGTGCGCGGTATCTTTGATTCTTCATTGTTTCTTGCGATATAAAGGAATCAAAGATACCGCACACCTAGTTAGTTTTCAATAACAATCCTTTATCTTTCGCCGCTAAAAGTTGACGTGTTAAATCAAAACACTTTGCTTCCGTAGTCTGTGATAGATTTTGATCGAGCAACTACCATGATTTTTACGAAAAACGAATACGTTGACATGATTTTTGCTTACGGGGAAGCTAAGCAAAGTGCGCGTAAAGCTGTGAAAATTTATAAAGAGAGATTTTCTACGCGGAGACACCCTGACCACAAGGTCATCCTTAGGGTGGTAAAAAATTTCAAAGCCACAGGAAAAGTGCACGAATTTTCAAGGAAACGTAGCTGTGCAGACCCCGAGCTTGCACTAAGAGTACTGGATTATGTGGAAGAAAATCCAAGGTCGAGCGTGAGGCAAATTTCACGCATCTTCAATACGCCAGTATCAACGGCATGGCGTATTCTACGAAAAAACGCCTTGCATCCTTTTCATATGCAGCGAGTGCATCAATTGCTACCAAGGGATTGGCAGCCAAGAGTAAATTTCTGCATGGGTATGTGTTGAAATAATTTGAAATACTATAGCTGCTTAAAACTGTATTGTTTCATGCTTCTTTTTTTTCTATACGATTCTTGGCACAATGCAGGCGGGATAGTGGATTCCCAGACCAGGTCTTGTGGACGGACGAGTCCACATTTACGCCTAATGGAGTTTTTAATTCCAAAAATTATGTTTATTGGGCAAAAGAAAATCCCCACGCAACCCGACTTGGCGCCTTCCAATATAAATGGAAAATCAACGTGTGAGCTGGTCTGATTGGAGACCGGGTTGTAAGTAGACAATTATTGTAATTGATTAAATAAATTATTGGATGTTTGATTCATTTTTTAAAATTATTATATTTTTTCTGTTTTCAGATAGGACCAGTTTTCTTCCCACCTAAATTAGATGGAGAGAAGTATGTGGAATTTCTACAAGAGCAACTACCGATGTTGTTGGAAGATGTGCCTCTGCTCGTGCGGGAAAACATGATTTTCCAACATGACGGAGCTCCTGCACACTTTCATAGAAATACCCGTACCACATTAGATGCGCAATTTCCCGACAGGTGGATGGGTCGTGGTGGCCCGATCACCTGGCCGGCTCGGTCCCCAGACTTAACTCCACTGGATTTCTTTTTATGGGGACATATTAAGAATCTGGTGGAAAATGAACGTGGGGGTAGAGAAGAGGAGGTTCGTGCAGCAATTATTGCGGCCTTCCAAACACTCACGTCCGACATGGTGCACCGAGCAACGCGCGACATTGTTCGAAGAGCTGAACTCTGCGTTCAACAAAGAGGAAGGCAATTCGAACATTTATAAATTAGTATAGTGGATTAGGCCTACCGGGGAAACCACTTAAAAAAAACGCGCCTTGGTATCTACCTCTGGGTGGTGCGGAAAAGATAGTAAAGCTCTGCATCTCCATATTAAATAGATGGAGAGAGAGAGAGAGAGAGTACCAGTTAACAAATGGAGGACTGGTTGACTTGATGTCATATACGGGGGGCGGGGGGGGGGGGGGCAATACGCTAGGCGTATCGTATACCTGCGTATAGCTCTCTCCTTCTCCCACTCATCCTTTCTGTTGCTCGCTTTCCGGCCTAGTACGTACGTCTGCCCCCTCCACTCGCTCCTGAGTCTTATTACTGACTTTCTGAGCTGGGGCGCCGTACGTGAAACACCCTGTATAGTAAAAGACGTTTGAACCGAAAGTTAATGTACTTTCAAAATTAAAAGAAAGCATTTCATTTTTTATATGTTCGTGTCTTGGTCATCCTTTGAATGTGAACTGTTTTTATAAACCTAATCATTTAAATTTTATTTTTATTTTCTTATCCGTTATCTTAGGAGCTTCTTAAGACATTATACATATGTTTTATTTTGTCCAGTAGTTCAGTAAAATGATATATTTTAAATTGTATGTAAACTAAGGTTTTGTTAAAATAGTAAACGTGACCGTTATACAGGCATACGCACCATCGTTTACTTATAATTTCAAATCGAAATTATGTAGTAAACTGCTGGATCTATTGATAAATTCAAGTATTCTTTTCGAAACAGCTCGAGGTAAGCTGAGAGATAATTCAATAAAATATTAAGAGTTTTATGAACACAATTAAAATTTACTTTCAAATATGTTTCTACATCATGAACAAATCAAAACACAAGTATGTTATTCTGTAGATTTCGAAAATTAGAGTTATTTTATGTGAGATGTATTCTGCTAAATATAAAATGCTACTTATTGGAGTTTCTAAAGTAATGTCTAAAACACCTGTCAAATTCATGAAAATTAGACAACAGTTATTAAACAAAATACCTAAGAAAATAATATTTTTTCATAATAAAAAAATAATTCATTTTAAAAAAACTTGACAAAATTTGTATTTCTTTACCATAAATAGCCTTTGCAAACAGAGAGGTATATAATGGTTCCTTGTCCTTATTACCGAACCAGGTGAAATTGTTAACTGCTTCAATTTTTAATCCCTCTTCCAGGCAGAAATTAATTGATTCCCTTAACGTTATGCCCCCTAGGTACGTAAAGTAATTAACCTGTAAAACACATTACAAAGCTATTTATTAATTTCATTACCTACAATGCTTCTACCGATTAAAATTTTGGTATCACTTGCTTATTCTACGCCATAAATAGACCATTCTTCAATAGCATTTGTAAGAAGCTAGGTAACGATAACTGGTAAACTTCGATTTATCGATCTCGAATAACTTCGATTATAAGACAGAGGCTATCGCCATCTGGCGAGTTGCTGAGAGAGTTAGTTACAAAAAAGGCGGTGAGCCAGCACGTTGTACGGATTGTACAATGACCGGCAGAAATGGCGTCCCTTGATGCGTTTAGGAACCGCATTTTAGGATCCTTCACTGTATACTCTATTCTGCTAGGCGGAGATAGGGGAATGGAACGCGATAACTATAGTAGTTAGTTTATCTCGCTCTAAATGCGTGAGTGCGAGAGAGAGAGAGCTTTATACGGCATAGCAGGGCAAGCCAGGCGTCCCGAGGCTTATTTCTATCTGTGCCATTGCCTATGGCTATCTCTCTCGCTCGGTAAGAATCATTCGTCCGTCCTTGTTTAGGTCAGTTCTACGCCAATGGATACTCTCTAAAGAAGATTTTCTCAGGCGACACCATTGAAGACTGCGATTACAGCGGGGATTTTAAAATACTGTGCACCTGTCACTGTCAAACGTCAGTATGAAAGATTATTGTCGCTTACAGCGTTTGGTGCAATTAACATTATAAGTCTGGATTATTATGTGATATTCTGTAATGCACATATATATATACATATGTTAATTTACTTTTAATTTTTAAAACCAATAAGTTATTGGCATTATAGAAGAAACTCATTTAAATATAAGAATATACTGGTTTCCACTTATGTAACTTTTCTTGTAAATATAACATAATTTTAATTAATAAAATTCACTCGTTTATTAATCAGACTAAGAAGAGTTATTTCTTTTAAATTTTAACATGTATAGAATAATATCCTAAACGCGCACACTTAACTAATTATTATTAGAGAAATATTTTTATAATCGTTACACATTGATAATAATATATCTCAATATCCTTCAGTTTAAAATATCATTTACATTGAAGAAATCTTGATCAATGGTCATGAAGAGTTCGTGGCTCAATGGCTAGGTCGCTTGCCTCGAAAATTAGTTAAAGCGCTTTTGTCGGTGGTTCGAATCCCGCGGGAGGTATTTTTTTTTTCGTTTTAAAAGCATTACTATCTTTTTTTTTTGTTAATTATTTGGAAGCATTGCTACTGCTTCCAAACATATTTTGAAAAGTTTATTTTGCCCTGAAAAGGGCAGTTAGTCAGACACGGCTAGAGCTTCCTAATTTTTGTCAAAATTGTATGTCCTACGTAACGTCAGTTCGTCTAGTAGTCAGTCCAATATCCGCGCCGTCAATAACTTGATTGAGTCGATTTGGAATCGATTCAATTAAGTTTTCAAGAAACTGTGGTTCATGCCGTAGGCCTTCCCACACAGCTCTTGCATTCTCAAGCACTGCTGCTTTCGTCCTCCCCCTTGGCGCGACCCATTTGTTGGTCATTCTCGCCCAAACGTTTTCTATAATATTTAAATCCGGACTCTTGGCCGGCCACTGGACCAGTTGGATTTCCGGATGATCCCCTAACCAATCACGAGTGGCGTGTGAAGTGTGAACTGCAGAATTATCCTGCACTACACGGATTATTGGCATATCTTCGGCAGAATACACAGCACGAACACTTGGAAGAAGCACCTCTTCAAGGATCGTAATGTAGTCTGCAGAAGACATCTTAGGAGGAACCCCAACCAATTCACCTATCGTGCCTCCTGACACCCACCCCCAAACGCCACACGTGATTCGTCCAGAGCGATCACTCTGAACGACGTATTCGGGGTTCATCCGAGAATCGCTGGGCCTCCAGACGTGAAGAAAACGTCGGTCAACGGATGATACAAAAACCTTTTCATCGGTCCAGATCACCGTTTCCCACGTTTCACGACTGGTCGCTAAATTTTCTAATGCAAACGCGACTCTTTGTTCTCGGTGCTGAGGATTAAGAGTAATCTTGCGGGCTGGACGATAGCAATTAATGCCGGCCGCGTTAAGTCGCCGCCTACCCGATCGTTCGGATAAAGGAAATCCCGTCTCAACAATTCCGTCAACTACGTTCCCGAAGGGGTCTCGCGAAATGTAGTCCACTAGGAGTTGGTCCTCTACCGGTTGTGAACCAGCAGGTCTATGTTTATTTGCACGGTGATCACGCAATGCGTTACCACCGCCGCGCTGAAAAGCGGTAATCCACCGGCGAACGGTTTTCACCGAAACACCTGTAAGCGCTGCAATTTCTAAATTAGATTTTCCAGCCTCCCAAAGGCCTACAATTCGCCCCCTCAACCAAACTTCGATATTCGGTGCCATTATACGCGAAAACTAATAGCGATGCGCGAGCTCTAACCACCTAGACTGCAATGAAACAGTTTATCAAAAAGAAACAAGCTATTCAGTGGTTTGTTTACATGCACTTCCGATCAAAACAAATGCCGAAGAAGCGAGCTCCTGCTCATATGGATTAGATTACAAAAAAAGCATAAATATAACATTGTATATTTTAAGGTTTGCAAAAATATTTTTGGAGGCATTAGCAATGCTTCCAAATAATTAACAAAAAGAAAAGATAATAATGCTTTTAAAACGAAAAAAAAAAATATCTCCCGCGGGACTCGAACCACCGACAAAAGCGCTTTAACTAATCTTCGAGGCAAGCGACCTAGCCATTGAGCCACGAACTCTTCATGACCATTGATCAAGATTTCTTCAATGTAAATGATATTTTAAACTAAAGGATATTGAGATATATTATTATCAATGTGTAACGATTATAAAAATATTTCTCTAATAATAATTAGTTAAGTGTGCGCGTTTAGGATATTATTCTATACATGTTAAAATTTAAAAGAAATAACTCTTCTTAGTCTAATTAATAAACGAGTGAATTTTATTAATTAAAATTATGTTATATTTACAAGAAAAGTTACATAAGTGGAAACCAGTATATTCTTATATTTAAATGAGTTTCTTCTATAATGCCAATAACTTATTGGTTTAAAAAATTAAAAGTAAATTAACATATGTATATATATATGTGCATTACAGAATATCACATAATAATCCAGACTTATAATGTTAATTGCACCAAACGCTGTAAGCGACAATAATCTTTCATACTGACGTTTGACAGTGACAGGTGCACAGTATTTTAAAATCCCCGCTGTAATCGCAGTCTTCAATGGTGTCGCCTGAGAAAATCTTCTTTAGAGAGTATCCATTGGCGTAGAACTGACCTAAACAAGGACGGACGAATGATTCTTACCGAGCAAGAGAGATAGCCATAGGCAATGGCACAGATAGAAATAAGCCTCGGGACGCCTGGCTTGCCCTGCTTTGCCGTATAAAGCTCTCTCTCTCGCACTCACGCATTTAGAGCGAGATAAACTAACTACTATAGTTATCGCGTTCCATTCCCCTATCTCCGCCTAGCAGAATAGAGTATACAGTGAAGGATCCTAAAATGCGGTTCCTAAATGCATCAAGGGACGCCATTTCTGCCGGTCATTGTACATACATGTAGAAAATAAGAATAAAGGTAGATAAGCTGGGAATAGGAGATTGTTTAGAAACATCCCTACACATTTAATTTCTTAACCCTAAATGGTAGAGTAAATTTAAAAGTATCGCTATTAGGCCTATATTAAATTTTGCGTAATATCGTATTCATTTAATTTATATTAATCTACTAGTAACCAAAGTTGAAGGAAGGAGAAGCATTAGCATATTTGACTTTCGCTTAATTCTGGTTTTAAACTTTAATTCTTCACATCGTTTAGGACAATAATCGTATGCACTTGAAACTGAAGTCAGTGGAAGCTGTTTATTTTATCCTTTATTCAAGATGGAAAACGTAGACAAATTCTAATTAAGTTTGTAATGATATGGTAAGTCACACACACACACATTTAGCTGTATCCAATAAATATTTTGACTGTAAAACATCTGCCCATAAAGTTTAGCACATAAATTAATGTACCAATCTGAATTTAATTCAACAGTTAAATTACATAGTGGATAATGCACGGTCATAATATTCTTCAGACGTTATACTTAATAAATTATTAGAGGGTAGATCCAGAATATACCATTTTTCTGCAAACCAACGTCATTCATGCACTAAGACTCTAGTTTCCACAAGAATTTCATAGATAAATCCTAAACGGTACTTAGAACTGATGTTTGATGACAAACATTAAACAGAGGCCAAATATGCTACCATGTTTCTCTTTTTATATATTTTGATAGATTTTTATAGATGAAGCTTATATGATCGGACGTAGAATCTTATGAACTTTGGACAACGATGGCTCTAATTTTGTTGTATCACTCAGGCTGTCTCATTAATGTATGTAATTAAATAATAATTTATCTATTCAACAAGTTTAGTAAATGGAGTCCCTAAAGTTTGAGCAGCAGTGAACATGTAAAAAAAAATTTTGATTCCTTACAGCATTATTATAAATATTATCATCAACGTGATTAAATTCCTTCATTTCTTCTACGGAAGAAATAGGTAAAAATTCTGGTTTGTCGGACAGATTTTTTTTTATTCTTATTTTTTTCTATTCTCTCTAACTTGTCATTAATGTCCCTGCAAATGAAATACACAAATTAAAATTTTCTACTGTATTTTGTTTCGTATATGATAAATGTCACACATACTTCAAACGGTCATTCATTTTTTCAAAGCATTCCATTAGTCTGCAAAAAAAAATTGGTTTACTTTTTGAAAACACGTTTTTACATTAAAGCTGTAACTAGCGGGTAATAGAGGTAAGCACTGACCATCGTACCAACAACAAGTAGCTGAAAGAAACGTAGGGATTACTTAGATAACTGTGAAATTAAGCACCATATATCTATATAATGTAAGATTATCCTGCGCGATGTTTTGACCCTACACTCTGACTCCTAAGTCCGTAGATTTATAGAAGATTGGGTATTAGAGTGAGGGGCTTTAGTGTCGTCAATCTTGCATTTCAGTAACAGATATAATAATATTTTATGATACATTTTGAAATAAATAATATACATATCACTGTTGTACTACTTTGGGGCTGAGTTCATTAGTAAAATCCTATTTATTACTTTACCTTTTATTAACATATGCTGTTAAATATTAAGTTAATCGTGGAAAAACACTTTTTTTTTTCGATTGACCAAGACAATCCCAAATCTACCCTAAATAACTGGAAACATATTCACATGATGCATAGGCTATAAAAAAATCGTAAAGCACCCCGTCTTTTTACTTCTTGCCATAAAAATAACAAAGAATTCTGACGGACTTTGGAAAGTAATTTTGGATTTTTTGTATGTTATACATTAAACATTTTTAAGCCGTGTAAAGCTATAAAGTATACATACTTTTGCTGAGATTTAGAGTGAACTGTCCTTTGCATACATAAAAATTAGCACGTCATTGAAACCGACCATGCAATCAGAACTTGGCTATTTCTTAAATATTACATGTTTAAAAAGACAGCCCAAAAATTATACAAATTTTAGAACATATATTTGAACATTTTATTTGATTTAAAATTTTAAAGGTAATAAATATGAAACATCTAAAAGTACTTTTACAGTTCATCAAAATCCTACGTTATTTAAATGAAAAGATGAATATATAGGTTGGAAGCACTTTAAGTTTTTCTTTAAGTCTAAACACCGGGGATATTCTTTGTTGTTTATTTAGTATATATTAAGAGGACTCCTCAGTCAAAGTAAAATGATACACCTACATTATGATCACCTTAATAACATGTACTTATAAAAGAATGCAAAAATTATTTAAAAAGTCAGTGAATTCTGAGTTATTAATGGCCTATCAAGTAAAAGAGCAATCTTCAGATAACAATACTTTTCTTTTTAATTTTTGCAGTTTTTCAAATAAAATGTCTATTAAGTTAGAACCCCCCACAGCGCGTAATAAAATTTCGTTTGTGTAAAAATTTAGTGCTATTTTTTTGCAATTTATTTGCTAAAAAAAAATTTTTTTTGCTCCATTGGTTTGGCAGGAAATTAAAGTCATAGCGGGGGGTTTCAGCTTAATGTTAAGCTAGACCCCCCCCCCCCCCATACGGTTATGTAACATTCGGTCGTATGAATTTAATAAAAGATAGCACTAAATTTTTTGCTTTTTTTTTGCTTTAGAAAAATATTAAAAAGTTTAAAAAATTTTAATTATTTTAGAAGATACGGCGTTGCAAGAACGTGTCGAGGCGCGCGAGTTGTGTGAGCTACGTATCGTTTCGATTTTTCTTCGTCAACAAAATTAAATAGTTAAAAATATTATTAGAATAGTTAATTATGATCACTTAGAAACTAGAAACAAATGAGCAAAAAAATTTTTGACGAAAATGCACAATGTAAAAGTAGCTTGAGAATCACTGATCCTTGCTGCTGTACGCTATCGCTTACTGCGTCAATTCTATAGGAGCAAAAAAATCAGATTACGAAAAATTCGATAGAACAATTAATTGTGATCACTTAGACACCAGAAACAAATGAGCAAAAAAATCTTTGATGAAAGTGCGCAATGTAAAAGTAGCTTGAGTATCACTGATCCTAGCTGCTGTGCGTTATCGCTTACTGCGTCATTTGTATTGAAGCAAAAAAATCAGATCACGAAAAATTCGATAGAATAAATAATTCTGATCACTTAGCCACCAGAAACAAATGAGCAAAAAAATTTTTGACGAAAATGCACAATGTAAAAGTAGCTTGAGAATCACTGATCCTAGCTGCTGTGCGTTATCGCTTACTGCGTCATTTGTATGTAAGCAAAAAAATCAGATCACGAAAAATTCGATAGAATAAATAATTCTGATCACCTAGAGACCAGTAACGAGTCAGCAAAAAAATCAGGTCCTTAAAAGCAAAATAGAATAATTAATTGTGATCATTTATAGGCTCTAATCAAACCAACAAAAAAAAAACTTTGAAAGAAATACTCGAAGTAACAGTAGGTATAAGCTGTTATCTCTTCTAGTTCACGTTATAGATGACAACTGTGGCAACACCACTTCTATTGCAGCAATACAATCAGTTTTTTTAAAAATACATCAGTATTCTTAAATGTAATCATTTTGGGATTACAGATAAGTGAGCAAATAAATATTTAAAGGTTATTAGCACAATTAATTGTTGATGCCAATTATCAATTATCATATACGCCCATTATTTTGTTAACTGGACCTATGGCGTGATTCTCAATGCTACAAAAAAAACAAGATATTTCTAATTTATAAGATCATTTAATAAGGATCATTCTGAGGCCAAAAACTTGGTAACACTAAAATATTTAATGAAAATTCACCGATTGTTATTGATAAAAACGTGTACAATTGATAGACGCTATTTGCGTTAACGAGATCGTTTTCATTCAATATTTTTTTGGTCACTTTTTTTAACACCAAAATGATCGAAATTAACTCCTTAAGTATTTTGCAAAAGAGTTGATTTTTATTCTAGCATGGTTCTGCTAAATTTTCGAGTACAAATACCTTATGCAGCGCTCGCTTGCTATCATCCCCTCCACCCCCTTGGTTAAGTGGTATATTTTTGATAAATAGTTATTATCCCCGTTGCTTTCGGTGGAAAATGATTGCGATATTCTATTTAAATCTATTTCCAAATTTCTGATTTTTGGCTCTCTCTCAAAAGTAAAAGAATATTAAGTTATGTTGACAATTTCTCGTCAGCAACATATATTCAATTGATTATTCATACATCATTTTTAATTTTTTAGGATTATGAATATAGGAAAATATAATTGACTAAATAATTCTCAATATACTGAAATGTTACATCCGATTTTGTTGAAAATTATATATTTTCAGTTGACTAATAACAAGAATAGATGACAATGTATTTAAATGTTTATTTCTGCAACACGCAGGTAATATTATGTAACAATTCTACAAGAAGTATCGAAATTAAAAACTATAATTGTTTAATATTTAATAATAATATAAAAAATTGTGGTAAGCATAGTAGGATCTTTGGAATATATAACATCATTATTTAATGCAATACATTATTATATGTGGAGACGACTTATAACTGGGTTTAACTGAAATTTCTGTTTCTTTCAGGTCATTGTACTGCACCCATTTTTGTCCTCGGTAGCTAATCGCGATATAATGTCCTATTTTATCCCAGTCTCCAGAGTGTCTCGTATTTTTTGTATTTCCAGGAGACTTGAAATCAATTAAACCAGCTAGCTCGTATTCTTTTTGGAGAAACTTCCATTTTCTTGGTAACTGGCTTAATTCTAGTAAAAGACTTGCATCATCTGCAGATTCATTTCTGTAAACTTCCATTAAGAGAAATGGACCTATATAAGAAAGTATGAATAGTAAATAAATTATTTCTTAACGAAGAAATATTATTGTTATTACGAAATATTGTAATTTACTTACTAATATCTTTTAGTGTTGTAGTCTCAATTCCCAAGCAATCTTTGGTACAGCAACCTCGAGGTCCTTGTATCAAAAATTCTTGTTCAGTTTCTTCCACTTGACATTTTATAAGGCAATCGAATTGCACAGGCATTATCCAGATACTTTTTTCTCTTTGTGGACAATTATTTGTGCACTTTGATATTTCATGAAATATTGGTGTATTTGTTAATATCATTTTAATTAACTTACTTGTGTTTATTTCACAATTTATCAGAGTGCCGTAATTAGTTGTGTGAGTGTTCTTATATACAGATTTCAAGATTATCGCACGCTGTCTATAAGACATATTTGTAATTCCATTATTCACCGTATCAAGGATCATAGAAAAAAATTTAGAGTTTTTATTTTTCTCTATACATCTCTTCATAAGACTAGAGTCAAAATATGAAGTAATAAATAACTGGAATAAGCTGTCATAAGCGCAAGTATTATTGAGCGTATATTTCTCCTTCCCAATTTTAATAGATTTGACCAATAGACTATTACCATTTTTTATGATGGGAATATGATAACTTTTTTTTCTCCAAAATTTGTTCATTAGATATGGCACTTTTGGTAATATATTTACTAGACTTTTGTTTGTCAGTTTTTCCCAATCCACGCCAATTTTCAATTTCATTTGTTGCAATTATACTTTTTACATTACTTAACTTATGACAGTCTAGGCATAATCTTTTTTATCCATATCCTTCTTCACCAATAGGAAAAGAACAGGATTCTATTGCATGCACATTCTTTTTACATAAATGACATTGATGTGCCCTACCAGGCAAATCAGCATTCTTACATGCTGGACATGTTATTGCAGTAGTTGCATGTGCATCAAAAGGATCAACGCATTCATTAGGGTCATCGGGATTAATCAAATTTTCGTCATCTTCTGCATCTTCTAATACTTTCATCCTTGGATTATTATTGTTTATATTTTCATCGTTGCTAGTATTTTGCAGTTTAATTCTACCATTTATAAAATTGATATGTTTTAGTACAAACACATCTGGACGCATTGGTGTTTTATCATATTTTAACATTACGTTTTTGATTAAATTAAAATCGCTTTCTACCGATGCACTACTTGCAGGCATTCTCCCATAACCAAATTTTTCACGGGAAACACAGGACCATAAGGGATAAAGTTTAATGTCTTTCATTATATAACCGGCTAATTTTGGTATATAATGGGCATTTTCTCGATCTCCTTCTAATGAACAGTTTAAAGTATTTTTTACTCTATCGTTTATATCTGTACCCCATTTATGCCAATAGTTATTCTGTGTTTCGTCTTCTACATCATTTTCGTTTACAAATGGTTCTAGATCGTCTTCAAAATTTGGCCTATTTAACTACAGAATTCTACACCAATTAAAGAGGATAATTAAAAAATTTTTGGACAGAAATTAGAAATTTCGAAACTTTAATATAGACCATATCAAACTTCACACCTCTGAAATAATTGTTCTAGGGTGAACTGTTTTAAATATGTCGGTAAAATTGAATTGAATTTCAATGTAGCATACACTTGTATATCTTAGGGTACCGCGCCGCTTGATTTTTGCCGCAAAGTGGATAAGGGTTTAAATGTCGGTACTATACAAAGGGTGCGGCAGATCATAGAATTTTTCTTTCATTAAGCGGTATTTTTGATATTATATTGCTATTGGTAACTAGGTATAGGAGGAGCTTGCTCGCCAGTCAGTTCGTGCCAGATCGTCATCAGAGCACATTGGATTCTAGTACATAAATTGTGTTAAGGTAAACTAAAAATGACAGCCCGTGGAAGACCAGCTAAAGTGGCAAAAGAGATTTTGATAGAAATAATTTTAAAATACAAAGATAGTATTGTTTTGAATAATGAGAAAGTTGTGTCTAAAAGTAACGCGATATGGGCGAAAATAGCAGCAGAATTGCAAAATGTTGTTACTGCTTATTCGTTATATACATTTGTGACTTGCAACCGATATGGGATTAAAGAAAAATTATGCTTAACTAACGCTGTGACATCTCCTTCTTTGCAACGAGAAGCACACGCCATACCAGAAATAAGAGAAAGAACAGGTGAGTGCAGCTACATCTCAACAAGAGTTTCGGGAATTTGCGATTCATCAAACAATGAAACACTGAATTACCTTAATGAAAATAATGGCATTTTCTTATTTTCTTTAACGATGCCTAAAGAAGATTTTAATAAAATGTTAATAAAAAAAATATATAAAAAAAATGAAAAGAATAGGGCCCAAACTGTACGTCACTATACGATTCTTCAACCAAGCGTGTGGCAGCAAACATTTTGCAATAAAATTTGGGAGGCTACAAAAATAAGCTGTGGTTTTAATTTTAAAAGACACAAACTGATGCAGAACGGAGATTACGGCTACGCATATGGAACATGTAAATGTGGAGGAATTATGAAGTGCACAATAAATAATTCCGAGGAAATAACAACTATAATTAAATGTAGTTTTATTCAAGGTACTGATAAATGTGGAAAACGATATCTGCGAAATCCTTTAAGGAGCGAAATTGGACAAGAATTAGAACACACAACAGCAAGTAAATATCGAATAGACTTAGTACAAAAGTTAATAAATGACGAGACTAACAATGCTGTTGAGCCTCCACAAATTTTTACGGCAAATGTGATTCGCGTTGCTAAATATGAGATTCAACAAAAAAATTATTTTCACAAAAATCCTATTTTATCCCTGGAGATAATGAAAAACACTGGATTTAATAATTCCATTCACAATATTGGATTAAGTCCCTTCTTTGTGCATTTTTGGACAAATTTTCAAACAAATGCATATAAAGAATATGCAACCCAAGAATTTTCTAGCTTGTGTATAGATGCTACAGGGAGTATAATAAAAAAATTACAAAGATCGATAAAACTAAATCAGGCAATATTTTTTTGTACAATTGTGTAGCACGATCGGAAAGAAAAGGGAGCATTCCAGTAACACAAATGTTATCGGAAGCTCATAATACGAATGCGATATTATACTGGTTAAATGAATGGATTAGACGTGGCGTACCGTACCCTTGCGAAGTAGTTTGCGATTATTCGCGAGCTTTATTAACAGCAGCAGTACGTTGTTTCACGCAAAACTCAACATTGGAGGAGTACGCCGATGCATGTGCAAAAGATATTTTACCTAAATGTTACATAAGGATTGACGTATCCCATTTTATAAAAAAATATACGACATTTCTTAAAGATACTCGAAAAAATATTAAACAATTCTATTTATTTATAATAGGAAAGTTGATTTTAGCGGATAATATTTCCACAGCAGAAGACTATCTTCAAGGTCTTTTATATATTTCGCAGAGTGAATCGGAAGGTCAGACAAGCGAGGGAGTTAATACAATCTGCGAAAACTATAAATTAAAAATGAAACATTTGTTAACAAATGAGAAGTTTGATGAAAATTTTGAAGACGATCTAGAACCATTTGTAAACGAAAATGATGTAGAAGACGAAACACAGAATAACTATTGGCATAAATGGGGTACAGATATAAACGATAGAGTAAAAAATACTTTAAACTGTTCATTAGAAGGAGATCGAGAAAATGCCCATTATATACCAAAATTAGCCGGTTATATAATGAAAGACATTAAACTTTATCCCTTATGGTCCTGTGTTTCCCGTGAAAAATTTGGTTATGGGAGAATGCCTGCAAGTAGTGCATCGGTAGAAAGCGATTTTAATTTAATCAAAAACGTAATGTTAAAATATGATAAAACACCAATGCGTCCAGATGTGTTTGTACTAAAACATATCAATTTTATAAATGGTAGAATTAAACTGCAAAATACTAGCAACGATGAAAATATAAACAATAATAATCCAAGGATGAAAGTATTAGAAGATGCAGAAGATGACGAAAATTTGATTAATCCCGATGACCCTAATGAATGCGTTGATCCTTTTGATGCACATGCAACTACTGCAATAACATGTCCAGCATGTAAGAATGCTGATTTGCCTGGTAGGGCACATCAATGTCATTTATGTAAAAAGAATGTGCATGCAATAGAATCCTGTTCTTTTCCTATTGGTGAAGAAGGATATGGATAAAAAAGATTATGCCTAGACTGTCATAAGTTAAGTAATGTAAAAAGTATAATTGCAACAAATGAAATTGAAAATTGGCGTGGATTGGGAAAAACTGACAAACAAAAGTCTAGTAAATATATTACCAAAAGTGCCATATCTAATGAACAAATTTTGGAGAAAAAAAAGTTATCATATTCCCATCATAAAAAATGGTAATAGTCTATTGGTCAAATCTATTAAAATTGGGAAGGAGAAATATACGCTCAATAATACTTGCGCTTATGACAGCTTATTCCAGTTATTTATTACTTCATATTTTGACTCTAGTCTTATGAAGAGATGTATAGAGAAAAATAAAAACTCTAAATTTTTTTCTATGATCCTTGATACGGTGAATAATGGAATTACAAATATGTCTTATAGACAGCGTGCGATAATCTTGAAATCTGTATATAAGAACACTCACACAACTAATTACGGCACTCTGATAAATTGTGAAATAAACACAAGTAAGTTAATTAAAATGATATTAACAAATACACCAATATTTCATGAAATATCAAAGTGCACAAATAATTGTCCACAAAGAGAAAAAAGTATCTGGATAATGCCTGTGCAATTCGATTGCCTTATAAAATGTCAAGTGGAAGAAACTGAACAAGAATTTTTGATACAAGGACCTCGAGGTTGCTGTACCAAAGATTGCTTGGGAATTGAGACTACAACACTAAAAGATATTAGTAAGTAAATTACAATATTTCGTAATAACAATAATATTTCTTCGTTAAGAAATAATTTATTTACTATTCATACTTTCTTATATAGGTCCATTTCTCTTAATGGAAGTTTACAGAAATGAATCTGCAGATGATGCAAGTCTTTTACTAGAATTAAGCCAGTTACCAAGAAAATGGAAGTTTCTCCAAAAAGAATACGAGCTAGCTGGTTTAATTGATTTCAAGTCTCCTGGAAATACAAAAAATACGAGACACTCTGGAGACTGGGATAAAATAGGACATTATATCGCGATTAGCTACCGAGGACAAAAATGGGTGCAGTACAATGACCTGAAAGAAACAGAAATTTCAGTTAAACCCAGTTATAAGTCGTCTCCACATATAATAATGTATTGCATTAAATAATGATGTTATATATTCCAAAGATCCTACTATGCTTACCACAATTTTTTATATTATTATTAAATATTAAACAATTATAGTTTTTAATTTCGATACTTCTTGTAGAATTGTTACATAATATTACCTGCGTGTTGCAGAAATAAACATTTAAATACATTGTCATCTATTCTTGTTATTAGTCAACTGAAAATATATAATTTTCAACAAAATCGGATGTAACATTTCAGTATATTGAGAATTATTTAGTCAATTATATTTTCCTATATTCATAATCCTAAAAAATTAAAAATGATGTATGAATAATCAATTGAATATATGTTGCTGACGAGAAATTGTCAACATAACTTAATATTCTTTTACTTTTGAGAGAGAGCCAAAAATCAGAAATTTGGAAATAGATTTAAATAGAATATCGCAATCATTTTCCACCGAAAGCAACGGGGATAATAACTATTTATCAAAAATATACCACTTAACCAAGGGGGTGGAGGGGATGATAGCAAGCGAGCGCTGCATAAGGTATTTGTACTCGAAAATTTAGCAGAACCATGCTAGAATAAAAATCAACTCTTTTGCAAAATACTTAAGGAGTTAATTTCGATCATTTTGGTGTTAAAAAAAGTGACCAAAAAAATATTGAATGAAAACGATCTCGTTAACGCAAATAGCGTCTATCAATTGTACACGTTTTTATCAATAACAATCGGTGAATTTTCATTAAATATTTTAGTGTTACCAAGTTTTTGGCCTCAGAATGATCCTTATTAAATGATCTTATAAATTAGAAATATCTTGTTTTTTTTGTAGCATTGAGAATCACGCCATAGGTCCAGTTAACAAAATAATGGGCGTATATGATAATTGATAATTGGCATCAACAATTAATTGTGCTAATAACCTTTAAATATTTATTTGCTCACTTATCTGTAATCCCAAAATGATTACATTTAAGAATACTGATGTATTTTTAAAAAAACTGATTGTATTGCTGCAATAGAAGTGGTGTTGCCACAGTTGTCATCTATAACGTGAACTAGAAGAGATAACAGCTTATACCTACTGTTACTTCGAGTATTTCTTTCAAAGTTTTTTTTTTGTTGGTTTGATTAGAGCCTATAAATGATCACAATTAATTATTCTATTTTGCTTTTAAGGACCTGATTTTTTTGCTGACTCGTTACTGGTCTCTAGGTGATCAGAATTATTTATTCTATCGAATTTTTCGTGATCTGATTTTTTTGCTTACATACAAATGACGCAGTAAGCGATAACGCACAGCAGCTAGGATCAGTGATTCTCAAGCTACTTTTACATTGTGCATTTTCGTCAAAAATTTTTTTGCTCATTTGTTTCTAGTTTCTAAGTGATCATAATTAACTATTCTAATAATATTTTTAACTATTTAATTTTGTTGACGAAGAAAAATCGAAACGATACGTAGCTCACACAACTCGCGCGCCTCGACACGTTCTTGCAACGCCGTATCTTCTAAAATAATTAAAATTTTTTAAACTTTTTAATATTTTTCTAAAGCAAAAAAAAAGCAAAAAATTTAGTGCTATCTTTTATTAAATTCATACGACCGAATGTTACATAACCGTATGGGGGGGGGGGTCTAGCTTAACATTAAGCTGAAACCCCCCGCTATGACTTTAATTTCCTGCCAAACCAATGGAGCAAAAAAAATTTTTTTTTAGCAAATAAATTGCAAAAAAATAGCACTAAATTTTTACACAAACGAAATTTTATTACGCGCTGTGGGGGGTTCTAACTTAATAGACATTCAAATAATGGCTGTTGAATGTATATTTTTTAAATAATAGTTTTAAAATATATAAAATTATTAACAGAATATAAAAAGATCTTCAAATCTGAAGATTGATTTTTAACTTGATAGGGTATTAGTACTTTCGTTACGTCGAAAACCCTAGTTCATCAGATACATTTTATAATTTGTTTTATTGCTTTATTAAGAAAGTTTAATTGTGAATAAACACTTTCTTATATAATGTTTCAATTTTTCCTCTTTATTTAATATTTTTAATCGTGATCCTCCAGCGGATCATAGGGTCACGAATGTATTAATAATTCAGTATTCTCCAATTTTTTCATAATTTTTACATTGCCCTATAATTACATACATGTTACAGTATAAATTGAAATTTATAAATTAGCTAGCTTAATTTAATTGGTAAGTTCGACGTCAAAGTAACTACCATGAGATAAATATTATGTACTTAAGAAAGTGTATGACAAAATAACGATATCTATAGTGCTTAATTTCTGTAGTATGGAGACGTCGATTGAGTTACTGGCATATTATTCAACCCTGGTACAGTGGTGAGTGTCTGCTAGTTTAACTATTACTTTTATTTTTAAATATCTACATTGCATGCATAAATAGTAGAAAATTACTTGGTATTATACTGCTCCAGAGATCTTATGACGGATAACTGGGGCTCAGTTGGGTACTGTGGAAAGCTGTACATTTGTTGAACTTCCTTATTAGAAGGCATTTGATATCCCGGCTGCATTTGATTAGTTTGATAAGAATGTGACCTTGGATATAATTGATTGTTAGTTAATTCCACCATTGAAGGGCAAGATACAAGCTGTGAATGCATAGGGATTGGTGTATTGCAAACTTGTTCTGTACGTGAGATATTTGTATGACTTAAATTATCATGGTGATTAGGATAATTGATGTCATGTGAAATTGTTCTTCCCTTAGTGGCTAATTCCGATGTATTTGTGTCCACCAAATCTTGGTTAGAAATTGCACGAGTAAGAGGAATATGACTATCAGGAGTGGAAGTTTCATCTGATTCATTTAAAAGCTGTCGAGCTTGTTGCATGTGCAATCTAATATCTGCTAAATCTGTATGTACTGTGCCACTTGAAATAGCTTCCTTCGCCTTGGGTGGTGCCTCATCTGATGAGGTTGGCAAGTATCTTGCTGGCCTCACAATTGTTCGTTTTACTTTGTGCATTTCTATCTAGATAGTTAAATATAACATGCTAATTGATTAAATAATTAAAAACGAAATAAAGATAATTGACAAAAAGACTATGCAACTTGTAATTATATATCACAATATATAATCAATAAAACATGTACGCATGCAAATATTTCTAAATAATTTTCTTGGACGATGATACTACTTAAGTTATTTGCATTTAGGCAAAGAGGTAAATATATATATGTATATTTGGCAAACACTGTGTTGAAAGTAGTGTAGCAATGCGGTTCCGATGACAAGGAGAGGAGGTAGCTGTTTTGTGGTGTGGAAGGGCGATGGGTAGGGATAAGACTCTCTTAGTATGGGGGTGGTGGGGATGAGGAAGGAAAGGGTCTTATAGTGGGATCGAGTTTGGTTAGGGAGGGAGGGGGTATTTTTCACCCTATATCACAATTGGAAGGTCTTATAGTGGGACCGAGTTTGGTTAGGGATGGGTATTTTTCACCCTATGTCACAGTTGGAAGGTCTTATAGTGGGACCGAGTTTGGTTAGGGAGGGGGTATTTTTCACCCTATGGTACCGTTGGTTAGTTATCCTACGGGGACCCTAGTTGAGGGAAGGTTTTTTCACCCTTCGAAGTCGATGGTTAGTTATCTTACGTAGCCTAACTATTTCCGACTCTGCTACACAGATAAACTAGCTTGAGTTAATTGCTAGTTCCAGTAGTCACCGCTAGGTGACAGCCTTCCTTAATCTTCTTTCGCGCTAATGTTATTTAATATTACGTAATTACACACACGGGTGAACTAGTTCAATTTAATTGATAGTACCAGTAATTGCCGCTAGGTGGCTACCGCAATCTCCCCTTTTCTCGTTAGTTAAATTGTAGATAGCTATTGTGATAAGTTGCTGATATCGTGCAAGGTATTAACTTTCCATCGAGCATGGAATTATAACTTTACACGGTTTTTTAACTAAACCTATGCAAAGAATAACAAAATATCCTTTAAATGAAAGGATACAATTTTAATAGTCTCCCCTATTAGGGAGAATAACAATTTAACATCAATTTCAGGAATATTAACATTTTTGCTAGGACAACTTATTTAGTCCTAGCTCTTACTACACCCCAGGTCAGGTTCACCCTTTGCATGGAGGCTCTCCATCGATTTGGGGAGAATAATAATTTAATATCATATTCAGGAATATTAATATTTTGATAGGACAACTTATTGAGTCCTAGCTCTTATAAAACTTTAGATATTGAATAAAAAACTGTTCTAAGAATTTTTATAGCCTATCCTTAATATTATCCCAACCTATGTCATGCTATTTCTCCCGGACTTATCTTTTAACCATTTTTTTAGCTTTTTCAGGTAAGCATATCATACAATCCATCTAACAAGCAGACTAGGATTTAAAAAGGGAAAGAGTTGTCAGAGCACCAGTTTTTTTGAAGGGTAAAGCAAAATATAACTTTTACCTAGACGTTAAGAAGCTGTATTGGCACCATTCTAGCGATTGGAGAACTGATTGCTGAGTGTGCTGATATCTTCTAGATCGGATATGTTCGAGTACCTGACGCCTGAGATCGTGTCATGACTTGTTACTTGATTTATGACCTTTTAGATCCTCGATTTTTTCATATTCTCTCAATTTTTTATATGCCTAGCTATAGAGAGGAATGTGCTCGTAAATTTTACCGTTTCACTTAAGAAAAGTCTGCAACACGTTTATGCAATTAAAAGAATTCTGGAGAAACCACTGGTAACGTGTCATGACCTGTTTGACGCAAATTTTCCCCAGTTCACTTTAGAAAAGTCTACAACATGATTATGCAATTAAAAGAATTCAGGAGAAACCGCTTGTAACGTGTTACGACTTGTTTGACGCAAATTTCGTAGGCGGGCAAGAATACCCATCTCCCAAATATTAACTTCCAATAAGAATGCATCTCATCCCCTTCCATGAATGCATCTCATCCCTTCCACCATTTTTAAAACCCTTGTTGTTAGCAATCGGGAAATTTCAGTCAGTCAGTTTTCATTAGAAGCTTCAAGGAGGTGAAAGATCCAGTGCAAAGCTATATTCCGAATATTTTCCTTGCTGTACCACAGAAACTCTTTTGGGTGGTAAGAATTATTCTTTTATTATTATTCTCTTTTCTTTCTATTCTATTTCAATGTTTTTCTTTTCTCAATTTCTATGTTTTTTCACAGAAAAATGGATTTAACCAAGATCAATGCACTTGCAAGTGTAACTTACGAACCTAAGACTTTCGTAAAGCTGAATACTTTTGAAGAGAATAAGGAGTATCAAATCACTGAATTAGTGAAAATTAAGACCAAATATGGAGAGAAATTAATAGAGCGAAGCTGGCTACAGACGAATGGTTCTTCCTACCCTCAAGGATGATGAAATTACTGGAGTCGCCGGAACTAATCAAAGAACTTCAAAATGCTGCATCAGCGAAGACATTAAAAATCTTATATGTTGGAGGACGATACAATAATTTAGAATTTAAAGTTACCCAATGATAATCATAAGATAACTTTTGGAAATGTTTGTAAGGAATGTTTTTAAGGAATGACATCAATAAATGTTTGTTATATCTTATTTATTTATTTTTTCTTTATCCCTCACTACATTAGTAAGATACATATAAATCTAGTCTATTAACTTACATTTCTAACAATACTAGTAAGCGGATTATATTCAACGATTTTATCATGTATAATTAAACAAAACGCAGTAGTATTACTTGGAATATTTCTAGTACAATCAATCTCAATTTTAACGTCAACAGAGCCTGACTTTATAGATTCATTTTGATGCGAACAATCGATGACGAAGAGAGGACCGTATTCCACAAAGTTTTTGTAATTAAGCATTGGTTTCGACTGTTTTTCTCCTGCATAATATGAATGGATAAATTTAACATACATATCATATAGTACAGAATAACGGTTTTTTTCGCTATCACTATCAATTCGGTCATATGGATAAAATTCTGAATTCTGATAGACTTTAACATCACGAACAGAACTGATAATGAATCTAAGCATCTCCATATGCTGCGTACTCTTCTTATTTTGTCTAAATGCTAGTATAACATATCGAGGTTTCTCCAATTGTGTTGCAGCTTTTACGGCCCATGTATGCCTCTGTATTTCAGGTAGAAGTGGATATTCTTAGAGTTCCCAGGAACGAAAAGCCATGGTTAGACTTTTGTTTTGCTCAATCAAACGTAGAAATTTAAGTTTTGTATAATCATTCAGTGATACATGAGGAATCCTCCACTGCACTTTTTGCAAATCAATTTTGGAGTTGATGATTTTTCTCGAAGAATGTAGTGAATTTATATCATCACGTGCTCGAATAAGAACGAGTTCATGACGTGCATTTATTATAACTCTTCTGTAGTCTTCACAAAAACCCAATAGCATTTGCCATGGTACACAAAAGTTGAAATTATTCGTAGACCTGTGATCTGTTAGAAACCATCCTGAATGACGTAGACTTGCACTTTCCTCAGCAGTTAAGGATATGAGATTCTTCGTGAAGCTAGTAATACCCACATTCTTACAGCAATCAATCTCAATACCATTCAATTCATAACGAATTTCATCAAACAAGAATGCCATGGAATTACAGTCAAGTCCTACGACATCTTGGGCTGTTGCATCTGGAGCACGGGTTCCAACGATTATCTTTCCCTCAATGTAGAGATAACTTTCACAGGGTAGAAGAATTAAATCTTGCTGTTGTATAGGAATTCGAATTTCATCACTATTTCCCAATGAGGCATTTGCATAAGGATTGTATGCATGCATTTCCATTTTAGTGATGCGATTGTCGAACACCGGTTGAGCGGTTACATCTAATGGATCCATTTTTATTTCTAACGTTGAAACCCAGTGATTGTAGAAAGGTGATATTTCTTCTTGTTAATGATGCTCCAACGTTACCTTCGCTCAATGTATTTTGTCCTCCAGCGTTACCTTCACTCAATGTATTCTGTCCTGCTGCAGCAGTTGGACTGATAGGCTCATCGAGTATCGGTGATTTATAAGTATTCTTGTAAATCAACATTTTCTAATATGTAAACGAATTGTGATTTCTTCACCTCCGAAATTTACTATACGATCTTCCTGATCGAGAATACGCAAGGTGAGACGGTCAATTACTTTCGCAATGACTGGCAAGTAAATGAAGTTCTACGGTGTTTCTGCGATTTTATAACCTGGCGGAATACTCGGAAAAAATTCATGTATAACATGTCGAGGTCTACCGTTTGTGTACGCACCAGCTGTAATGTCGCATTCAATTCGTAGAATATTTACTCTTATAATGTTTACGGGCTCGTCTGATTCAGCTAGTGTGTTCGGTGGAATAACACGATCTGATGAAAAACCCAACAAAGAGCCTATATTGTTAGGTTGTGTAAAATCAATCTGATATTTTCACTTTATTTCACTTTTTAATGTATTATTATTAGCACGTAGAACAATTACTTCTTCTTCATCACCTTCGAACATCTGAGCACGTAAAAAGTCATTTATAGCATTGAGCTCATAACAACCTGTAGGTATAGTTAGCTCCTGATCATCAACGTAAAATATATTGTTTGTCTCAACAACATTAGAGATTGAATTGAAGCTCTGAAAGTCTACGAGACCGAGTTCATAATGTCCATCTCGAAGATCGATCGGGGGGAAAAAATCTGACCCCAATACCGAGTCACGGCCAGAGAGTGTAACTGTTAAAGACATTGTTCACGTAGAAACTTGACACACAACTGACCGCATATGCTTGAATCATACGATTGATATTGGTCGTGGTTGTAGTAGATTATAGCAGAAGGTCCAAAATATTCCACAAGTTCAATTGGTGGTTTTAAATTTCCGAAGGAATCGAAATACTTAACGTGCTTATTACGTTTAACGTAAGCGACCCAATGTGTTCCAGGACCTTGTTCGTCATCAAGATTCACAATGGAGCACTCATTGCGTTTCACATTTTGAGGTAGAGATGAACGCATAAAGACTCCCCGAAAATGCGGTATTTTACGGCAGTCGTTTGATAATTGCATATTACTAATAGGTCCAGATTTAGGAAGTCCATTTATTTTCTTTTCCTTTTCCTTTTCACTCCCTCTCCTATTCGACTGTATGGTGCGAGGTATAAACCTTGTCCCCGCCTCGCTTCCATTAAGCGATTGTGTCGATGCATTTCTTCCAATTGTTTTTTGGCTGCTTTGGTGTCGTTTACAGCCTTTGCTATACCTGCTGCACCGCCAGCTAATGCGCCCACCGCACTCAGCAGCGGAAGCAATGGTAATAAACCCCCCCGTTTTGTTTTAGTAAGTGACTTTTTCCTCAATAAACCACCTCGTTTTTTCGGTACACGAATTTTTCTTTTCTTCGTACTTTTTCTTGACACTCGCAGTCCTAAGCCGAGTTTCCGTTTTGCATTCATTGATGCCCAGACAGCAGTCGCTGTCGCTCGTTCACCTACGGATGAGTCACTAGCTATGATACGTTGTCGTGCACGGCGTGCAAGTATTTTATCAGCATGATGACGCGAGGGCAGGTCCTTATATACTGAATATGCGATATCATGCTCACGGCAAGCATCATCCAGAGGGTTTATTCCTCGATCACCACGCGCTAACCGTTCATGAAGGCGAGTACCTGGACCGCAATAATTGTAGCCAGGTACATGCAGCTCGAAGGGTAGTTTATTTAGCAGCTTATTGAAAAAAGACCCACAACCATATCTAATCATGTCATGCTTTCCTAACGGGTTCGTTGGCATATCCAGCAATTTTTTATTGAAGGCGGTATTCCATCAAAATGATCTTGATTAGGTAAATTATAATGTTCCGTACAGGTACGATATTGTTGCACTTCAGGATCTGCACGAATGTGCTCAGGTAATTTACACCAAACAAGTCGAATACTGTTTGGAAAGCGCTTCAATAGTAAAATTTTTGGAATGTATTCAAGCTGCTCAATAGTTAAATCCTCCAAACGTAGCACATCTAACATTAACAACGACATAATGAAAACTGATGAGATAATCTGCTTCAAGCCTATAAATAGCTTGCATGATCATAGAGTTTTACAGTTATGGATTTCGTAAAGCAACCACTGCACATTCGTGTCTCCAACGCCGATCGCTTTATTGTCGGTGGGGGTTGTGGAGGAAGAAGTAAACGTCATGGATCCCTACTTCCATCTACAATTTGTAGTATAATTTGCGGACCCTCGAATTGCGGTAAAACAAACGTACTGCTTAGTCTCGTAGAAAGTCCTAACGGTGTGAGATTTGAAAATATTTATGTATACTCAAAGTCGCTTCAACAACCCAAGTATCAATACCTTGAACGGTTATTAAAAGGACTAAAAGGTATTGGATATTTTAAATTTTCAAACAATAGCAATGTTGTAAAAGTAACTGAGGCGTTACCCAATTCTATTTTCATATTTGATGATGTTGCTAACGATAAGCAGGATAATATCAGAGACTACTTCTCCATGGGTAGACATTCAAATATTGACTGCTTCTACCTCTGCCAGACTTATGCTAAAATTCCTAAACACATGATTCGTGATAATGCAAATCTTCTCATAATCTTTAAGCAAGATGGTACTAATTTAAAACATATTTATAACGATCATGTAAACACGGATATGTCATTTGAAAAATTCAATGAATTGTGTTCAAAGTGCTGGCACCATGATTATGGATTTCTAGTGATCGACAAGGATAGTACAATTCAAAATGGTAGATATCGGAAAGGTTTCGATGAGTATGCTAAGATGAAATAGTATACCGTTTGCTTAAGATTGTTCAGTTTAGAGCCAAGTGTCCATCAAAACACACACATCAAATGAGCATGGGATATACCTAGTATAAACGTGGACCGAATCTAGATTGAACGTGGATTGAACGTTGATTGAACGTGTAAAACATGGAAAGCAGGAAAATGGAAGAAAAGATGCTGCTAAAGAAGATTGCCGCGAAAAGTAAAGTAATTCGTGAAAAATATCGTGCACTCAAATCAGGAAGAGAAATGATGGAAACCAATTTAAATGAAACTTTTAAACCAATTGTTGAGCCATTAAAGAAGCTCACTGAACATAATGAGATGACCTTCGTGTCCCCGAAATATGAGTATAAACAGGAACCGCTACAGAAGACTACTGTAAGCGATAATTCTTTGATTATTCCATCGGAACGTAAAAGAACTTATTTCTCATCGACTCCACAACGTAAATATTTCGCAGACAACTCTAGAATTAAAATTCCAACCCCTTCATCTGATGATGATGATGATGTGCAAGGAAATTCACGACCTAATGAAACATTATACCTTTCTCTGGAAGAGGATGGTGATGAGGAGGAGGAGGAGGAGGGAGTGAAAGTGGAAAAGGATGTTAATGATTTAGCAATACCATCACCAATGCAAGCAGAAACTCCATCATCACCATTGCAAAGATCCTTAGATTTAAATAGTTCTTTGTCAGAATATGCACCAATTGGACGTAAATATATAGAGATGTTTCTGCGTAAAAATAAGGATTTAATTGATGATAATTTTGGAATTGAACGAGATGCTAGACATAACAAAATGAGACTTGGAGAATGTTCTTTTAAAGTAAATCGTAAAGATTTTATTATTATTGATGATGAGTATTATCAGGGTACTATTGGTCTATTTGAATTGATCTTCATGAAAGAGCCACATGATTATACTGAAGATGATTTAAAAACATATAAGAATATTCTTTCTAAAACTAATGTACACAGAGCAGATTACAGTAGCGAGGGAAAGCTTCGTGGGAATAAGGGTCATAAATGGAAGAAAATAATTAGCTCATTATTTCCTCCAAAGAATCTTGTAAAAGGTAGCGGTTATATGTGTGTTAATGATAAACCAGTGAACTATGTACATTGGAATGATCCGAACGAATTAGTTGAACGTTTGAGACTTTTGATAGCATCATCTGCTGCAGGACATACGAATCATCATAATGAGATACAATCAATAATTGAGGAGCTTCATGAAGAACGTATTATCCTATAAAAGATATTACACTTTTCATAATTTCCCAGTTGATTGTGTTACTTCACAATGTCGATAAATAAATTTGGAGGTATTTCCACTGCCAGTAATGTGAGAAAATATTTCCGCAAAACTGAAGATGAAACATTAATATTTGATAAACGTATGAATGCATTTAATGCTAAGGGGAATATTATTTCAAATTTAGGATTTGATGCTACTGATGAGAAATGTGCTGCGAATATGCGTGTTCTGCTGGATAATATGAATGCTGTACGTGAGAACCTTAAAAATGAAATGCAAGAAAACAGTGATATTTTACGAAGTATTGCGTTAAGACTGGATGAAACCGAGTTAAGGCTGAATGATTTTCAAGTGAAATTGAGTAATTTCATGCAGAAACATGCTGAAGATAATGCAGATTTAAAGAAATATGCATCAATTTTCATGGAGAATCAGACTAAAGAGGATGCTGAATCAAAGAAACATATAATGAAGATAATGCGGAATTAAAAAAAAAAAAGTTCTATTTTTCATGGGGAGAATCATGCTAAGGAGAATTCTTCTTGAAATAATTCGACAAAGAGTTTTATTAGGAAAAAGAAACTTTTACTACCATCAGTGCTCGTTGTACCCTTGTAAACCCAACACATACCTGAAGAGTTATGGATAGTGAAGAAAAGAAAAAATTGGTCAAAGAACTGCATGTACCTGCAAGACGGAATTTTCAACGTAGAAGAGTTATAATACGAGGCTTCGATGACCTCTGGCAAGCAGATCTGGTTGATATGAAGAATTATACTGACGGAGGTTACCACTATATTCTCACAGTTATTGATGCATTGTCGAAATTTGGATGGGCAGTAGCACTAAAAACCAAAACTGGCAAGGAAGTGACAGACGCATTTACGAAGATTCTGAATAGTGGGAGATGTCCCAAAAATTTGCAGACAGATGATGACAAGGAGTTTTATAATAGTGATTTCAAATCGCTTATAAAAAAACGTAGAATAAATGATTACTCAACATACAGCGTATTGAAAGCTACGATAGTTGAGCGCTGGAATCGCACGCTGAAGACTGAAATGTGGAAACGATTTACGTTGAATGGAAATTATAAGTGGCGAGGCATACTGCAGCGACTAGTTGAAGACTACAACGCAAGAAAACATCGTACTATAGGAATGCGACCAGTTGATGTGACGCCAGATCATGCTAATATGCTCCTGACTACAGTATACAATAACATAAAGATTGTTGGACGTGCCAAGATCAAAGTAGGTGATTTTGTACGAATCAGTAAATACAAGAATGTATTCGCAAAGGGATACACACCAAATTGGACAACTGAAATATTTGAAATTATAAAAGTGCAGAAAACAAATCCTGTTACATATTTACTTAGAGACTCTAGTGGTACTAATAAATACGGAGGATTCTACGAATATGAACTTTTAAAAACTGCTAATCCTAATGTATATCTAGTGGAGAAGGTATTACGTAAGAAGGGCGATAAGGTCTTTGAGAAGTGGTTAGGATTCGATAATAAACATAATTCATGGATAAATAAAGATAATATTTTGTAAAAACAATATTTATTAATAAAATTATTCAATTTAAATATAATTAATTTATTCTATAATGACCCCATGGTAGAGTCGATACAGTTCCGTGCACGATATAACGCTTATCATCATATGGGCTGAGAGCTACTTTCCGTTGCGTAATCGAATAAACATTATGCAATTTTGAGCGAATTAAATTTTGATTGCGGACTTGTACAGTAAAATTTGTTAAACAATCCTTATAGTCCTCGAAGGTTATGTTTCTAGCAACAACGTAAGTCTTAATACCTTTAGCTTTTTTGATAATTTTATTTTGTACTTTAAATGTGTACATTTTTGATCTCAGTCCAATAAACTCTGTCATTATCAGCCCATTATTCTCATCTTTCATCAACCCAGGGACTTTTTTATTCACTGGAGGTAAATTGTGCTGATTGTTGGGAGAATAATCGCTAGTATCGAATCTAGCAAGATTCTCCCTCATAATAGTGTAAATATCATCACACTCAATGATGTATATTAGACTATCCGTATCGGTATATAACGCTTTACATTTGCTACCGAACGTAGGAAGCATATAATCATAATGAAAATCATACAAACATGTTTTCGAAATATCAAGAATGCTCATACCTACGTATATAGGCTTATCGAATTTAACTGCTAATTTTTATAATTCAATCGCTACCAAATTGTCACTGAATATAGTGCGACTGTGAAAATTAGGCTTAGCAATCATTGCTTTAGCGCCATATCTTCCCTCCCACCTACTCACGAGTCTCACATCAACTCTATTTCTAACATTCTCCATAGTCTTACCGAACACCGCATTGTTCATTAATTTGAAAAGATTTTTCTCAAACTCATTTTTAGATGCTGCACGCAAACTAGTGTTCAGATCGATATATTTACGTAACCAGGTGGACTGCTGAAATCCTAAAACGCGATGAATGTGTTTTAAGACAATACCATTACGCATACATTGCTGTAAACCACGATAGTGTATAACATAGCGTTCCTTATGTTCTAAAGTTGCAAGTAGCTTCTTCTGACGTGTACCCGGTGGTGCATCACGTACGGGACAAAACGGAAGGTCGGAATGTTTATCGTGAATCATGCTTGGATACTCTAAATCAACCTCTAAAATATAACCCTCGGGTGAATCTATCGGTATATTAGAGATACCCAAATTATTAACATTTTCAATCCAGCGAAATCCGTGAGTAGGTAGCGGTTGAGACATTGCCCACCCATACAAATTATTTACAACGTAGTACATTAAATACTTAGAAGGTTCCTCGGGATTGTAGTTTTGCGTGTACCGATTGTTAGCCTTTTCATAGCGGTGCGAGCATTGGCTTAAACCACCACGTATGCCCCGTTCTACGAAAAGCAGCATTTCTACGTCAGTGAAAAGTTTTAATCTTATTCCTGTATGTTTGAGCATTGCATCCCAAGTGAAGCCTGGGAGTGTATAATAACGAGAAGGATCCAAATTATAAGTTTGCATGCAGCTATCACGAAAATTTTCGAAAACGTCAGCCAACAATAGTACATCAGTTTTCAAATAGAGATCGCTATACTCCCCAAGTGTTCGCATTTGAAATTTGGTCCATACATCCTTAGCGTGATTATACGCACCCTCACTAATATCACTATCGGATAATCTATTATAGAATATCTCGCGTGGAGGTAAAGCAGTTTCTTCCAGACGGTTCAGACTATCTATGTAATCGTAAGGAAAAATACCTTTCCTTGTCAGAAGGTTAAATTGTTCTATTTTTAAATATGAGAATTCTGACTCTAAATTTTTTAATTGTGATCTCGTTAAATATGAACTCAATTTGTCTAAACTAGATGCCATAAATTTGAAAGAATCGATAAACCTTAGTTGTATATTATATTTACGGATGAATTTAGTGAATGAAATATACTTCTCCTTATGTACAGGTAACAAGTGTACTGAACCTTCATACAAGTTAGCGATTGTACCAAAAATAAAATGTGCATCATAACCTGATAAATTATGAAAAATTACTGGTATTACATGTGAATCTTTATAGTTTAAATTACAATTATTATGAGCAGGTCCCCTATATTTACCAGTTAAATGATCATGTTCGCGAACACGTATTTGATCTGGTAGAAACGGCTTTTTACATATATGACAGTTGGGTTCAGTATAATGCCTTGAATTTTCACTAATACTTAATTTATGCATAGGTATTACTGTTTTCAGTTTTTCACTCGCTATACTAGCCAATTTATCAAGCTCATGTCCAAACCATTCAATATAATCAAGTCCTCGATATGATTTTTAATTAGAAAGCGTTGAATCACGAACGCTTTTAAAATAATAACCTATACTAAAAGGTATGTGTTTTTGATAAATACCAATATAAATTTTTACCATGGCGAAAATTGAAATTTGGAGAAAAAAGTAAATAGCAATACAAAAATTACTTGCCGGGCCCATTGTGTGCAGTCGTATTAAATAGCCACATTTATAACTTACGAGAAGCAACACTTATATAGCAAGATAACGACTTACACATTGATATTACGGGCCCGGCAAGTAATTTTTGTATTGCTATTTACTTTTTTCCAAATTTCAATTTTGGCCATGGTAAAAATTTATACTTGCCTAACATTTGGATTTCACTTTTTTTTTTAATTAAAATATTTTATATTATTATATATTAATCATGCTAGATACGACTTATGTACTTGCCGTCCATTTATTACAAGTGAAGCTTGTTTTTTGTGGGATCTTATAACGTTTTGTAAGAATATAGGAATTAAAACTAAAAACTTGTTTTAACTAATTCAATCTTACAAAACATTTTCCAATGTTGTGATCGTTCCATAATGTAACGCTTCAATTCGAGATATTAATTTATTAATCTAATAAATAAAATACAAAATACTACAATGATGAGTTCTTATCATAATTACACTTTTAGATGCATTTAACATAGGATTCAATGACTGTTTGAATTATATTTTCAACATCTTATAACCAAAATCACCTTAAAGCCTCTCGCTTTCAAAAATTTATTTCTAAATTTACCTTTAAATCCACCTTTTTCTTAGTTGTTGCTCTCACTATCACCTTTGCATTATGGCTTTTTCCCTGATAAACTAGTGACATTTATATATTCTTTTCATTAATATAAACTGTAAAATATATACCAGTTAATGTAATGGAAGCCTATGATTTTTAGGTATACTGCTTTCAGTTTCCTGAAGTTACACATCGTATACTCTATTACATGTGAAATATTGAAATCCTGAATTACTTTTATATTTACACATCTACATGATTTTATTATAATTTTCATCAACTATGTGATTTCTAATTCCAAAGTTGTATGCCCAAAATCACCTGCAAGTTTTTCCCTCTCAAGGATTTTCTTATGAATTGACTCATTTTTCCACCTTTTTCTTAGCTGTCACTCTCAATATCAACTTTGCATTATGGCACTTTCTCCAGCACATTAATGCCATTTATATTTTCCTTTCATTAATATAAACTAGGAAATACACCAACTCCTGCAATGGATGCCTCTCTTCTTTAGATATATAGTTTTCAGCTTCCTAAATTTATTCACCGTATGCCCCATCACATGTTAAATATTGCAATCATGAATTCTCTCCATATTTACAGATCTACATGATTTTGTTATAATTTTCATCAAGTATGTGATTTTTAATTCCAAAATTGTATACCCAAAATCATCTACAAGCCCTTCACTTTTAAGGATTTGTTTAGAAATTCATCTCTTTTTCTTAACTGTTACTCCCAATATCAGCTATGAATCAGGGCTCTTTTTCAAGCAAAATAGTGCCATTTGTATTTTCTTTTCATCAATATAAACTCGAAAATACACAAATTAATGCAATGGAAGTCTCTATTTTAGATATACTGCTTTCATTTTCCCAAATTTATTCACTGTATGTTCTATCCTTATAACATTTCCTGTGCCAGAGTCCTCAGATGTTCGTTTCGCTAATTTCTATACACTGTTGAAACTGGTCGGACTTCTGGTGCTACAAAATGGAGTAGAAACCATTAATTTTTGGACTGACTTTCAATTGAGAATAAACATTGCATTTTTTCATCCATACCAATGACCAGTATACTGCCTTTGGCCTAGAATACTAGCATAGGTAACAGAGGAAAACAATTAATAGTTATTAACTCAATTTTTCAGAATTTCACCCAATGAGTCTCATCCTTAAATTATGGCTGAGCGATTGATGACGTTTTTCTGAATATTGGCTTATTCTTACTTTGCCAATCTTTCCATGCTTTCATCTTTGCCTGTTTCAAGTACCAGAATACAGGAGTGAAAAGCCCAGTTGTTGATTCAACTCCAATAGTCAGTATGTGAGCGAACCTTCTTCCTTGGATTTTTAACTCTATTGTACCAAATGTATTTATGTCAAAGCACAAGTATTACCATTTGCTATAAGACACTTCCACAGTGACTGTAAAATACTAAATGATAACACTATGAGTAAGCCTGAAATCAAATTCATCATTTAACAATCTTAATCTTCAAAGAAAATAAATATTTGAAGCAACATGAAGCATCTCAGTTACTTACCAGTATTTGATTTTGCCCCATTTCCATTTTCTTTATTGCTTGTTGACCTAACTTCTGTAATATTTGGTTGTCTTCGCATCTTTTGTAAATATCTACTATCGTATAATTTGTTCAAATCCAAATACTGGTCAACTTGTATTTTACGTAAATGAAGATTCTTTGGAATGTTTCATATCTTTCAAATAAGCATTGCCATAACTTAATCTGAAATATTTGTTCGTATATATATATATATATATATGATATAACCTATCGGATAGTTACAATCAATATCAGTTTAAAGAAAACAAAAAGCAAAACATGCATTTGATTAATGATTTCAATACCTGAAAGTTTAGCATATGATTACCTTAACAATTTCTTTCAATTAATATCCTCCTGATAATGACCGATGCACATTAATGTTGAAAGTATACTTCTCATAGGCACAGAGTTGTAAATATTAATCTTATTTAATCCAGTAAGCTCTATCCTCATCAATGAAAATGAAAATGTTCTGTTTTGATTTAATCCGAAAAAGAAAGACCACAAAGTATACTACATCCTGCATTGTAAAATATAATGTTATACTTATCTAATTCGCGAATCCTTCAATCACTGTTAATTGAATTTATTTGTGATTGTATAAAATTAACAGATGCAATATCGCAACACGATGAATAACCTCACTGCATTAAATAAAAATAACCTCACATTACAATTTACACAATTCACAATAGTCGCCGGATTCATTATATCGATCATATCGACTTTATTTGACAGTTCACAAACACAGTTCGGTCGTTGGTATAGTTTATTATCTCGTTAGCGACCAACTTCAGCCCGAGACATACATTTTGGCTGGAAAAAGAGATGAGGAAGGAGAAAAATGTTATTTCGGCATATATATAGATAACAGAGTATGATATCTCTGGATTACGTGAACCGATTTTCATGTTCGTGGGCTGAAATGAAAGCTTTTTCAAACCCATTTTAAGAAAATCTTTACTTAAGCAATGACAATGGATTATTCACAGAGATAAATCCATTTGAAAATTGAGACGGCCAAACTTGCTGTATAAGAGGGTAGTGCCTCGACGGCGGTATAGACAAGTCTATACCTACTTTTATGTACTTGCCGTCGAGACACTACCGTGTCTCTTGATATCGTCATCCGTTTGCTCAACTTTTTCAAGCAAGCACCCAAATGTCAGCGTATATGACATGGTACCCTCTCACTGTTCTTCATGTTATTGAAGGAAACCCAATGGTCCTTGTCAGGTAGCACAATTCGGATGTTTTTATTGAGTTGCGCACAATCACGTTCATGCGATTTTAGTTTCTCATCATTGTGGAAATAGTTTAAGCAACTATAAAAGGGAAAAAGTAATATTAGAATATAGAAGCAGTAATTATATATATATATATATATATATATAGACAGTAAAACATACCGATCACAAATAAGATGAGAGCGTTTTCCTCTAGTAAGCTGTCCATTTAGCAGTCTGGAAAGGTTCCTGATGCATATAAAATGTGCTGCTGCTCCTTGATGCTCGAGAAGAAGAAGAAGATTAGCGTGTCTGGTCCTCTTGCATTTTGTTAATTGTAGAGGTGCTATGATTGTATTCTCATTCCTCTCAGTCTCTTCCACCATAGTAAAACTATTAATAGAGACATCATTATCTTCCTCAAATTTTGGAATCTGTTTTAATGTAGTCGGAAACGTTATACTTCTAACGTCGAAAACAGTTGTAAAATGAGGATATGAAGATTTTCGTTGGAGATGAGTATTCGGTTTTGCCGGATAGAGTGCAGCCGTTACAGCCCATGCAAAACATGTATTATCATCACTGTGAATGTTTATCACAGCCTGTTTATTCTTAATAGATTCTGGAAGCTCAACTGCACAACCTATATGCAGCGGGTTATAATAATTTATATTTATAATTAAATTCAGAATTTTTTCCAACGCCCATCCACTATCACGCTCTTGAAACTCACTCAATTCTTTTAGAATTTTGTCTATTATATTTGTATTGTACCAATCACTAAAAGTATCAGTTTTGTATAAGACTGCATTACGGGTTGAGATATGTTTAATATCACTAATCTCTTTACAAATAAATTGGCCGTTAAAGATGCAATTTATCTTAACTGCGTTCACGTTATTAAAAAGTTTTTCTGTGTAGGTCTGTACTAAGTCTTTTGCACCTGTTAGAAAATCACGTGGTTCTATATAATTATAATTTACAACCATTCCGCTACATATTCGAGATTTAAATGAAGACTCGAGATCTTTCCAAATAAGCTTTCTCGCTCCAATTGATTTCTTATTTTTTGCCGCATGCAGAAGTAGACGTTGGATAGTTGTTATTTCAGCCACATTTTTGTGTACTGTATCGGGAGCTGCAGATCTATTAGCATCTCTTAAACTTCGAATATAATCACGACACTTGCGTACCCACTCATGATAATTATGCTGATTTCCTAAGTCAGGATTCTTGAGAGCATGATTCAAACAATAACTCTTATCCTTAGCTGCTCTAAGTAGAAGACACTGTATTTGTGCAATTTCTGCAAAAATTTTCTGCAGCGTGCCTCTAGGTGCGTTGCGATTAGAGATTCTGAGTTTATGAATATATTCACGACACTCGCGTACCCACTCGCGATATTCTTCTTGCGTTTTCAAAACTCTATTTCGTAGAGATATCTTTTGTTCTTTTCTTCGAGAGGACTAATCAGGAACTGAGGAAAAGTGGGTGGGAAACTGAGCTCTTCAGATAAAGGATCTCTGAAACTCTTCAGGGGGTAAGAGAACATTGAGGACAGGTAACGGCATGTTAGAAAATAGATGCAAGCGTTTTTCATTTATACATATATTCCAGATTTTTGCTCATACATATATTTCATATAATAGACATTTTTTAAGGCACATACACCTTCATGATTCAAACATGGTGGAAGATGTGAATTATGCAAGCTATCTTCTAAATCAAAATCCCCCCACATAAAATTATCTACATTAGTTATTTCTAAATTACAAATATCTCTTAACCAATTTGTATTTTCAATTCCTTTCACAAATATCTCATCCGCATCATCATAAATATACTTCCTTTTAATATTTTTATATTTATAGTAGGGTGAGTAGCCATCCTCCCAATTTAAGCCGTGATAATTTAGAAAGAACCAGCTAAAAAAGAAACATTATATTAAACAAAAATAATATATATTTTTTCTTTTTCATATACTTACTCTGTCCGCTTTCGCTCCTCTTCACTTAGCCACGAATATGAATAGGGCGGTGAAAATAAAATATGGAACACTTTTTGTTCTTGTATAACAGCAAATTCTTTGATTATAAATGACTTATCCGTCAAACGGAATCCTTGAAAATCAACGAACGATGGTGCCATTATGCCTACGTATTTTATACTAAAATAATTCTATTTAAATATGCATGTTTCATGAAAATTTCTCCCTCTCTTCAAGGTAATAGTTCTTCATCCCTCCTACTATCCTCACCATAGGTCAAAACTATCTCCCACTATACGTAGCATAGGTCATAAATATTTTCTTGAGGACCAATGACGTTTCCGTTCTTCCAAGAGTGGCAGGTCAGTCATTTCCCCACCGTAGGACAAAAGTTTTGTCAACCCTTAAAGCATCTTAGAATTACCGCCCACTACATGTAGCATAGGGCAGAAAATATTCTCGCTTAGAGCCAATGACGTTTCCATTCTTCTAAGAGTAGTATAGGCATCTTCCTACCGTAGATTAAAAAAATTGTTGACACCTCCCTAACAGTGCTTAAAAGCTCGAAGAAATCGTAGGACAGGCATTAGTATTGCTTTTGTGTATAAAGAAGTGGCAATTAAAAACTTAACTACGGGAAATACGAAATACGGTGCATTTCGTGTTCGTGAGCCGTATAAAAGTTGATCAATTAAGAACCAAAAAAGCTTAAATTTCGTCTTCAAAAATATTCACGGGATAAAATATTGCAACACAGGACATGAACATTATAATCAAGAAGATATTTACAAATTTCTGAATAGCATAAAATTGGATTGTGAATACCCCCTAGTAGCGTATAAAGGGGGACATGTAGAACGGGATGTTCTATATTGCTTGGATATCCCAAATATAAATTTGGAAAGGTTTGGTTGTCCAAAATTTGATAATATGATAGCCACTATAAAACCTTGCAACACCCCGTGTAAACTACACGTAAAAATGTTTACTGATCATACGAAAAAATCTATACATTGTGTATATCAAGAGGTAAACGTTTTCGCACGATGGGTACAGTAACAAATAGATGTAAGTATCAAATGTTAAACTTACAATTTGTAAAAAAATATTAACTGGATTTCTCTGTTTCAGATGATTGAATAAAATATATATTGATACAAGTTTAATTATTAGTTTAATTGTAAAACATTTAATTTTATATATTTGTATAAATTTATGTATATTTGCTTCATTTTTGTATATCCGAACAATTATAAGTTTCTATCATTTATATAAATTTTATGTATATTTGTTTAATTATAAGTTTAATTGTAAGTTTAATTGTAAAAACATTTTATATATTTGTATATATAAATAAATTCCATCGGCAGGCACATGCAACTCTTCTACCAATTGTTTCTTCTCCTCACTTCCCATGGCTATTCCACTACGTATTATGTTTACACAAGCTCATTAATCACTGGCGGTAATATAAGTTTCTTTAGAGCATAATTCCAATCATTTTCTCTTTTCTTCTCATTGTCACTCGTGATTTCCTCTTTTTGGTACTCATTAGAGATATAATTTGCAACAATTTTCAATCTACCATACATATCTTTCCGTAATGCCTCAACTTTTCGATCCAATTTATTTTCAATATAATCGACTTTATCATTCAATTGATTAATTCTTTCACTAATATCATTAATTTTTTCATCAATTTCATCAATTTCATCAGTTTTTTTCAGCAGAGTTGTAACTTTTTCCTCAAGGCGATTACCTTTTAGGTAATAGTGAGTTAGCTTTTCACTGTATTCAAACAATTCCCTCATTAAGCTATCACGTGCAGTCATCGAATTACGTAACAGAGCAGCCATATTCACAGCACTTGTCTCATCAGTAACATCACATTCTAAGTTTGAAATTATTTTCTTCTTGGCATTAAATGCATTCCTTCTTTTATCAAACTTTAACGTATCATTGTTAATTTTGTGGGAATAATTTCTCACTTTACCTGTATTGAAACCAGATCCAAATTTATTTATCGACATAGAGAAGTAGCACGTTGAACTGGGAAAATCTTGAAACTGCACACAATCTCTTTTATAAGATACCTAGGTTTAGTTAGAGCTAGGACTAAATAAGTTGTCCTAGCAAAAAATGTTAATATTCATGAAATTTAGGTTAAATTGTTATTCTCCCACATAGGGGAGACTATTAAAATTGTATCCTTTCATTTAAAGGATATTTTATAATGCGTTGCATTGGTTTAGTTAAAAAACCATG
This sequence comes from Prorops nasuta, assembly GCF_024137725.1. Classification (NCBI taxonomy): domain Eukaryota; kingdom Metazoa; phylum Arthropoda; class Insecta; order Hymenoptera; family Bethylidae; genus Prorops; species Prorops nasuta. The sequence continues at coordinate 6,014,207 of NW_027116813.1, read as the reverse complement.
CAAAGTTATAATTCCATGCTCGATGGAAAGTTAATTCCTTGCACGATATCAGCAACTTATCACAATAGCTATCTACAATTTAACTAACGAGAAAAGGGGAGATTGCGGTAGCCACCTAGCGGCAATTACTGGTACTATCAATTAAATTGAACTAATTCACCCGTGTGTGTAATTACGTAATATTAAAATACCATTAGCGCGAAAGAAGATTAAGGAAGGCAGTCACCTAGCGGTGACTACTGGAGCTAGCAATTAACTCAAGCTAATTTATCTGTGTAGCAGAGTCGGAAATAGTTAGGCTACGTAAGGTAACTAACCATCGACTTCGAAGGGTGAAAAAACCTTCCCTCAACTAGGGTCCCCGTAGGATAACTAACCAACGGTACCATAGGGTGAAAAATACACCCTCCCTAACCAAACTCGGTCCCACTATAAGACCTTCCAACTGTGACATAGGGTGAAAAATACCCCTCCATAACCAAACTCGGTCCCACTATAAGACCTTCCAATTGTGACATAGGGTGAAAAATATCCCCTCCCTCCCTAACCAAACTCGATCCCACTATAAGACCCTTTCCTTCCTCATCCCCACCACTACCATACTAAGAGAGTCTTATCCCCACCCATCCCACTTCCACACCACAAAGCAGCTACCCCCACTCCCTGTCATCGGAACCGCATTGCTACACTACTGTTGAAATTAAAAATTCAAACAGAATACCTAAATCATAAAAATATTTTGTAATTGTTCGAAACTTGTAACCTAAAGATCAGAAAAGATCAGACATCGTTAAAATCAATAGCTTTAACAATAAAAAATGAGCTGTGAGGCAAAAGATAAAAAAATATTAAGTATCTTTGTAGTAATGCAAATATTACTAAACGTTATTTTTTTAGAAGCAAAACGAGAAATAGGAAAGTAATACTTTATTAAATTTTGAGCGCAATGCTCAATAACATATGCAACACATGTTACACTGAATTTAATTTTCTTGATTCTCTTAATGTTTTATTTTCTTAACCTCTCTGCTTAGCACTAAAATAATTTATAAAATGATTATATAAATTTTAGAGGGAAATGCTGATAATGTAACTAAATTACCGTTTTCTGATATGCTTAATCATTTGATATTCATCGTAACTTCATAAAAAAATTAAGTCACAATTTTACCCCGCCTAAATATATTTGAGAAACTTTAATTTGCAGCAATAGTTATGAAAAGTATTTTGTGGCGAACGGGATAAATCATTTACCTACGACGTACAAATCTTTTATGAGCTTGGCTACATTGAAGAACCCTGCTTATGGCTTTGGTATCACCCTTACGTCGTACATCCGAACTTCGCACTTCATCCGTGATTAATCACTTTCTTTCTCTATAGTTAACAATATATTATTCGCAATGTACAATTGCGCAAACCACATATGCGGATATTTCACTATTATTCTCATCGTTGCTGCTACTACTTATATTCCTTGTATTTAAGAAAGGAGGCATTCTGTAACACTTAGCAAGAACAGTATCTCATTTAACAGGAACGACGGTCTCATGTAAATTTAAGCATTTAAATATTTGAAGGTCAGAAGAAGGAATACCGACGTCATAAAAGTCTGAAATTGTTTCAAATTTTCTAACGAACAGAAAATAGGAATCATCTTTGAAATCTATAGTTTCAATGATACAGACTGAACCGTCAAACAAAAGGCAGCAATTATTGCGTATCTCAGTAGTAAGGAAAGTATTTTTAAACTTTATTTTTGTATAAGCAGGACGATGTATAGTAGCATTACACTTAACAATCTTTGAAACTGAAGAAGCATAATCATGTATAGTTGAGACTGCATTATTATCTATTTCTTTTAATCGATTTACAATTTGCTGAAGAGGAAGGTTCGGTTTTCGACAAAGTTTCCTGAAGATAATATTATTGTTTTCAAAAGGAAAAGCTGAAAAAGAATCTAAACTACCAAATTTTCTAACATCCTCAGTAATGTGCAGAAGACCGTGCACGTTGTAAGAATTGAAATATAAGCCGTACAGTTGTTCGCACCTCATAACGAATTTTTCAATAGCTATCTCTGCAAATCGAAGCCATAAAAGGGAACAAGAAGGAGATACCAAAACTTTTATCGCGGCTTGCAACAGTAAAAAGTGCTTATAAATAGAATCCTCTAGTATACCACTTAATACAATTGGCCCTGTATATAATAAAAATTGTCGAAATTCCGTTGCTTTGTATTTAGCAAAAAGTTCAAGACGTCTCGGAGGTCGTGCGAAATCAGATGGGCAGTAATTTTTAACAATATCTAACCTATTAGAAATTACAGTTACGGAATTGCCTGATATCTTAGAACCGGGAGAAAATTTTCCTAAAATCCATGCAAGTAAGAGTCTCTTCATAACACCCGAGCATACCAGGTGCATATATTCGAACGGTACCCCTGACACTAAACCGATAGGAATATGCATCAGAGGAGTCGTGCCTTCTTTGTGATGATCTTTATCATTACGAATCAAATAATCGAAATCAGTTCTTAATACATTTTTAATATTTTTAAATACGTACCGTTTTTTAACACGCGTTCCTATGACCTTGCATTTCGAACAAGGTTTAGATGATGTACGGCCGTGATGATTAAGTACGAATGCTCGAGCTGGTGCATCGGCTATAAAAGATATTAAACAAAGCGGCAGCTAATTACCATTAAAATTGATTCCCCCCTTAGATATAATGTTTGAAATGTCGTATATAAAGTGTTCAAAAAATTTGACTGTATCAAATGGTTTTTCATTCCCTTTATAAATTCCCACAAGGATGGGAGGAGCACGTTGGATATTAGCGATTCTAATTTGAATAGGCCACAAGTGTATAGAGCCTGATTTATCTAAATGACACCCATCCGTGCTAAAATCTACATTTAATTCATTTACATAAGACTCAGGATTAACCGTTTTTAAAAACTTAACAATTTGTTGTTCTACATCAAAATGAATATATTCACCTGGTTCAACAGAAATAACATTAACGCGATCTCTCGGCGTTTTAATAAAGGTTCTAGCATCTTTTGGAAAATTTAAGAAGCAAGAGTGAAATCGTAGTACAGATAAAATGCTGTTTTTTTGTGTATGATTCAAATTACTTTCAACAAAACATGCTGCAAGCCGATCTTTAAAAAGTAACGAAAATGGTGATTCTACGATCGATGCTGCACCAAACTCAGAATCATCAGAGGAATCAAAAGAGTACGTGGAAAATACATTAGTTTCCTGATAATCCGCAGGATTTTCAGGAAGGAAACTATCTGCTTCAGTGTTTATAGGAACGGATAACGAAGGAATTGGATTAATGGAAGATTCAAGATTGGCTTCTACACAACTACCGCGATTAGCCACCGGTATATTTGAATGCACTTCATTCATTAGTCTTCTTCTCTGCTTCACCGATAAATATCTTAAAGGTTTTCGTGATATCGAATATTTGATATTACTACGTTTCATGTTAATACTACGATTTACGAATTTCTTTAATATATCTTATCGAACTCCCAGCTACCTTCGCTTATGCAATTACAGTATCATATGTGTGTGTCATTATCTGTAAAAAATATAATTTAAGAACATCGTAAATTGATTAATATTTAGCTTAGGCTGAAGCATTAAGGTGTTATTACAGTGTGAAAGCTCAAAAAATTAGCTATATTTAATAATTTTATATTTACAAATTATTGCATCAGTAAAGTTTTGTTATGAAAGGTACAATCTTCAAGAATGAAAAATTATTTTTCTTTTGTTTCTGAAAAAGATCATTATTTAACAATAAATTATAGATGAAATCCATGACAAAAATTTTGTTACTAGCACAGATAATTTAGCCATTCATGCAGTGTGATACAGAAAATTCAAAAACATTCTTAATTTTTAGATACGTGACTATCGCAATCACCAATATCTTTGATGTATTTTATAAAATACCAAAACGGCGTCAATTTTTACAAAACTTTTAAAAGATAGTATTATTTCCGTCGTATTTCAGTAAAGAAAAATATGCATTAGATGTATAATTTTGTGTAATGGTTCTCACTCCGACGGTACCCAGACTGATATAAGTTCACATTCAGTTTCAATTAATGGATTTTCAAAACTTGTTTTTCTGAAACTATCTACGCCAGAAAATAATACATTTACTGGTTCTTTATTTCGCTGATATATACATATATTCTTTTATGTAACAAAAAAAGTTGCTTTCTATTCCATAAGAGTTTAATTTTTATAAAAAAAATTAAATCGTCACATCAAATACTTCTGATATATCAAAACAATTAAAATCAGCTACTCTTTCGGAGACTTACACTGTAATAGCCCCTTAAAAATGGAATAATAAAAATTCTCATCTGCTTCTTTTTGAAAGCAATTAATTTTATGAAAGCTAATATCAATGCTATTAAAATTTGTAAGCAAGTGATAAATGTGCAGTATGTATTGTATTGCAAAAATATCCTAGGAGTATTTCTAATGTAATGCAATCACCTATAAAATAGATTTTAAACGATACCCTATGACTCTGCAATACATAAAATTATGTCAATGAATAAGTACAAAGATTTGCAATAAGAAATTTTCACTTTCATATAACTAATACAAAGTATAGGACAAAAACGAAAAAGTAGAAGAGATTAAAGAAACGAATTTGTAAAGAGCTCTCTACTATGTTTTTGAATAACAGTGATACTTATCTATTAATATTTGAGATAAAATTAACAGCGTTGAAAATAATCAATTTAATTTTAACAAAATTGAAAGATTTATATTCATGTAAATTTTTATGCTTTATATATTATTGCAGCTGTTATAGTACAAAAGAGGTCTAGTATACCACGCAAAAGAAAAATATACCAAATTAATTACTTTTGCTAAAATTTAGAAATTATGTCAACTTCCCAGCTTAGCGTATACTATATTACTTCTTCATAGGGTGGCATTTATAAAAACCATAATTTAAAATATGGAAACAGATAATAGATAGATGAAGCTTAGATATTAAAATTATAAACTATAGAGTCTTACCTTTTCTTTTTCAAAATAAATTGTTTCAATGAGTATTAAATGTTTTGCACTTATGTTGTTAACAATAAAGTTTATGAAAACTGATGAACTTATTCGAACTCCAATATATTCTATGAGTAATCACCAAAGATAAATAATTGTGTTCAAAATTTATTGCTGCAAGTGCTGTATTTTCCTGAAAACATTAAATTCTATGAATTAGTATAAGAGTGAGAGAAAAAAGGAATATAGAAGTGGGTGTAGAATGTTTTTAAGAAAATGTAAATGAAGGGGAACATCATGTATCAGTACGTTGTTCTATTATCTCTCTTACCTATTTAAATTTAAGTTCGTATATTGCAAGGAATCATGAATAAAAAAATCAGATAAATATACAAATGAAAATAAGCTACTGCCAAATTTTAATTTAAAAGTACACCAGTTGTGCATATAATGGGAAGTATTTAAAATAATTTCAAATATATATACATGAGCAGAAATTTTAGTTTTAGATATATAGCTGAAGTAGAACAAAGTTGCTCCACTGAACAATGCAAAAATGATCAATCTATTTCAACAACTTTTTAATAGAGAATATGAATCTCCTAAGTATTTTCGAATATGCAAATAAAATTGTTTGTTGCTAATGATATAATCCAACGCAATTGTAAGAAAAGTTTATATAAATGATACATAATTCAGACTCAAGCAGCAAATTTAACAAAAAGAAAGTCATAAAGTTGACCTGTCTTTTTTATAAAGGAATGTATATATACTATATATTTCTGCAACTAACATAACATCCAATGCCTTTTACCATTAATCCACAGGTATAATCTAATGCATGTAAAATCTCTATTGCCTTCAGTAAAAGTTCACAGGATAATTACAAATGATACATAACCCATCAAATTTAATGCAGGAAATAGTTTATAATTCTGTAAAACAAAATTCAACAATAATAAAACGGAAGAGTAGAAGAAGGAAAGAACGTTTAAAAGAATTGATTAACCTATAAAATCAAATCAGGTAAAAATATATAAAAAAAACTATGAATGTATATTTGTTATAAAATGTATGTTGCTATAACAGGAAAATTATTATATTTTATAATTAACCTTATCATAGCACTTGAAACATGGAAAATACAATTAACTTGCATTCGTCGCATTCGTACATAAATCTAAATAAAATGTTTGCTAAATACACAATCTTCGTAACGTGCAACTAATTCAGAAAAAGCGCGGGCACCAGTGATAACGTTTTAACCATGTTATGGTTTTAACCATGGAAAACACGGCCCACTAGTTAGTTCTGGTTACCCAGGGTGCCACTGCATGCTGTGCCATCTATGTTATTAAATTGGAATCACACAAAATCCATTTCCTGTGCGATTCATATGTATGTATAACTCATCTGCAAGAATATATTTAATTTGACGATTCTAAATGAAATACGGGTTAGCATAAATATAACATTAAAAAACGATAATATATATATGTGTTCTACCCCTCAGAATATTACATATATATATATATTCTTCGGTTCAAACATTATAGTTTGCTTAATATAAAATAATTGTTATTATTGTTAAAAAGATAAAATGTAGGGTTTTTATTTATTACTACCATATTGAACTCTAATGGTTATCAAGGTAGATTATACCATTTAAACAGATTCTTTTAGTAGCTGACGTCATTTTGCATATTATGAATTTTACTGTAAAGAGAGAATCTCCTATATAAAGTTTTGTTAGCAATATGACATCAAGTTGTGTCAACAGAATAAGTTTTGGTTTCGTATTCAATTTACAAGCAGGATATATTGCATTATAGATTCTCATACCAATTTTGATGTCATTTTACATTTTAAATTTGCAACTGAACCTGCTACGTTTTAGTTGACAATTTCCCGTCATAATCTGACAGTATAGAATAAAGTAAACATTATATACACAAACTGCTAGCAGAATTTATTAATCAAGGTTTTGCAGTTAGCTTGACATAATTTTGCTGACAAAAGCTGCAGCAGGATTCTGACCTAATTTTGTGAGCGCAGAGCTTGGCTATCAGGGATAAATTCAATAATACCATCGAGTATGCTAGTTTTGCTTAATGTTTTGAAATCTTCAATTATATCATGTTTGAAGTCCTACAATCACAGCTGCATATTATAACCTGAAATAAATCCCACAAAGTACCACCAAATAAAAAAATTTATTAGCATATATTACAATACAGTGTTACTTATCCGATGAACTTGCTGACTCCTTCATGTTTATTCCTTATTAATTATCCAGTTTCAATTATATTGCACTATCATCACAGCTGAGTAATTTGGATGAAAATATTAGGGTTATGCCGGTAATACAATTAACAGTTAGCAGTTAGTCGCCTCCCGCCAAACTAGTTATATCGATTAGTTAGTCGGCGAGTTTGTATAAATATAACGTCATTTTCTTTAACGGTTAACTTCAGCCCGAGACATACATTCTGGCTGGAGAAGAAGAAGATGACGGAAAGAAATTAAATTTTTCGTTATATATATAGCTGACAAATTATGAGATCTCTGGATTGCGTGAACCAATTTTAATGTTCATGGGATCAAATAAAAGCTTGTTCCAAACCATTTCAAGAAAAGCTTTACTGAAATCATGACAGTGTATCATTTACGGAGAAAAATCGATTAAATAATTGAGACGGCCAAACTTGCTGTATAAGATACAGTAGTGCCTCAACGGCGGTATAGGCATGACACATTATCTACTCTTATATGTACTTACCGTCGAAACACTACCGTGTCTCTTGATATATCGAAACCCTATTTTTACATATTTCTTAATCAATTATGTTAATTGCAATATATACATATTCTACAATTAAAGAAAAAAACAATTGGGTGGAATCGAACTCGAATCTGGGCTATGAAAGACGGCCCTTTTTAAAATGACCGATTGATTCTTATGGATGTTATAAGAATTAAACGGAATATGTTTATTAGTTTGTATTAGAATTTATAAGAGATTATAGGTTCTTACAAAGAGTAGAATTTCCGATGTAGAAACCCTATTAAGTTCAATAAGATTTGTTATGAGTCTCTATTGGTAATTTATCCAGGGGGACGACTAAAGCAAACATCCGAAAAGGATTTTTGTCGACTCGTTGGTTAAGCGAAAGGGAGATCGAGACGAAGAGAGAGATCCGAGAAACTTATGCCCCTTTCTCTCACACTCGACGTATACAGGAGCTGATCGATTTTAAACAAAGAAAGCCGAACACATATACGCACCAAAGTAATGATATGTGTGCATTACAATATGCTTAGCGTTCTTTTCCGATAGATGACGCTACGGATTAAATGGAAAGGTAAAACGTTTGCGATTATCAGGGCCGCCTACCTGTAGGGATTGCCGCGGAACCTCGCATGAGCAATCTTCCGTTTCATCTTTGGTTATACGATAGAGCTCGGCGGCAATCATGAAGGTCTGCGAACGGACTGACTCCCCACCATACTTGTTAATTTATAATATTTATAAAAACATAAACAAACAATTAAAACATGTTATTAGCTCGCATTATTCATAGATTGATGGATTCCGACATGTAGAGACTAGTCGCGCTCAGTTACGCATGCGCTTCACCGGTTTACGCCGCTCGAACGACGCTTCTGGCCGAGCGCGTCGTGATAAAATATCTTTTTTCACTATGAACACCAAGAGAGTATACGCGTTTTAATTTTTTTCTTTGTAGAGGACATTCCAAGGAACATTCCTGATCTTTTTTTATAATTGTCAGAGCATGACAACACATTTGTTAATTCAAATGTTTATTTTAATTGTTAATAGTTTTAACCAATTAAAACAAACTGTCTTTTTTTATATTTTTCTAATAAAGTATGATTCTTTCTGAGTACACTCGTTCCAGCCAGAGTCTTCTATCTTTATTCGTTTAGGAGATATAAATTTTCAAAGATTACGTGTTTTTATCAAAAACAGTAAAACTGCAAACTTTGACAGCTCGTATCTCCGAAACGTAAAAAGATTTTTGACTCAAACTAGCGCCAAAAGTCTTGTATTTTCTTATATATTAACACATATTTAAAAAAAAAAAATCGGTGTTGTACTCCGAAATCTGTCTGTTTTGACGTGGAATGGCCCCTTCCGCAGACCCACCAACATGTTAACAAATGCTTGCATCCGTGAGATAACCCCACTAATGTCCCTGCTCCCTAGTCGCGCACATTATTACATGAAGGTATACGTATCTTGGCTCGTATCGCTCAACTTCGATGAATATCGATTATCTGGGGTATGAAAGAGAGCGGAATAGTTTTCTCGGATCTCTCTGTGTCGCACCCGAACTAATTCGAGGTTAACTTGGTTCAGCCGACGAGTTAAAAACGTTTTATGCCGGCAGCGTAGACTTTTCCTTTTGCAGGCTTCAGTTCGATTACTGTAAACAATTTTGCAACTGTTATTAAGAAATGCTCAATATTTTTATTTTCTTGTATCATCAAATAATAAATACAAATACGGTTGTAACATAAAATATGGTAATGTGCAGCTTTAATTCCCACACCCAATTTCATGCAATACAAATTTCTTTTTAAATTTCATTAATAATAATGATTGTGTGTACGTATTACTAGTTCCTATTGAAAAATATTTTTCCAGCATATAAATCTTAAAGAATTGAAAGAAAAAAAAACAACTTGAAAATAATTCGATATTGCGACACCATCATCGTAGTGAGCAGTTACATAATCACCTGCGCTACACTAGCTACCAAAAGCTTGCAGATAAGCAGGCAATGTGAATGAAGGCTTTCTTAAAATGATAATTATTTATATTCTTTTCTTTCTTCAATGTAGTTTAGTAGCTGAAATCATCGAAACTGAATTTAGAGATTCGAATGGTTTTAATTGTTTAATTTCTATTCTGCCTGACTTGTCGTTTTGAATTATAGCTGTAAATATTGTGACGCTACTGTCTATCCAGGAGGATAGCGTAGATGGGAAGGGAGGAGTGATCCCTCACTGATCACGTTCGCGTCCCAATAGGCGACTTCCTACAAGACCCGGGCACCTTCGATGTACTATTAATAGAAAACCGAATATTTACTTTAATAGAGGGGGTTCTAACCCTCATACGCGACTTTAGGGGATGATGTGCTAATAATAGTAATTCTCCGATTCCGGTTAAACTCTCTTTATTATAACTTTCGTAACCAATATAATACAATGCTCTGTATAACACGGCTTAGTTACGCTAACGCGAAATCCCGAATGTGGGTGCGACCTAAGTTGTGCGAACGCGGCTGAAGTCCCGATGACGTAGTAGCTAGCCTCGCGCTCTCTCGAGCCATTAGTCGGCGTTCCCGACGGGGAATCTACCGAGTCGCGCGATACTCCACGCGCCACCGGGGGATTCCTAAGCCAACTACTACGCGGAGGAGTCTCTATTCTCGCGCGTGGGCGTTACTCTACGGTTATTCGCACTGACTAAGTTCCCGCGTACTCGATCACAATAACGACCCAGATTGTTTTGGTTCCGAATCTAAGATCACGAGTCCTCACAGAAATTATACTAAGTCCGCGTCCTTGAATCGACTGAAAGGAACGATCACGTCAACCGTCAAACTGACAACGAACTTAGGTAATCGCGAACACTCTTTTTATTCGCGCCTCTACACACTCTATGATATTCGCCTTATAGGTCCGACGGAATGACCACTCCGCTATGTTGCTCGCTTACCCTTGACAGGTGAGTAGGGCCAGCGGTTCCCTATAAAACCGATCGGTGCTACGAGCCCTAGCACACCACGGGACGTCACACGACTTTTTCTTCAGAACGAATATTCACCCTTATCTATCCAGCAGTGGATGTCTTTCTTCTCTCTCTCTCTCTCTCTCTCTCTCTCCGATTGCCCAGTGCTGGCCCTCAGGGCTGGAAAGCTCCGTTATCTGGTATGGGTTTGCGGCAGGGTGGCAGTTGTCGTACCTCACGATTACACTCGTATTTGCTCTATGCGGTGGCTGTTGCTCTGTCGCTGAATATCGCCGGCGGGGCATAAATCGGCACTCGTGTCGCTTGAACTTCCAAACTACGTGTGTCGGGGCAGTCCGCGAGAGCATGTCAGGCCCTGCGCCTGTTTCACCGCTGCCCCGCTACACCCGTTGCCCCACACTAGGGAGCCGACAAGTTATCGATCCTAGATCAATAGCTTATCGGCTGATAACTCCCTAGTTCTCACACGACCCGCTTATCTAGCGCTTGAGATTAGCAAAGCGCTAGATGGCAGCTATTGTAATGCTGCGGGAACGCAACGTTACAATGTTAAGTAAATATGTTTCTATCTTTTACGGCGAAAATCCCTCCCGAAGTAACACTTTCTGCATTCTTAACGGAATGACCACCGGATTTTTTAACAACTGTTGTCCTTGGGACAAAAATTGTGACGCAAAACGGGATAAAATAAATTCGCGCTCGGACGAAAGACAAACTATGACTATTCACTTTTAATAATGGCGTCGTTCAGCAACCATTATTGCTTTTTTACAAGTAAACTACGATGCAAACGCCATAGACGACCTTCTTGTTATTGGTCAAATGAGTGACACTAATTTACCATTTTTTGGTTATTCGCAAATAGGAAATTTCAAGTGAGCATTTTTCAAGAAATTTCGATTAGCCATTTATCGGTTAATGGTAAATAGAGAAATTTTGAGTGGGTATTTTTTGATTATCGGCAAACGAAAAATTTCAAGTAAGCACTTTTCCATCACTGGGCAAATGGAAAATATCGATTGGCCATTTTTCAGTTATTGGCAAATGAAAAATTTTTGATTGGCCATTTTTTGGTTACTGATAAATGAGAAATATCCATTAAGCCATTTTTCAGTTATTCGCAAATAAAGAATCTCGATTAGTCATTTTTCTGTTATTGGAAAATGAAAAATCTCGATTTGCCATTTTTCTGTCACTGGGCAAATGAGAAATTTCGATTGGCTATTTTTCGGTTAATGGTATATTGATAAATTTTGAATGAGCATTTTTTGATTATCGGCAAATAAAAAATTTCGAGTAAGTACTTTTCTGTCACTGAGCAAATGGAAAATTTCGAATAGCCATTTTTTGGTTATTGGCAAATGAAAAATGAGATTCAATAATTTTTTAGTTAATGAAATAATGGTAATCTCGGATTACCATTTTGCCGATCCCTGAGTGTCTGTCACATAAACTATACCGTCTTGGCTCATGGTTAATTTAACTACGTTTGCTTAAAATGGCTTTTAGGCGGCTATAATCCCGATAAAAGTTGGTAAAGGATTAAAAACTATCGAATAAAGTGTCTTACTTTGTATCCTTTGTTACATGTCCTCTTTTTTAATTGTATTATTCTGTGCGTAATATAACTAATTAAAATTAATATTTTTAATAATTTTTTTATTAAATAGGGCGCAAAGGACAATATAATGTTTATACAAGAAAAAACGAAGTCCCTTCTAACTGTTAAAAAAATTAAAACCTTTGATGAAAATTTTAAGGCATCTGAATTTGCATACGAAGCTTTGGATGTATATATAAAAGCCCATTCAGCTCTTACACAGTAAGTACAACAAAATTTTTATTTTATACACCGAACCTTTAAAGCACAAATGAAAATTTAAAGCAAAATATTTATTACAATCCGAATTGTTATAAATAGGTTAATTATTAATAATGAGTTAAAATATTTATTAGCCGATAAAGTGAAAACATTAATATGTAGGGCAGAAAGGGGAGTAAAATGATCCTCCTGATCAAAAACTCATCATTGTGACGCCAATATAGATTTTATCGTAGCAAAAATTGCATGTAAAAGAAATCATATTGCTCAATATCTACGTGGTCGTCCAATTCAGTTTAATTCAATCATTTATTTGCCTTCTTGGTTTACAGCTATTTACAGACTTCGTATTATCAATTATTTCTGATTAGGCTGAAGCTAGAGCGGCCAATTCGTAGTGGTCGATGTAGAATAATCTTTGTCATGCCTGTAAGGGTAGTTAGACGTACGATAAGTAGAAAAGTCTAATCTTCGCTAGCACGTCGTATGCAAGGTCTGTGGATGAACGGAACGTGAAGCACGGAGGTCCTCGGAAGCGATGCTATTTTTGAGCCATAGGGCTGTCATGCGCAGTGTCACTAATCGAGAATCAAAAGTTTCGCGCGATATTCCGTTTGTTCCTTTTCGCTGCGCTATCGAACTAGTGAAATTAATTAAAATAAAACAAACATAGTTTTCTCCATCTAACTTATTGCACTAGTGCAGCAAACAGTGAAAAAGAACAGACCTATTGTATTATTAAATTGTTTTGAAAAAAACTACTATGACGACCGTGATGAACATTATACAGACTTTTGTAGCTCATTAAAAACAGATGTTAAAAATGCAGAAGCAGCTTCGTCTATAACATCGATTGACCAATGCATGTTTTCCGCAATACATGGAAATGAACAAAATTATGAATATGTACAACCCATAGAAAATAATTTGGGGTGCAATGTTCTTAATATCATAATTGGTAGCGCTATTTCTTATGTTCTTCGAAAATGTTGCGTATGTCGTTCTTCTTTATCTTCTTTTACAACTGACAAAAATTATAAATTCAGTTTTATACAAAAACACTTTCTTAACTTCGGATTCTTAGAAAATTTTTCTAATATTCTATATTTAAATACTTTGCTACAGTTGAAGCACATCTAAGGGAGCATTTTCACCGTTGTAAGTATCATCAAAAATTATAATTTTCATTTATTAGAAATGATAAAATTTGGGTACCGCATGAAAAATATGGAATTATTAGATGTAGATCTACTGAAACTGAAAGGTATTGTAATTTTGTTAGAGTGAAATTATTAAAAGATTTATTTTGATTAGAACTATTATATTTAATAACGACAGAATTAAAAGTGACATCAAGTCGTCAAAACACATATCATTTGCATCATAAAATGCACACAGGCACAAATAATAATTTAAAAAATAAATATATATAATGTTATACGCATGTTTTAAAGTTTAAGAAAGAAGTATAGATGTTAAACGAATATTATATATAGTTTAAAAAATAGTAAAATGTTTTATACTATTTTTATGTTCTGTTAAAGAGATATTGTAA